>NC_073694.1:125467987-125826653 GCF_029784165.1 Wyeomyia smithii
ATATATATTATATATATATAATATAGATATATATAGATATATATAGATATATATAGATATATATATAGATATATATAGATATATATAGATATATATAGATAGATATAGATATATAGATATATATAGATATATATAGATATATATATATAGATATATATAGATATATATATATAGATATATATAGATATATATATAGATATATATAGATATATATAGATATATATAGATATATATAGATATATATAGATATATATAGATATATATAGATATATATAGATATTTATAGATATATAGATATATAGATATATAGATATATAGATATATATATATATATATATATATATATATATATATATATATATATATATATATATATATATATATATATATATATATATATATATATATATATATATATATATATATATATATATATATATATATATATATATATATATATATATATATATATATATATATATATGTATAGATGTTTAGATATATAGATGTATAGATGTATAGATATATAGATGTATAGATATATAGATATATAGATATACAGGTCGGACTCGATTATATACAGACTCGATTATATATTGACTCGATTATATATGATTCGATTATATACAAAATTGTATATAATCGAATCATAATTTTTTTTTCAATCTTAAATATAACTTACCTAAAGCAGCTATGTCGTATAGGGATCGTCCAAAAATACGTAACGCTTGGGGGAGGTAGAGATCTGACGAAACGTCGCAATCAATACTAAAAATTTTGAAGATCTATACAAAGAGCGTTACCTAGAGGAAAGAGGGTGTCGAAAATAGTTTTTATTTACGGTACGTAAATAATGGACGTTCCCTTCAGTTAATATGACGTAACGCAACATTTTTTGACCCAAAACGTTGGTTTTTGAGCCAGAATGTTTCAAGTAAAGTAAAGCTGATCTAAAACAGAAATATCGCGAGGGAACGTTTACAAATTATGTAACGCTCAGGGAACGGGAAAGAGTGTTGGGTTGGCAAAGTGTTGCAACCCATACGGAAAATTTAAACAAAAAGCACGGCAAAGGGGGAAAGGAGATCAACAATAATTATTCTTGCGTTACGTTATAAATAAGCGCTTCCTCATTGGTTCATAAAAGTCCGTTCAAATGTTACATAACGCAAGCAAGGCTGAGGAAATTTTTTATGCCTGGTGTGCTGAGTATTGGAAACATGCTAGACAAAGTGGTGAGGGTTTTCCGGAAGTCCAATATTCATGTCACGTTAAATTTGAATGAACCCTAATATTATTATTTCAATGTTAAGGTTGAGGTGATAGAGAATGACAATTTTCAAATACTTATTTTTATGAAGTTGAAATCAATACTGGTGAGCAAAAATTTAAATAAAATAAAGGCAATGTTTTTAGCTAATCTACTATCTACCCAATACGCAAGTCAAGTCTATGAATAATATTGGATGAAGAGGGGATTGAAATAAAATGACGAAAATATATAGTTTCAAGTACTGTTTCGATAAAATACTGTTATGATAACTTTATTGGTGGCTTTCGTTTAAAACACGCACTGCTACGGAGAAAATTTTTAAAACACTACACGGCGTGTATTGCAACTTGCACTGCGTGATGTGTAAGAACGACCGTAAACGCCGTGTAGTGTTTCTATGCAAAAGTGTCACCCGTGCAGCACGGTGTAGTGTTCTTGCAATGGCTGACTGCAATAACATAAAGAGTAACTACGAAATCTATACATACATCAATTTTTGTAAGAAAGGTTTTTTGCGACTTTAAGGGGGTTAGTCAAAAAAATTCTACTTATTTATTTAAAAACAACAAAAGATGTATGCAATATAAACAAGAATTTTCTGATTCGATTATATATACATATATTTTTGTAGGAAAGGTTTTTTGCGACTTTAAGGGGGTTAGTCAAAAAAATTCTACTTATTTATTTTAAAAAAACAACAAAAGATGTATGCAATATAAACAAAAAAAATTTTTTTCTGATTCGATTATATATACATATATTTTTGTAAGAAAGGTTTTTTTGCGACTTTAAGGGGGTTAGTCAAAAAAAAATCTACTTATTTACCTAAAAACAACAAAAGATGTATGCAAAATAAACAAAAAAATTTTTTTTCTGATTCGATTATATATACATATAGTTTTGTAAGAAAGGTTTTTTGCGACTTTAAGGGGGTTAGTCAAAAAAATTCTACTTATTTATTCAAAAACAACAAAAGATGTATGCAATATAAACAAAAATTTTCTGATTCGATTATATATACATATATTTTTGTAGGAAAGGTTTTTTTGCGACTTTAAGGGGGTTAGTCAAAAAAATTCTACCTATTTATTTAAAAAAAACAACAAAATATGTGTGCAATATAAACAAAAAAAAAATTTTTTCTGATTCGATTATATATACATTTATTTTTGTAAGAAAGGTTTTTTTGCGACTTAAAGGGGGTTAGTCAAAAAAATTCTACTTATTTATTGAAAAACAACAAAAGATGTATGCAATATAAACAAGAATTTTCTGATTCGATTATATATACATATATTTTTGTAGGAAAGGTTTTTTGCGACTTTAAGGGGGTTAGTCAAAAAAATTCTACTTATTTATTTTAAAAAAACAACAAAAGATGTATGCAATATAAACAAAAAAAAAATTTTTCTGATTCGATTATATATACATATATTTTTGTAAGAAAGGTTTTTTTGCGACTTTAAGGGGGTTAGTCAAAAAAAAATCTACTTATTTACCTAAAAACAACAAGAGATGTATGCAAAATAAACAAAAAAAAAATTTTTTCTGATTCGATTATATATACATATAGTTTTGTAAGAAAGGTTTTTTGCGACTTTAAGGGGGTTAGTCAAAAAAATTCTACTTATTTATTCAAAAACAACAAAAGATGTATGCAATATAAACAAAAATTTTCTGATTCGATTATATATACATATATTTTTGTAGGAAAGGTTTTTTGCGACTTTAAGGGGGTTAGTCAAAAAAATTCTACCTATTTATTTTAAAAAAACAACAAAAGATGTGTGCAATATAAACAAAAAAAAAATTTCTGATTCGATTATATATACATTTATTTTTGTAAGAAAGGTTTTTTTGCGACTTTAAGGGGGTTAGTCAAAAAAAATTCTACTTATTTACCTAAAAACAACAAAAGATGTATGCAAAATAAACAAAAAAAAATTTTTTTCTGATTCGATTATATATACATATAGTTTTGTAAGAAAGGTTTTTTGCGACTTTAAGGGGGTTAGTCAAAAAAATTCTACTTATTTATTCAAAAACAACAAAAGATGTATGCAATATAAACAAAAATTTTCTGATTCGATTATATATACATATATTTTTGTAAGAAAGGTTTTTTTCGACTTTAAGGGGGTTAGTCAAAAAAAATTCTACTTATTTACCTAAAAACAACAAAAGATGTATGCAAAATAAACAAAAAAAAAAATTTTTTCTGATTCGATTATATATACATATAGTTTTGTAAGAAAGGTTTTTTGCGACTTTAAGGGGGTTAGTCACAAAAATCCTACTTATTTATTCAAAAACAACAAAATATTGATGCAAAATAAACAAAAAAAATTTTTTTTTTGATTCGATTATATACAGGATTCGATTATATACAGTGAAAATTTTTCGGAAACTGTATATAATCGAGTCCGACCTGTATAGATATATAGATATATAGATATATAGATTTATAGATATATAGATATATAGATATATAGATATATAGATATATAGATATATAGATATATAGATATATAGATATATAGATATATAGATATATAGATATATAGATATATAGATATATAGATATATAGATATATAGATATATAGATATATAGATATATAGATATATAGATATATAGATATATAGATATATAGATATATAG
Source organism: Wyeomyia smithii (assembly GCF_029784165.1). NCBI lineage: Eukaryota > Metazoa > Arthropoda > Insecta > Diptera > Culicidae > Wyeomyia > Wyeomyia smithii. Next base: position 125,471,921 of record NC_073694.1, read on the forward strand.
ATATATAGATATATAGATATATAGATATATAGATATATAGATATATAGATATATAGATATATAGATATATAGATATATAGATATATAGATATATAGATATATAGATATATAGATATATAGATATATAGATATATAGATATATAGATATATAGATATATAGATATATAGATATATAGATATATAGATATATAGATATATAGATATATAGATATATAGATATATAGATATATAGATATATAGATATATAGATATATAGATATATAGATATATAGATATATAGATATATAGATATATAGATATATAGATATATAGATATATAGATATATAGATATATAGATATATAGATATATAGATATATAGATATATAGATATATAGATATATAGATATATAGATATATAGATATATAGATATATAGATATATAGATATATAGATATATAGATATATAGATATATAGATATATAGATATATAGATGTATAGATATATAGATACAGTAATCACTCGATTATATCTGTACCCGATTTTATCTGCCCCCGATTTTATCTTCCCCCGATTTTATCACATTTTTCACCCGATTTTATCATCATAAAACATTTCATTAAAAAAATGTCAGGGGGAACTGATTTTCTGTTACGCTTCAATATTTAAAATATTTTTCATAATTCTGTGCAGTTGTGGATGCAGTTTACATTAAAAATTCAACCGATGCACAATGTTACATTTTGCTGTTATCGTGCGAATAATTGAACAGTGATACAAATGTTTATTATAACCGTATAATATGTTCGGAGAAGTTTCAAAATATTTAAAAACGCATCTTTTGATGTAGAAAGCTGGGTGATTAATCCTCCTAAAAGTGAGATAGAATATTTACTTTTTCATTAGATAAAGATAGATGCATGGTGTCTTAGGCAAAGTATTAGGTGATCTCAAAACAAGAAACTTTACAGAAGACATCATGTTTCTATCTCTTACATATTGCAAGCAACATAAAGTTTTCTATGAGAAGGCCTTAAAAATCGTTATTAACATTTTAAGATTTTTCTGGTTGCAATATGTGAGAGATATCAGCACGCTGACTTCGGCAAAGTTTAGTGTTGTGAGAACATCTAATATTTTGCTTATGGTACTGCGCTACAAAAAAGCAAGTTATTCATTTTACCAATTCAAACAATAACCTGAACAAATAAAAAACTTAATAGTAATTTATTTGCAACTTTACATCGATTTTTTTAGGTTTTTTATTTATTTAGGTTTGTTCAGAAAAGTTTTTGGCAACTGAATTATCTATCTAAAAAATGTTTTACAAAAATAGTGATGATCGATTTTTTATTGTCACTTTTTGTTTTTGAAATTTTTTTTTCTGTACAGGATCTCAAATTGAAGTTTTTATATATTTTTTATAAAAGCTCAAACTGTCTGAGCTTTTATAAAAAATATATAAAGAATTCATTTTGAGATCCTGTACTGACAAAAAAATTTCAAAAACAAAAAGTGAAATACATCCCTTGAAAATTTTTTTCTATCTTTTGTCATTATTCGGATATATCGATTTATGAAAAAACAACTGCAGCTTTTTTCATATGTGTGTACAGATAAATTTTCCAAAAGAAATTAAAATCGCTGATTTTACGTATTTAGCTATTGATTTAACATCTTCAATAAAAAAAAAAAAATTTTAAAAATTTCCCGATTTTATCACTTTCCCTATTTTATCACGCCAAAAATCATCAGGGTGAGATATAATCGGGTGATCACTGTATATATTTATATATATTTAAAAATATATATATATTTTTATTTATATATATATATATATATATATATATATATATATTTAAATATATATATATATATATATATATATATATGACCTCTCTAAACGTGAGCTAAATCCTTCCAGACAATTCCTAATAAAATACGAGAAATAATCGGTCCGGAAAGCACATTTATAGCGTCTTTTACTTTTTCAGTTCGTCAATTGGAACAGGCCCGTGCTACAGGAAATTATGGTGATGGCAGCGATCTCGGATTGGGCTTGAATGACAGTTCCAGGGACTCAGACAGCTCAGACGATGAGAGGGCTAGTAATAATGATATAGGAAGTATTCATCGGAACAAAAAGTTAAAAACCAATACTAACTATTGAAATTTGTGGTTTGCTGCGTAGACAATTTATGAAATACCAACGGAAAAAGAGCAGCTTCTGCTCAAAAATCAATTTTAAATTGATTACCAACAAATTGGTAATTAATTTTAGTTTCGAGATGAATACTATTTTTTTCCAATCACTTTGCTTTTAAAATGAAAAATAGGGATGTCAAAATAATGATAGTGTACAAAACAAGTTTTTACCTATTGTATTATATAAATATTTCTGATTCTGTATTTCGTCACACATTTTCTTCAATAATGAAAAGAAGAAATCCTGGATTCAATGTATAAAAACAATAATAATGGGTGGATTTGAAATGAAACGTGTTTATTTTTATATTGGTCGATCGAATATGTGTATTTCTTATCGTCATAGAATGAAAAGAAAGCTGATATTTGTTTCATTTCGGGATCTCATCGCACTATAATCAAACTGACGGCACTATGATGGCTTCACGACAAATTGTATTGAATGCTTTCAAAGCGTAGAGCTCTTTAAAGATTACACTGAGGGTATGAGTTTACCAATGATGGGAATGGATACCAGCAATTGATTATAGAAAATTAAACAATGTGTTGTAAGATATACTTCATTATTCATTAGTAATTGCAAAATATTCATTTTTGCAGTAAAAATGCTTCTGATGCTCAGCCTGAGCAAAACACCGCGAAATTGAAATGATTGAAAATAAAATTACCAAAAAGGAGAAAACCGCCAAAATAACCCCGAAATAACAGGCGAATCATTCGTTAGGCCAAAAAATTCTTGAAAACTAATGACGATTTAAATAAAACATTTTAGTTCAAGTGATTTATTTATTGTGATTTCAAAGAAAAATTAGTATTTTGCGCTCTAACTGACAACCGAAAATGACAATCTGAGACAAAACCGATAAAAATGCGACTCAAGAACTTGTTTGTCAAAGCGTATGCACTCTTAATTTACTTCAATTGAAATTGAATAGCGTTGACTTAGAGCCACCTTGATTCCTTGCCCTCGATTATGCAGTAGAGCCGCATTGATATGGTTTGCAATCAGAATGTTCCGGTTGCCGGTTAAAACCTCAACAAAAAAATGTGTCAATGAGATATATAAGGAAAAAGTCCTCTGAATTTCGTCAGAGATTTAGAGGTAGGGCTCAAAAGTTTCAGCACAATCGGACTACGGGAAGTCGTACGGGTAAAATTATACTTTTTTACCAATGAAAAAATGTTCGATAGCAAACAAATTTTGTGATGCCAAATTTCTTAGAGATGCAAAAAACGTTAAAATCTAGTCACAGGCAAACAGACGTGCCACTCGATGACGATTCCATCGACCAGAAAAACAACGATCATTTTTTAATTTTGCTAAGTGAGCAATAATGTCGCTATAAGAAAGCGTGCACATTCATTATCAAAGACAAAAACCGTCAGTAATGCCACTGATGTTAATTTAAGCAAGCGCGCACACCCATTAGCAAAGACAAAAGCCGGTTTATGAAAAGAAGTTAGTAGGCAATAAGCTCACATGGTGGCGCACGAGTGTATTGTTTCAAACAAGGACGAAGATTTTTCAAGATTTTTCTTTGAAGAGGCACGTCTGTTTGTCTGTGATCTAGTGTTACCTTAAGCACAGACAGACGTCCAAGCAAGAACAACATTCATCGAAAATTCTGTGTAAATTTTCAAAGAGAATTGCGTTATAAATCGCTTGTACACTAGTGCCGCCTGGTGACCTTATCGCTACAATACATTTTTTTCGCTGGTGTACGAGGCTGGCGTCACCGGTAGCGCTATCTGGTTACGAATTGCTACTACAAAAAACTTTACACAAGTTTGGAACTCAGCTTGGACGTCTGTCTGCGCCTTAAGCTTTAAAAATTGGTTTTCTGGATATTTTTTAGCTGGGAATCTCTCTCAGCTTTAACTCTCTAGTGCCCAAGTTAATTTTCAGACTGTCTTTGAAAAAATCACTATGAATCTTTATAAACATTTTTAAGTATTGATTGAAGCTTTTTAGAGGTTTAACTGGAGACCGTCTAAAGGCGGCACTGGGCACTAGAGGGTTAATTCATTTTTACCCTTGAGGACATTTTTCGAAAAACCGAAGGACTCACCTACCGCTAAACGAAATTCGAAGGCCTAATTTTCCCATAACCTCAGTTGGCCCCAGCTCAAGAATTCCTAAGCTTCAGAAAGTCTTTTTTTTTCTGAAAACTTGTTTCCTGAGATAACATAAATGTTTTCCAGTACCGCAAAAGTGCATCGTTTCTATGTCTTTCTCCTGCATCTTCAAAATTGAACTTTATAGCGTAGCGTTATTACTATCATAACATGTTAGACATAATTGTCCCACGACTTTTATTTTATACATCATTTTTATACATTTTATACATGACATTGTTGTGATAAATACATCAAATCGCCAAAAGCATGCGAACTTTAGCAAACCAGTACCACAGACAGACGTCCAAGCAAGAACAACATTGATCAAAATTTCCGTGTAAATTTTCAAAGTAAATTGCGTTATAAATCACTTGTACACTAGCGCCGCCTGGTGACCTTATCGCTACAATACATTTTTTTTGCTGGTGTACGAGGCTGGCGGTACTGGTAGCGCTATCTGGTTACGGCTTGCTACTACAAAAAACTTTACACAAGTTTGGAACTCAGCTTGGACGTCAGTACTATGTTGTCGTACCATGTTCACTAACCGATCTAAAAATAGGCGAAATGGTGCCCATCGCTGATGGCAATGAATCGTACATGCCTTTGATGATGAATATGATATTCTTTGCTCGATCAAGACAAACGAAAACCTAAGAAACAAATAAAAAGACCCTTTTTAACTAATGAGGTGTAGAGAATAAAACTTATTCGGATATTTTTGTATTTCAATAACGAACATTTCACTATCCCCAGTTGAACGTGTATCGAGTGCTATTCCATACAGCACTTTTTTACCAGTATTTAAGATATCTGTCAGTTGCCAAGCAACACCCGTTGCTTCTTCTTTTTCTTGAAAATATCCTTCATTCTAATTTTTTGTGACAGGACAATATCTTACTCATGAAATGATATCACAAACCTAATATAAAAATTTTATAGACACTATTACGCTTTTACTATCCCAAGTAACAAAACTGGTTTTATCAAAGTTTTATAGTGCTATTTTGGCTGTATTAAGCGCTATAAAACCGAAATTGTTACTATGGTATGCTTGTTAATGACAATGTTTCATTATTGCTAGTTAATGCTTGTGATGTTTTCAGTTAGTTGCTGTATGTTAATTTTGTTAGTTTATTTATAAAAACCATATTGCTATAATTATAGAACAAAACTATCACTTTATATAATATAACACACTCGTGGCCTTCGACAAACTCGATTGTCCGGGGCGCATGCTGTTGCCCCTATGCTCCAGTTATCCATTTTTTCAATCCATTATTTGATGTTTTTTGAAAAGTATACAATGTAAAGTAGTTGTAACAAACAAAATTGTCACATAAAAATAAAGATCCGCTTTTTGTGATTCGGTTGATTGAAATATCGGCCTTTTGTCAGAATTGATATAATTCGGCCGCTTGCAATTGGGCCGTTTTGAGGTAGTAATGAACGTCAATTTTGGAAGACTCCCGAATACAATTATGGTCATGTTGCATACACCGGCATTCAGTTGCAAGAACTTGAATAACTTTGTAAGTCGTAACTATTATCAACTAACTTTTGGTTGTATAATGTTGTTGAGAAAATATTGAACAATTCAATTCAAAATCATCTTCGGCAACCAAAACACCGACTTGATATGGAAATGTGATTATTTCACAGCAATGTCAACCCTTGAAAACAACTCTTTTATCCAATGCATTGTTTTTAGAAAAGCATGCTTGTAAAAATGGTTATTCGTAATTAAATTCCTAATGAATATTCTGATATTAATAACGACATCTTCATTCATAAAAAAAAAAAAAAATCTTCGATATATATGACTTTTCTCACTAGTGATTAGGTTGAATTGTTACAGTATGTTTAAAAATTTAGGAAACAATCCAACATAATATTTTTTTTCATCTATAAACATCACTTAGCGCCGTGTACCTATAGTAACGCTTTTTCAACTGCACATGAAATACAATAATACATTGCGGCCAACTTTGATATGTTTATAAGTGAGTACTACTCTCTACTACAAAATCTCTGGGTCTTGTATTTTTAAAATAATTAGTACAATTTTGGATATTACTTGAAAAAGTGCCAATTTGGGGCACATGTTTATGAATGAATGATTGTGAACATTTTGAGATCAGTATGTAAGTACTGAAGAAACTATTTGTACTAAGAAATCTTCAGTGCGTCTTGAGCTGCCCGATAGATCATACGAGTTTTCACGTGTTTTCTGTTGCTTGTGGATTGATCTTTGACTAGCTATAGCTTTAAAGTTTGTGATTTGTGGTGGTGTGTTTTTCAAAGATTAGCTGAAGGTTAGTATCAATCAGTCTTTCTCAAGATTACCTATTTGCAATTTAATATAATTTTTGAACTTTTTTCGTATTACCTGAAATTGCAGGGCAAAAAAGGAACCACGCATTGCTACTGAGAGGAAAAGGGAGGCATCTCTCTCTGACAATAGTGTATGCAGTGAGAATCTATTTGATGTTCTTCCTGAGCAAGAAGCTGGCGAAATTGAAATGCTTCGAAAGAAAACCATTAAAAATAAAATTTCTTTGAAAAAGACAAAGTTCCACCTATTGTGGTAACTACAGCTTCTGAGAACTTTTAACATTTGTTTCCGACGTTGAAGTTATCTCTGGAATTGGCCGAAGAGGCGAAATGGAATCTTATTATTCAGTATTTAACTGAAAAGATGATTAGTTTTTTTACATATGGCACTAAGAACGCCAAGCCGTTCAAGATCGTATTGAAAGATCTCACTAACGATCAAACCGTTGATGATAAAGATGGGCCGAGTTTACCGAGACAACACGAACTGTGAACGCTCGTGAATCAATGTGAACCATAAGCCGTTCAAATGAGTCGGTTCGGAACGGTGAATGAGCGGTTAGAGCTGCTCTTGCAAAAGAGCCGTTTCGTCCACCCCTAGTTGATGAGATCAAACTTACTTTAACAGAATTACTTGGCATAGCCCTAACCCTAGTAATTCTAATGAAACAAAAATCACGGGCCGAAAACAGTCAGAAAACTAGGATTTCCCTTGTTAATTATCTGATTCATTTTAACCGCACTGAGGTTAACAATTTAATTTTTTGAAAAAGCACATGCTATCTATATGTGCGGGTAAAGTGGGAGTTGTATAGGAAATTTGGCGGAGATAAAAAGCATATCACTCAATGCCGTGTTTGCCAACGATACGGCCATGGATCTAAATTCTGTAACATGGACCAAAAATGCCTCATTTGTGGAAACTTTTCTCACAAAAAGGACGGCTGTTGAAGACAGTAAAAAGTTTCGCTGTGCCAATTGTAACGGCAACCATTTTACAAATTATTACCAATGTCCAGTCCTTTTAGCTTTTGTTAAAACAAGGCAAGGTAATTAGATTCAATTTCCAAATCAAAATATATTCCTAATTCTACAATTGCACCATTTTCACCGCCCAATTTTTCTACTCCTTTACTAAACCGTCTATCATATGCAAAGGTTGTAGGTAGTTCGAGCGTAACGCCGGCATATCCTGGTAGTTCGAAAAAGACCGCTAATGTGGGTAAACAAAATACAGTGGAAAACAAAAATACATTAGTTGAATCAACTCAACTCAACTTCCGTTACAAAAGTTCACTTCAATGGACAACGTAATTCTAATTGTCTGACAAATAAAAAAAAAAATACCGAGTACTAGGAGTACTGAGAATATCTTTTCTAATATCAATTGCCTGGGAACTATTACGGCAGGTAAACTTTTCTTTCTGCTACAGGCTATGTTCGATCTCATGAAGGCCATGTTGCAAGCAAATTCCATGTTGGAAGCAATTCAAATTTTACAACTAACATTTTCTGAAATCTAAAATTCAACACTGATTGTAAATAAATCAATCAACATTTTGAATTAGAGTGCTCGCTCATTAAAAGCCAATAAGAATGAGCTTTTTATTTTTCAACAGTAAATAATGTGCACATTGCAATTATTACTGAAACTTTTTTGAAGCCTATTAAATAATTAAAATGTGATCCCAATCACGTGGTCCATAGATATGACAAACTTCAGGGTTCCGGCGGTGGAGTTGCAATTGTAATCCATCGCCGAATCAAACATCGTGGTCTTCCCCATCTTGAGACGAAAGTTATTAAAACTTCGGGTATAATAACTAACTATAGCTCATATATTTGAAGTTCAAACTGGACTTGGAAATTTATTTATTGTCTCAGCATAAAGGGGTTTACAACACGAGCGCTACAAAAGTAGACCGATATGAACAGTAAACGACGCCATATTTTTTCCCGCTCTCTTAACATTTCTCTTCAAGTAGGTTTGCCATTTCATAATGAAAAGATATACGATCCAACAACGAGTCGAGATTATTTAAATTTTGTTACCGAATTTCGGAGTAAGTGGCCATAATTTTAAGAGCCCAATGTCCAATTTATGGTCTTCATAATCGTCCTGCCAGATCAATTGAGCATCTAGTAAAAATACTACAAGGTATACAGCCCTAGGGGTTGTATGAAATGGTGACGTAGGACTAAACCCAACAAACATTTGGGCTGAATAAAACAGCTAATAATTTTAAAATAGCTGAATAAAGTCTGTATACAGGTGAAACGGATTGCCACAACGCTCAGGTTGATTTATCAGCTGAACAAGCAATAAATTCGGGTTAAAAAAAACTTGTGAAATACTCCACGCCATTATTTAACTGTTGGCTGGTTAAGCGCTATTTCGGTTTAAAAAATAACTATTAGACAACATTAATCAAACACTAAACGAACTGGCTGAATAAACGCTTCTTGATACTTCTCAAGAAACATTTTGTGGCTAAATAAGCTCTATAAGCTTATAACTAATTCAACTGACGGCTGAACATAGATCGAATAATGTATTTCTAAGTGTTTAATCAGCTTTTAATCAGTCGGTTCTGGAGAACTAAATCAGCTATCTGCTACATTCGGCTTCCTAAATAGCCGACCATGGGTTTAATAAGAAATAACTCAGCCATTTGAACAACTTTTATACATGCTGATCAGTTCTGTAGAAGCGATTATTCATTCTTTGTACAGCTAATAGAAAAACTCGTTTACAGCCAACAGCAGCTGGCTTGTAGTATAAATAAGCGTCTATATGACAATTCCATGGCTAAAATTGTACATTCTGTTTTTCTGAAAAAGCGCTTTTTCAGTTTTATTACAGCTACGATTAATAAAATTTAAAATATATTTTCGTCTAAATTAGACAATTTTTTTATTGTATAGGCGATTCGAACACATCTAAATCTTTCGATTTTTTGCACTTCTGTCTGTATTTTCCATCGCTTATTTTTTATTGTTGTTAGTGAAAATTACCTTCTTAGTATCCAATTCTCCAATTCCAATTCCAAAAAAAAAAAAAAAATACTCGAATCTCGAACTCATGCTCATGAGGTTCCTGGTAGAACACGTTGCCGATTCGTCTATCTTGACATACATGCATAGGTATCGATTCAACCCGTACATATATTTCCAGTTTATTTCATAAACAGTTCTACATTGGCTGTATATATATATATACTGAATTGTAGCTGAACAAGCGCTTTAGCATTTGTATCCCTAATTGTAGAAATTGTAGAAATCATTGCTAGTTTATCCACTTCGTAAATGAATCGTACAGTGCAAACGAAAAATAATGATAGTTTTTGCAGCACGGCTAGCCGTACCCACTAATATTAAAATTCTACAGTGCCTTGTATTAAATCGACCAAATATAGAGGGCCGTCACTTTGACAAAACTTGTTCTATCGTGTTCAAGGGTTATGATACAAATGCTGAAGCGCTTGTTCATCTACAATTCAGTATATGTACAGCCAATGTAAAATTGTTTATGAAATAAACTAGAAATATATTTACGGGTTAAATCGATACGTATGCATGTATGTCAAGATAGACGAATCGGTACCGCGTTCTACCAGGAACCTCATGAGCATGAGTTCGAGATTTGAGACTGGCAGTAAATTAATTGGATACTGAAAAGGTAATTTTCACTAACTATATAAAAATAAACGATGAAAAATACACACAAAAATGCAAAACATCGAAAGATTTAGGTGTGTTCGAATCGCCTAAGCAAAAAAAATTGTCTAATTAAGACTATTATATATTTTGAATCATAGCTGTAATGAAGCTGAAAAAGCACTTATATAGACTATAAGCCAGCTACTGTTGGCTGTAAACGAGTTTTTCTACAAGCTTTACAAAGAATGAATAATCGCTTCTACAGAATCGCTCAGCATGTATAAAAGTCGTTTAAATGGCTGAGTTATTTCTTATTAAGCCCGTGTTCAGCTATTTAGGAAGCCGAATGTAACAGATAGCTGATTTATTTCTCCAAAACCGACTGATTAAAAGCTGATTAAACACTTAGAAATACATTATTCGACCTATGTTCAGCCGTCAGCTGAATAAGATTAGTTATAAAAGCGCTTATTTAGCCAAAAAATGTTTCTTGGGAATATAATATATGCTAAACTAAATATTATTATATGCTGCGCTAAACTGTTCATAGGTAACACTACCGTTTATTTTTGATAGTCGTTATTTTAAAACTAACGATGCATGAATACATGAAAATTTTACACTAGTAGTAGTTGCGAAAATTCTCATAAATCTTATCTTCAAGCATCTATAGTTCTGAAAAGAACCGATTCCATAATATTCAGTTAGAAATTCTTGCTACAGAACGCTGATGATCGCACCATGAATATTTTGTTGGCCGCACATAAAATTTGCTCTCCGCTGTGGCCTACAGTAGCTGTGCCAGCAAAATATCCTGCAGCGAACGATGGTAACTGTTGCTGCCGTATGCAAAATAAAGGTGTAACATGTTCCGCAGTGCCTGGAAGTTGACACGTATGCAGCTCTCGTTTCTCAATGTCGCGTACCTTTAACAGCTGCACTGCTCTCGCTTATGTGTAACAAACTAAACTGAAGCTGAATTTTTTACACGCAGTCTTTTGTATCGAGTTCAGAGCAGATTTTTGCAATTAAGGCGTGGTTACGAAGCTTAGACAAAGACAAACAAACCAAAACACTTTGTTGAGTCAAAATATGTAGGCAGTGGAATTTATTTCGTCCATGTTATTGTTATCTGTGCTTAGGAAGCAAGCCAATAACGAGGGAAATGTATGGGAAAGCTTGACCTTGGAACTTTTCACCTTTTTCCACCATTAAGCAGTAAAGCAACAATGTTGAATATAATATCAAACAATTGTTACACATTTTATCTATCCACCGACATATAAATGACTAAGATGCATTAAGTCGTTCGCTTGCTATAGCCGTTGCTATGCTAAATCTGACGCAACATTTTCCAGTTTCATTTTCATTTTCACAAAGTGTAATCTTGTATAGAAAACAAAGACGTAGTCCTACGTCAAAAATTTGAATCCACAGGCACAGTACTGTGAGGAGAAATGTCAAAAAAGCGGAGATAATTTCCAAGATCCATACACAATAAAAACACTTTATAATTCCTATGTCAGGTCACTTTTAGAATACTGTAGCATTGTATGGTCTCCGTTTTCTGCAACACATGTAGACAGAATAGAATCAGTACAAAAACAATTCCTGTTATATGCACTTCGTAATCTACGATGGACGTCATTTCCCCTACCATCATATGACGAACGCTGCAGACTTATTGACATCCAATCATTAAAAGCCCGTCGTGAATTCGCAATGATGTCATTTGTTAACGATATCGTATCTCAGCGTGTCGACTCACCCGAAATATTATCGAAACTCAATTTTTATGTACTTTCTAGAAATTTACGATCGCGGACTTTATTTTCTTTAAATCATCAACGAAACAATTATGCTAAATACGGGCCTATTAATCAAATAATGTTAGTGTATAACCAACACTGTGAAGCAATTGACTTTTCTATGTCGGGAACTGAATTAAAACAATATTTCAATTCAACGCGCAATTTAAATCGGTAGAATACATTCATTGTAATAATCCGTCAAGTAAAGAAACCATTATTCAATTATGTATAAACTCTTTTTTTTCCTCTTTCACTAGTATGAATAACATATAGCATGTAAGTTAGTTATAAGCATATGTAGTCTACTTTTGTTTGACGAAATAAATAAATAAATAAAGTTGTATAGAGTAATAATAATAATTATTAATTTTTTATTCATATTTTCAATTTTTTATGTTTTTTTTTGAAGAACAAAATTACCAGCGACTCTATACATCAAACAAACGGTCCAAAAAAATTCTTTACAAAATTTGAGCTATTAATATTTTTATTACCCCATGATCCAATAACCATCAAATTTGAGCTTACCTTTTGTAGATTTTGCAGGCAAAAACATGATTTTTTTAAACAACTTTAAAAAAAATTAATTCTATTTTTATATCTTTTCTTCAAATTTTTTTACAGTGCATACTTTTTTCGGAAGTAAAAAACTACTATTTTCAACTCTGCCGGAAACGTCATGTCGATCAAACAAACCGTCTTGGCTCTAAATTATTTTTGTTCATTAATACCATTTTTACACAAGTTTACTTTTTTCAAAAATTAGTCGCGTTAAAAAATATTACTACACCCAACGCAAACGGGGAACATTTTATTACTTTAGGGCAATTTTTTATTACTTATTGTGTCTTATGACTGCGCATTATACACAAAGAGTAACAAACAAAAAGTAATAAAAATTATGACGGCCACACGCTTGTATGTGTTTCTGGAGGAGAACATACAGCCAAGCACCACAATGCATGTGTTAGCAAGACTTCACTCGCTGCATATGTATTGATGCAACGATCAGATTCATTTTGCCCCCATCATCCACACATAATGAGAATCTCACCCGTCAACCTCAAATGTCTAATTAGAAACACTTTCGTTTCGTTCCCCAGTGTTTACTTGAAATGGAAATATGTAATACTGTCTGACCAGAGTTGCCGAAGTTGCGAATATTGTTCTGGATGGGCACAAGTTTTATATTTATATATTTTTTTATATTTTATATTTTCAAACAGGTCCAAATGAGTTTCCAAGAGCCAATGATTATGTGCTGTAGATAGCTTGCAAGAAAGCGAATGTTTTTGTTTTTCTCTAACGCAGTTTACAGATCGTGATGTCATTTTAGGGCGCATTTCAAGTCTTTGAAATCATCAACGTTTGCATACTCTATGACGGAGAAAATGCTGCTTGGCAGCTCTTGTCATATTTTTTCTCTACTCCGTATGCGAACTAATACACGCACACCGGATGAATTGGAGATTGAAGAAACATGTAACATCTGCACCATATGCGACGGTGTGTGATTTTTTTGCTTGAGATGGAAAGGGAGCAGTTTTCGACAAAAAAAATCTTGCATGTGGTTGAAACGACCATTATTAGATAGTCGTACTCGCACAACACGTGCTAAATATATGGCAGTATGTATTATTACTTGACTGGGGAAGAATTTTATTGCCTTTTAAGTAATAGGTTTATTACCCAAAAGGCAATTTTGCGCTATTGCTTCTAAAGTAATAAGGAAAAGTTTTGCGTGTAGAAAAGCTTCAACCAAATCGAAAATGGTCGATTAACATCGATGTCTTATGTGGCTTGAAATTGCTTTACTGATCCTGTAAATATTCCCTTTGTAGTGTCGAGGCATTTGGCTCTTGAAGTAAAACAACAAGCAATTGTATACATGGCGGTTTTACCCCATGTATAGTGGGCGACTTTACCCCACGTGGAACATTTTCATATTCCATTGTAGAAGTAGTCAAAATTACGAGTTTACTCACGGCCTTCGATATTTCCGAAAGAAGACAGACTCAGGCAAGCGGTTAAACGTATATTCACGAATAAAACAATAGATTTTTACACAGAAAAACCTTAAGTCCCGTTGCCGCAAAACAATAGCGCATTGACTGGTTGCCAGCTGAAAGGTTGTTTTTGATTATTTCTGTAACCGTTCACGCACTATCAAAAAAGAAAGGGGTGCAAAATGTTATGTAATTATACTGTAATAGACATGTTAAAGAATTTTTTTCATTGTTATATAACTTGGTAGTAAAACTACGGTGGGCGGTCTTACCCTGTTTACCCCTATATACACACCGCACAGCAGCAGTTTAGTTCCCCTAAGGGTAGCGCTGACCAAACTTGCTCCAAACTCTCGCCGCTCACAGTTTCAATGAATGAGCTAGGATGACACTGGGCCACAGAAGAATACACACAATTGTTAATAATTCAGCTCACAATTGCCATGAAACGTTTACAGAGACTAGAAAAATATAATAAATATGTTCAAATATTTCTGAACCTCTTCAATAAAAGTCAGCATTCAGATTTTAATTTAAAGTCAGAAATGCACCAAAAACATAAAAAATTCAGTTATAATATAAAAGTAATAAATTCAATTTTTTTAAATAGATTCGGAAATTTAGAACGCGGATTCAGAAAAAACAAAACAAGCTTCTTATTTAGCTCAAAAAGGCAAAAATTGTTTCTAAGTTTAATATCTTCTTTCTTACAACTGGGGGTCAGTGAACTACGGGATTTCGGATCAGAGATCAACGAACTGTTTTACAATATTCCAGCCGCTAGAGCCCAGCTCAGCGGTATTTATTCGCATTGCTCTCGCGCGTGTTGGTAATCACGCTGTCCGTTTAACATAGATCATTTTCGATCGGCTTCAGCGTTTGACTGAGCCTTTTCCTGTACACCACAATTCTTCCTCTTTAAGATATCGTATACCGAAACATTATACAATGCAAAATATTCATATTTGTATTTTATTATTGATTGCGTTCTTGAACGCTCTTATGTATAAAATTTGTTACATAATATAATTTTCAAAATATGTCCATTGGCAGCCCTAACATTTATGTTTTCAGCAATGTGTCCATTGACACTCTATTTCTAAAGTTTCATTTTTCATTTTCAAATAATGCCTATTGATATTTTTATTTAGTTTTAAAAATTTTAATTTTATATTTCAGATAGTGCCCATTGACACCAATATCTTTCTCTAATCATTATTTTACTTTTCAGATAGTGCCCGTTGACACCTGTATCTAATTATATATATTTTTTTTTCAATTTATATACATACTCTTTTCTTTTCAGATTTTTAGATTGTGTCCTTTGACACTCATCATCATAACCACATGCCTTTAGTTTTATTTTCATTTTTTCAGCTGCATGTTATCTCTTCTGTATTTTATTCTTTCTGACCGTCTCGGAACCGATGATCCTGCTGCGCTAGTCGTACCATCATTCGTTCGCAATCTCTTAAGGTCATTCTCTAACACCTCGTCAGAGAAACCAAAGTCTTCGCAACCTGAAGTGGATCTTTCACGTTTGCAAGCTCTTCTGCATGAGACCGTCAAATTATGCCTTACTCTAGCAGTTTTCGGGACCTTCAATTGCTCGCGATGCGCCCTTAGCACCACGCTTCCAATACTTATCTGGAAAATTGTAGGAGAACACTGTTTAATAAATTTGGCTTCTATCCATCTGGTAGAGTCTTTAATATTATGGTTTTTGTACCAAATGTTATCTCCTAATTTCAGTCGAGCAATTTGATCAACCAAAACTGTATGCTTAAAACTAGGAATATCACAGGTTGCTATTTTTTTATCATCAAAAGAATCGTCATTAATCTTTGGTTTATTAATTTTCTTTGGATTGATCAAATCCAATAAAATCTTTGGTGTATACGTAAATATTTTCTCTGATGGAAAAGTCCCATCCTTTGGCAAGCAAGAATTTCTATAATTAATCAGAAACAAGTTAATCTGATCCTCCGTATCCATCTGCCTAACATCTTCATCAAACAGAAACTTTTTGAACACTTCCTTAACAATCCTTACCGACCCTTCGGCTTGCCCATTACTAGAGGGATTGTAAGGAGGGCTTTTCATGACTACTATTCCTTGCCTTTCCAAAAATGATACAAAAACAGACGAATTGAAGGGTGGACCACCATCCGTCACCACCACATCCGGAAGACCAAATCTTGCAAAAAGAGAAACAAATTTCCTAATAACCTTGCTTGCATCAGTTCCATAACGCATCCATTCTACTTCGATCCATTTAGAATAACTGTCAACAATGAGCAAAAATATCTTTTGACCGAAATAAAAAAAATCGGCATGTATTCTACTAAACGGACGAACCGAAGGAACCCAATGCGTTTGTGACTTGCTTTTGGGAACTATTGCCATCTTATTACACGATACACATGCTTGGACGAAAGCCTCTATAGCTGCGTTGATGCCAAACCAGTACACAGATCTACGTGCCATCTGCTTCATTTTTACAACTCCTGAATGGTTTACATGTAACATTTTCAAAATGTCCCTATGCATAATTTTTGGAATTACAACCCTGTCCTGGAAGATCAGACACCCGTCAAACAGTTCCAAGTCGTGTCTATTAGAGTGGACATTCAATAACTCCTTGTCAATCTTCTCAGGCCAACCATTCTGATAATATTGTATAATTCGTTGTAAAAATATGTCACGGCTCGTTTCTTTGGCAATCTTGGTACAATTAATGGGAATTTCCTGCGAAAAATTTATACTATTTACGAATTCTTATCATATTCTTCAGGAGTACCCAATTCAAGTGGAAAACGCGAGCAAAAATCTGCATTACCCATTTGAGCGGATGGTCTGTAACAAATATTGAAGTCATAAATTGACAACTCCAAAATGTACCGTTGTAATCTAGTAACATAGATCGCGTTTTTGCCAGATTTCCCAAAGATTCCAACTAATGGTTTATGATCTGTGTAAACCGTAAAACTCTGACCATATAAAAATTTGTGAAACTTTCTGATTGTGCTTACTAAAGCCAAAGCCTCTAAATGTAGAATCGGGTAAGAACGTTGTGCTTTGTTAAAAGAAAATGAGGTGAAACAAACTGGTTTTTCTACACCGTTAACCATATGTGCAATAACACCACCTAGTCCATATTCTGATGCATCCGTAAGAACTACAATTGGCTTTTTTGGATCATAATATTCTAAAATATTTGAATCCAACAAAGCCTTTTTGCTAGCAACGAAAGCCTCATCGCATTTTTTATTCCATTCAAATTTCACGTCTTTTTTAAGTAGTTGATACAAACAAAAAAGTTTAGAAGACAAATGCGGAACAAATTTGCCATAATAATTAATAAGGCCCAAAAAAGCTTTTAGCTCCGTAACATTCTTTGGGGTGGCTGCTTTACTAATGGTGGAAATTTTATCAGGACTAGGAAGCAGCCCCTTATCCGTTATAATGTGTCCTAAATAAGGCAAATTTGATACAAAAAACGAACACTTTTTCCAGTTCACCTTAATGTTTGCCTTGTTTAAGCGATCCAATACGTTATACAGTTTCTTTCGGCAATCATCTAAATCAAGTCCTGCAACCAAAACATCATCAAGGTAAACTGAAACATTCTCTAAACCAGCCAAAACTTGCTCCATAACCTGTTGGAAAATTGCCGCGCTAGACGATGCTCCCTGAGGCAAACGATTGTAAGTAAACAAACCTTTAATAGTATTGATTACTACAAATTTCATGGAATTCTTTGACAAAGCCAACTGAGTATATGCGCCTTCTAGATCAAGAGAACAAAACACCTTACACCCAGAAAGCTTGGCGAACAAATCCTGTGCTACAGGAAGCGGATATGTGTTGGGAATGATTAATTTATTTATAGACACCTTACAGTCAATAACCATTCTAATCTCCTGATTTTTCTTCATCACTACTACTACAGGGGAGGCCCACTCGCTAGTCTTGATTGGTGTTATAACTTTTTGCTTTTCTAACATCTCTAAATGCTCTACGACCTTTTCTTGTAACCTGTATGGCACATCGTAAGCCCTTTTAAATATAGGTGTATCCTCTTTTAACACCAAATCAGCCTCATGCCCAATAATAGGAAATGAAAAATCTTTAAGAAAAGCATTTGGAAATTCCTTCCTAATATCCAAAATTGTTTTTTCCTTCTGATTTATTGCACTCACATTGTTAATACTAGAAAATTTTTTTAACGATTTTCTCCAATCAGCGTAAAAAACATCTAACCAACTACGCCCTAACAAAGGAAATAAATCATTCTGACTGTCTAAAATAATCAATTCCATACGCCTATGGATCCCATTGATCACAACATCTACTAACGCCTTTCCCAAAATTGATAATTCAGCCCCATTCACTACAACCAACTTCTTTTCGCATTTTTTTATGGGTACACGCAAAAGTTCAAGTCTTGTACAAGCATTGTGTCTTCCCGATTCGCACAAATTTTGCACTAAAATCGCACAATAAATGTGTGAAAAGGATAACGCCACAGTTGTACTGCGAATACATTGACACAGATTGAAATCAGAATATGTATCATATATCGACACTATATTTCTCACGTCGAGTGTATTAGTGACTGCTACTCATGGAGCAGTGCAAGCAGCGAACAACAACTTGTGAACTCACTAGATTTATATAGCTATAATGCTCGATCCATTTATCTCGATGGATTTGGTCATTTGAAGTACCATTGAATGATTTGCAAAAAATAACGAAACAAAATTCTGTTCACAACATTTTGTAATCAACGGTAGCTTCACCGAAAACCCTCCATTCCACAAAGCCACAAAAGCGTTGCTGATTTCTTATGGCAACACTTGTAAATTGTGAATAATTATTATTTCTCATCCTGTGCATCTTTTTTCAAGCGACGAGAGAAATTTCTCTCTCGCTCGTAGAATTCCCATGTACGTGTGGGTGCGACAAGACTAGACACGTCATATACAATTTGCTGGTTGCTCTTTCGCTTTTCTTTCGGTTCGTATTGCGACGCGCAAGGTCTCGTGTCTCGTCGCTTAACGAAATGAGCAAGATACCCGTGCTGTACATACTTGATACTAGTGTTGTTAGTGTCACTCATACTGGGGGTGCGTGCTTGCTGCGGGGAATGCATGAAGAAAAAAGAGTATCTCGAAAGCGTGTGTGCAAAAGACTTGAGAAGCGTAGCATATGTCTCGTTCTCAAGCAGAAAGGAGGAGAAAGGTTTTGCTTCTCGCTCGCTTTGCAATGCTGCTTGATACCAGTTGAAACTGTTTAAGTGTAGTAGTTAGGAGCTGCCAAATACATTGAAAAAACGCTAGAGCAGTAATTGCGTTATGCCCAACACGCAATCATTGTACTGGTTCCAAATTACATGAACTTTTGCGCTGAAAACGCACAACTTTGTACTGGTTTCGCACCATTCAACTTTTGCGTGTAAATCAAAAAATTTAGCATATAAACGCTTTTCCATTAAAGTGATTGACGAACCACAGTCAACCTCCATTTTAACGAAACGATTTTGAATTTTTACGTCAATTAAACAGGGCTCATTAAAATTTGTTTTGTTTGAAACCATCATGCAAGTAAAATCACCTGAGTCGTCTGAAGAATCGTCCAATACTGGTTTAAATCTGCTAAATAATCGTTCCAAATTTGAATCAGCGCTAGTGCCTGGTTGCGGCTCATCGGCAAAACGTACAGTTGGTTTGCGTTGACTGTGAATGTATTTGTAGCATCTTTTCAAAACATGGCCTGGTTTCCCACAGAAAAAACAAGTAACTACTGATTTGTTATAACCATATTTTCTTGATTTACTCCTACTCCTATCTCTGTTATTACTTCTACTTCTATTTCTCATATGAAAACTCGACCTGCTTCTACTTCTGCTCCTATTTCTGCTATTCCGCTCGCTTAAATATTCATCACGCCTACCCAATCTGTTTTTCACCGATGCCACCTGTTCTGTTCTACCACTTATCATTCTAGCTCTCGATCCTGCTAACTCCCAGTTGACTAACATGCGCTCAGCCGAAGCCAACGTTAAATTTTCCTCACTAAGCATTTTCTGCTGTAAATCTTTATTGAAAACACCCATCAAAAGCTTGTCCCTAATCGCGGTATCTTTAAACTCTCCAAACTCACAGAATTCCGCTTGAAGCTTAACAGCCAAAACGAAATTCTCTGCGGACTCATCTTCCCCTTGAACGCGGTTTGTAAAATTTAAATCTTTGTATAAGGTCAGACTCTTTCTTATCAAAACGTTCTTTAAGTTTTTTAATTATCTCAGTGTATTGCAAGGTGGATAAGTCTCTCGCCGGATACAGCAGTTTGAGTTCCTCAAACACTGCTGGTCCGCTAAGTGTTATGAATAAAGCTTTTTGAGAGTTCTCCGGTACATTGTTGTACTGAAAGACGAACCCTAACCGCTCAACATAATTGGTGAATGAAGCACCAGGGACGTAGAGCTCAATCGAACCGACAATGTTCGAAGCCATTTCAACAAATTCAGCAGCGCTAATAAAAAGTAGAGTCACCCTAATGAGAAATCAGATATAAAATAAAGTCGCTTACCGAACCCGATGTATACTACCAAACCTTCTCACTCTCTCTGCTGATGACCGTGTATGTATGCAGTGAAAGCAGAGTACAAAGCAGAATCGACGCAGATAAATCTCCTTCAGAACTTTCGCGCGTCTCGCAGCCTGTTGTGCGGAGCTCAATCTCACACGCTCTCCTGTCGGACTCGATTACACAGTTGCCGTAATCACCTAGTGCGGG
This sequence comes from Wyeomyia smithii, assembly GCF_029784165.1. Lineage (NCBI taxonomy): Eukaryota > Metazoa > Arthropoda > Insecta > Diptera > Culicidae > Wyeomyia > Wyeomyia smithii. Next base: position 125,492,835 of record NC_073694.1, read on the forward strand.
CACTCAATGCACTTTGAGCAACACAGCCGACGGTGGGTAGAATCAAATCAAATTTAATTTCTGCCGCTGGAATAGCGTCGCGGATGATTAAAAAAATTAACCTTTTTACGCACTCTAATGTCTTCTTCTCAACTTTTTGCCAATAATTCACAGTTTTTCTTAAAACCTTTATATCTTTTCAGTATTATCTCATTTAATTCGCACTAAATTGACCTTTGTCAACACTCTTTTCTTAGACCTTTGCCTACACTTTTCAGAGACCTTCGCCTTCACACAATTTCCCCCAGGGTATCACTATTTTTTCAACAAAAAATTAGCACCGTTGCGCCCAAATTTTTTTAAAATAGATTTACGCAAATAACTGTTTTCCTCTGTTTTTTGTTTGCTTCTCGCTAAACTCACTTACGACCGTTGCCGTGCTTCACAATCTCCAATAAATTTCAAACTTTCTTGTGCCTTTGCACACACAATTAGCAAATCCACTTATTTTTTTTAATTTTTTGCACACGCGTACCGAATTGACTTCGTCGCCAATTTTAATATCTTCTTTCTTACAACTGGGGGTCAGTGAACTACGGGATTTCGGATCAGAGATCAACGAACTGTTTTACAATATTCCAGCCGCTAGAGCCCAGCTCAGCGGTATTTATTCGCATTGCTCTCGCGCGTGTTGGTAGTCACGCTGTCCGTTTTACATAGATAATTTTCGATCGGCTTCAGCGTTTGACTGAGCCTTTTCCTGTACACCACACTAAGTAGCAGCAAAATTGTATTGAAGCCTGGAAGAAACTAACAACATCAATTTAAAATCAATTTCAAAACTGAATTTAGAAAAATGTGTGCAAAAATTTATTCTCTTTTAGTTTTAAGGCTAGGCGAAAAACTATCTCGATTCGGGGTCAAAAAAATGTGCTCTAATTATTTTGAAAAGTCTGAAAAATAACTAGAATGTTTTCTCTCATTCACTAAAAATGACTATGAAAAAGTTATCAGAAAACAAGAAAAAAAATTAAATATTTTTAAAGTCGATTCAATAAAAAATTTTCAAGTCAATTCAATTCAAAATTAAGTTTTAAAAGAGAAAATGATGTCCGAAATGAGGAATTCAGTTAAAAAAAAATATATTTTATTTTTAAATAAGCGCTTTGAATAAGGCCAAAATCCGTAATAAAGCTTAAAAGCAATTGATGAAATTTCTCAAGGCTTGAAATGATAGAAAATGATTTGCAGTTGCATTCCTCAGCTATGAAAATTCGAAAAATCAACAGCAAGTAGCTAGCCCTTTTGAGAGTTTTAAATGAAATAATAATACATATTAGAATCCAAATTCTCTCACAAATTTATTTTGTCAATGAATGAACGTGATTGATCTTTTATATTTATGCGTTTTAAAACCGGGAAAAACACCAATTTCTAACCGGGAATTTGAAATGGGAAATCTGCTGGCCACCCTGCATAGCTGAAGCGAGATTTTTATGTTTTAACCGGTCCTGGCCAAAAATGCAACCCCCTCCCCGCAGAAGGGGGAGGATCAAGTAAAGACAAATTGTTTTTTTTTTTTTTCTCATATCATTTATTTGACACGGCACAAATACAATTTAATGTTTAACGGCGCCAATTATATCTGAAGACTTAAAAACTTAAAGCAAATTTTTTATCCTCGCTGCCGACTACGAGCTGAAATTAAGTCTATCTTAAAACTAGGATGTATTTTTCAATCACTGTTTTGTAGTTTGATGGTCGTCTGGTGCTCTTCGAATGGCCATGAATATGCAGCATGTATGGATTTGTTCTGCTGAGCCACGATGTCATGAGCTGGAAGAGAAGCTTTAATTCTCGGGTCCTGAAGGTATTGTGCGGGGGCTAGTTGCTGGTTATGGTTCGTTGTTGTTGTTCGCTGGTGTTCAAGTGGCCTTTGGTATGTGCCGCTGAGCCAAGATATCACTGAAGGCCTCGGGTTCTCAGGTCCTGGTGAATTCGTGTGGGGTGCAGTTGTTGATTCCAAAACCTCTGCTCAAGGTTCAAACGTGTTCTTGTCGTTTTGTTGGGTGTAGGCGGAGGGGAACGGGACTAGACTGGGGCATGGATGGATTTTAGAAAAATGTATATAAGGGTCATGTAGGGTATGTCACGGCTCGCCAAGACATCACGAACAGGAACAGCTGGCCGCCTACCTCCGGCCTGAAGGGAAGCTACTAATTTAGACCTGGCGTCACGGTGGACAGGGCATGACCAAACAACGTTTTCTATGTCGTGATAACCTTCACCACAGGCACAGATACCGCTTTCTCCGAGCCCAATACGACGGAGATGCGCATCAAATCTATAGTGATTGGACATAAGCCGAGACATCACGCAAATGAAATCTCGACCTACATCCAACCCCTTGAACCACGGATTCGTCGATACCTTGGGTGTAATGGAATGTAACCACCTTCCCAGTTCCCCTCTGGTCCAAGAATTTTGCCAACTGATGATCGTATTCTGACGTACAAATGCAAAAAATTCATTAAAAGCAATTGGTCTTTCATAAATTTCACCGTTTGTAGCACCCACCTTAGCCAAAGAGTCCGCTTTCTCATTGCCCGGTATCGAGCAGTGAGAAGGGACCCACACTAAGGTAATCTGAAAAGATTTTTCGGATAAAGCACTCAGATGTTCCCGTATTTTCCCCAGGAAATACGGAGAGTGCTTAACATCTTTCATCGATCGGAGAGTAAAGATGAAATAATGGTCCGTGGGCATTTTTTCGATGATCCCTAGGGTGTACTAAATTGCAGTTAATTCTGCGACGTAAACAGAAGCAGGATTATCGAGCTTATGGGAGACGGTTAAATTGTTATTGAAGATACCGAAGCCAGTGGACCCATCGATAAGTGATCCGTCAGTGTAGAACATATTGTTGCAGTTGATGTTTCGATATTTATTGGAAAAAATTTTGGGGATCTGCTGCACGCGTGGAGAAGCGTTAATATTTTGTGACATGTGATTGAAATACAATGTCATAAAACGGGTTTGAGAGTTAAGTTCGATTAATCTTTCAAAATTTTCAATCACAGGACGGTTCAAGACCTCACATTTGATTAGAATACGAGAAGACAGGCTCCAGAAGCGGGTTTTCAATGGTAGTACTCCAGCTAAGACCTCCAAACTCATCGTATGGGTCGATTGCATGCAACCTAAGGCGATACGCAAACAACGATATTGTATTCGCTCCAGTTTGATCAACTGTGTGTTTGCTGCGGAGCGGAAGCAGAAACACCCGTACTCAATTACCGACAATATGGTTGTTTGGTAAAGCCTTATAAGGTCTCTCGGGTGTGCTCCCCACCATGATCCGGTTATTGTACGAAGAAAATTCACTCTTTGTTGGCTTTTTTTCACTAGATACCTAATGTGACAACCCCAGGTGCCTTTAGAGTCGTACCGGACACCAAGATACTTGTGTACCAAAACCTGAGAAATCGTTTTACCCATTAATTGTGGCTGGAGCTGAGCAGGTTCATGCTTCCTAGAAAAAACTACTATCTCAGTCTTCTCCGGAGAGAATTCGATACCTAGCTGTAGAGCCCAAGCAGACAAATTGTCCAAGGTATCTTGCAATGGTCCTTGCAAATCGGCAGCTTTGGCTCCTGTAACAGAGACTACGCTGGCGTCTGCAAGTTGTCTTATCGTGCATGAATTTGCCAGACATTCGTCGATGTCATTTACATAAAAATTGTAAAGAAGGGGGCTTAAACATGAGCCCTGGGGAAGACCCATGTAGCTAATTCGAAAACTTGCCAAATCGCCATGCGTAAAATGCATGTGCTTTTCGAACAACAAATTGTGCAAAAAATTGTTTAAAATTGGAGAAAATCCTTGTCGGTGAAGTTTGCCCGAAAGAATGTCAATAGAAACGGAATCAAAAGCCCCCTTAATGTCCAAGAACGCAGACGCCATTTGTTCTTTGCGAGCATACGCCAGCTGGATATCTGTTGAAAGCAACGCAAGACAATCATTCGTCCCTTTGGCACGGCGGAAACCAAATTGAGTATCTGACAGTAGACCATTTGATTCGACCCAGTGGTCTAAACGACGGAGTATCATTTTCTCCATCAATTTCCGGATACAGGATAGCATTGCAATCGGCCTATAGGAGTTGTGATCAGAGGCTGGTTTTCCCGGTTTTTGGATGGCGATCACCCTCACTTGCCTCCAATCCTGCGGTACAATATTTTGCTCCAGGAACTTATTGAACAAGTTCAACAAGCACCTCTTGGCATTGCCGGGTAGATTCTTCAACAAGTTGAATTTGATTCTATCTAACCCAGGCGCGTTATTGTTACAGGACAGGAGGGCAATTGAAAATTCTGCCATCGTAAAAGGTGATTCTATCGCGTCGTGGCCCGGAGACGCATCGCGAACAAAGTTTTGCGCAGGAACAGAGTCCGGACACACTTTCCTGGCAAAATCAAATATCCACCTACTTGAAGACTCTTCGCTTTCGTTGACCGTTACGCGATTCCGCATTCTTCGGGCTGTGTTCCAGAGAGTGCTCATCGATGTCTCCCTCGACGTCTCGTTCACGAACCGCCGCCAATATCCGCGTTTCTTTGCTTTAGCCAAGCTTTTAAGCTTAGTATCAAGCTCCGAATACCGTATATAGTCGCCAGGTATACCTTTCTTCTGATAGGCCAAAAACGCGTCGGATCTTTGCGTGTAGACATCTTGCAACGCGGCGTCGAGAATCAAGCCCGCGAGGAGGTTGTATTCTTCAAGTGGTGGATGATGTTGAATCGACTCGACCGCTTTTGAAATCATTTCCTCGTATAACTTCCAATCGACATTCCGAGTGAGGTCATACGGAATGTCAATTGGTCGCATGCGAGTCGACCCGTTAGTAATTGCAATAATAATGGGCAAATGGTCGCTACCGTGAGGATCGAGGATTGCCTTCCATGTACAATCCAACCGTAGCGACGTCGAACATAAGGATAGATCCGAAGCGCTTGGGCACGCTGGAGGTTTCGATATACGTGTCATTTCACCGTTGTTTAAAATAGTCATATCGAAGTCATCGCAAAGGTTATAGATTAAAGAGGAGCGGTTATCATCGTAAGGGGGACCCCAAGCCACACCATGAGAGTTGAAGTGTCCCAAAATCAAACGTGGCGAGGGAAGAAGTTCTATTAAATCAAAGAGCAGCCGTTGCCCAACCTGTGCTCTGGGAGGAATATATATTGAGGCAATACAAAGCTCTTTACCTTGTATTGTCATTTGACATGCGACAACTTCGATGCCTGGAATCGAGGGGAGGTTAATACGATAGAAAGAATAGCACTTCTTAATCCCTAGAAGTACTCCTCCATATGGGGTGTCTCGATCAAGGCGAATAATATTAAAATCATGAAAGTTGAGATCAATATTTGAAGTAAGCCAGGTTTCACAAAGGGAAAATGCATCGCATTTGTTTTTATTTATCAAAACTTTAAACGAATCAATTTTTGGTAAAATACTTCTACAATTCCACTGTAAGACAGAGATAGAATCCTTCATATACGCAGTTGAATTAGGCATCGAAGGATACAATCGCTGCAAGGAGGGGCCATTGGGCAGTCAACTGCTTCAAAAATGATCTAACTGTTGGGAGGAATTCTGTAAGAAAATCTTTTATTGGATCGGGTACATTTAAAGTTTTAAAAATCCAGTCCACAATGTCAGAAAATTTCACCAGTCCAGCATTTGATTTTTTAACTGGATGTGCAAAAGGAACAACTGGGGTTTTAGATGTTCCAGGAAGTGCTGGGAACTCCTTCTGGAACTTTAAATTTGCAAGCCCAGGAGGAGTTTGCTTCGGTTTTTCCGCAGCACTGTTTGGTTTGTTCGTACTTTTCATTACACTTTGGGAAATCTTAGGACCTTTACGGGGAAGTTTAGGAGAAGAAACATTTTTCCTCTTCCTAGACTCCCCAGGATTGGCATAAGATGTTCCCGCTGGTGAATCGTCAGAATCGGTTTCATCAGAGGACAACAGATCAAAGGGGTTCGAAGTAACGGGAGAAGTGGTAACGGTCTTCTTCAGCATGTCAGCGTGGGAACGCTTTGAACGCTCTTTGAGAGACCGTTTTATTTTATCCCTGCGCTGCATGAACACCGCACATGTCGAGAGCTCATGCAGATTTTCCCCGCAGTGAATACACTTTCCAGCGTTAACACTGCAAGAATCTTCCGCATGAGACTCCCCACACTTGCCACAACGTGCCTTATTGCAGCAGTAGGCGGCTGTTAGCCTAACTGCTTGCAATGAGTGCAGTTCATGACGCGGGGCACGTAGAGCCTCACAGGGAGACGAACCCGGTGGATCGAGATGTGGCTTGGTAGTGCAGACCCGGCGAACGTAACTCGAAACGAGTCTGACGGAGTGTAAACTTTTTTGTCACCGACGATCGATACCGACCGCAATTGCTTGCAGTCGAGCACCTTCACATCGGGACATGTGTTGTTTTTAAAGCACCCTTCAGCACTTCTCAATATACACTCGACGGACAGACTCGAATCGGTCACGACACCGTCGATCTCCACATCTCTAGCGGGTACATAGACACGGTATTCCCGTGTAAAGAGCTCGGAGCAAGCTATATCGTTGGCCTCTTTAAGGTCATTGTTGTTGAGATCGTTACGTAACTGTGATGTTTGCTCAAAATTGCAAATTTGGAGGGGTGGGACAGGTTGTCCAGCGTTACCTTATTTTAGGGGGGAATCGTTACATAGGGGGGGGGGTCTGAAATCTAGGTTTTTAGCGTTACGTAATTTGTGTACGACGCCTTACAGGTTTCACACAGATTCAGTTTAAATGTCGAGGAGTTACCAGTACATAAACAGTTGCAGCTGACAGTAGTTATCGCCGGCAAATTTCGTAATATTTGTCAGTTTTTATGTCGTTTAAATTTATCACGCAACATATTTTGATAATTTCTTAAAACTATTTCCCCTCTCTCAAGAAAACAACATTTGAAAATTATGCGTTGTATAAAACATAGTAGCTATTAAATAATCAAATGTTTCCACTTTACCAGTAGTTGAATTCTACGTGAAACTCACATAAAATGCATATGGCCACTGTATAAGATTCACAGGACAAATCATCTCACCAGATCATGATGAACTCAAATGACAATCACATGAAATCTACGTGAAAATGACAGTGGAAAATCTTCACATAACTTTTCCGGTAATATTAACGTGAAAAATATTTTGAGTGTAGGTATCACGTGTGAACACTATGCTAAAATAAATGATAAGAAGGAACTTATTCAGCTGCTACATGAACTTTGAAGAAAAAAAAGTCGTTTACATTATCTTTTTTAAACAATAAATAAGTCTTACTCGTAGGGTAGATGATACAATAGTTTCGGTGTTGCATTTAAAATCACCGTTCAAACTAATTAGAATGGAATTGCTTATTCTACATATTTAAGAAATAACAGATTGAACATGAGTACATATGTTACCGTAACAATACATACTAATATCCAAATTACTGGTTAAAATAGTATTTTTCAGAAATTCACCCGGAATGCTATCCATTTTGTTATTTTTTCCACAAAGGTTTTAAGATATGTGTCTGGTTTTAGTACGATAGTACTCACTTTATTAATTTCCTAGATAATAGTTAGATTGGTCAAAACACCATGCCGGAGACAGGGAGATTGCGGGTTCAAGTCCCGTCGGGAGGCGGTATATTTTTCCAAATCTGTATCATACTTCCAGTTCGCTTATTTTTCGCTTTCCCTACTGCACATATTGTCTGTTCAATGAACTTGAATGTTAACGGGTAAAAGCCGTTGTTAAAAATAGGAATTTAGTTCGAAAAATAATAGTCTTCTAGAAACTGTTTCACAAGTAAGGCGTCGTACACAAATTACGTAACGCTTAAAACTAGATTTCAGACCCCCTATGTAACGATAGGTAACGTTCGACATGACTCCCCCCCCCCTAAAATTTACGTAACGCTGATCAGCCTGACCCCCCTCCGAAATTTTCAATTTCGAGCAAACATCACAGTTACGTAACTGTCTCTACTACCCCCCTCTCCTCTACGTAACAATAAGAAATGCAGACTCAACCCCCCCCCCCCCTCTTCATGCGTTACGCAATTTGTGTACGACGCCTAAAGTTCGTTGATTGATGATCATATAATCCACTGTTGGATCACAAGATACAGGGGGCAGACAAAGTGATTAAAACAGGCAATATTTTGGCAATTTTTAAATGGCCAGAACTTTACGAAAAATGAAGCAATTTTGTCAAAACCATTTTCATTTTACTGGAAACTATCCTAATCGAATCTTTCCAAAAAAACCCTTATCATATTCGCGTATAAAAACATTTGCTCCGCGAAATTATTTTCTTCATTACTAGAATCAACCAAATACTAGAGAACAATTTTCGCGTTGTGCATTTAATTTTTTTCTGGCTGCAAGTTTGCAAATATTAACAGCAAACTGTAAAAATCGAGAAAGAACAAAAACAACTATTAACAGTTCGCCAGTTTCGAATAGAATAGCCATTGGAGGCAACGTTGCTGAGCGTGCCACGGTCTTACGGAATTATTTCAATTAAACATAGGTACGCACAAACGAAGAAACCTGGCATGTACAGACATTCTATTTTATATATGTACAGACATTCTATCACTATTCTATGTTCTAACGAATGATCCTAGCACAATATATTTTGGATGATTTAAGCGATTCGTTCGAAAATGAAGATAGGGATAATTATTTAAAGCTTTTTCTAAGTATTTGATCCGACACATATACATATATTCGCTCATATGAAATGCCATGGATGGGCTCGTTCGAACCTGGATTTTGTTAACAGCCAATCGAATCTATTCTGGTTCTGCCCAGGCTGCATCAAATCAGTTGAGCAATTGAAATCGCCTGAACTACCGTCCACCGTTGATAATTTGGTTGCGTCTGTTTCGGAAGCAATCGAAACAAGTTTGAGCGCTGTAAAAAATGAGCTCAGCCAAACTAACGTTTTAATCAGATCAGTATCAGAAAAACTGCTCGGATCATTTTCTGATGCACCCCCGTCGAATAATCGCGGCATAAAACGTACGAGAGTTTATTCAAACGACGGTACTCCGAAGCGACCAGTAACTCATTCGAAAATGATAGTTGGTGCCAGAGCATCCGATAGTGTTTCGAAAGCAATAGAAACAGTCCCTAAGCCGGTGGATAAATTTTGGATTTATCTTTCGCGTGTTGCTCCACATGTAACTGAAGATGATGTTTTTGCTCTAGTAACTGAGTGTATACCGAATTGCCAGCCTACAGTGACTTAACGTCTTACGCTTTTGTTTCCTTCAAAGTTGGAATGGATATGCAATTTAACCCGTAAAGACCCGGGACGGAACTTGTTTTTTGAAAATGCTCGTTCTCAGCACTGGAACGGCCGATTTGGGAAAACTTGGACTTTTATTCAAGGGGAATAGTTGCTCTAAGTTTTGGTAAAGGAGCTACCCCTCTTGACCCCTCCCCATTTTTGTGAGACGCAAAATGTCTGTGTTTTTTTCTAATTTTTCAAACAGATTGAGCAAACACTGGGAATTTTCATACGTATCAATTGCTCCATGTATCAAATCATGTCAGGTGGATGAAATATGGTATGTAAGAGTGAATTTTGGAGTTTCCAAATTATTTCAGTACAAAATCACAAAACTATGTGTTTAAAAAAATCAAATAAGAAAATCATTTCCGCGTCGAACACTCGACAGAAACGGACGTGCAAAGTGGTCGTTCTATTACAATCCGGTCCGTGTGTACAAATAGCCAAACAAAAGAGTGTATTATTCAAGGCCATCAGTTGACAGTCGAGTCCGTGTCGCTGTGCTGAGTGATCTCACACCCGGCTCACTGCTGGTGGCTGTATTGGTGCTGCTGTACTGGTGCTGCTGACTGCTTTGGGTGCAGCTTCGAACGATCGGACAGGAAGACAGGAAGGAAGAAGTAAAGAGGTACGTGTTCTTTTCGGCGCTAGTTCGCTAGTGCGCTACATTTAGCGCGATGGATATAGATCCCTCGCCTCCCGTGCCACCATCCCCGAACCCCCTTGACCCTGACCCTTCTGTTACCCCCTCCCCTGTTCATTCTCCAGTCCCCCCTCGCCCCAGGCTTTACCCGGACGGATCTCAACAGGGCAGCTATACTGTTTATTTTCGTCCAAAGGCAGGAGTGAATTCAAAGCGATTAAACATACTGCAAATTTCAAAAGACCTGACGATGGGGTACAAGGCCGTGACCGAAATTTCCAAGGTCCGACCTAACAAGCTCCGTGTCGTGGTCAGTGATCTGGCACAGGCCAATGCTATCGCTTGCTCTGAGCTCTTCACACGCGAGTATCGCGTTTACATACCCGCACGAGACGTGGAGATCGACGGTGTCATAACCGATTCGAGTCTGTCTGTCGAGTGTATCCTTAAAAGCGCAACCGGTTGCTTCAAAAATACCGAAACACAGGCGAAGATTTTGGATTGTAAGCAATTGCGGTCCATGTCTCTCGTCGGCGGTAAAAAAGTTTACACTCCGTCAGACTCGTTTCGCGTTACGTTTGCCGGATCTGCACTCCCTAGCCACGTCTCGATCGACCGGGTTCGTCTGCCTGTGCGATTGTATGTACCCCGTGTTATGAATTGCACCAATTGCAAGCAGTTAGGCCACACAGCCGCCTACTGCAGCAATAAGGTACGATGTAGCAAGTGTGGGGAGACTCATGCGGAAGATTCTTGCAGTGTTAATGCTGAAAAATGTATTCACTGTGGGGAAAACCAGCATGAGCTCTCCACATGCCCGGTGTACATGCAGCGCAGAGATAAAATCAAGCGGTCACTTAAGGAGCGTTCAAAGCGTTCTTACGCTGAGATGCTGAAGAAGACCGTGACCACTTCTACCATAACATCGAACCCCTTTGATCTGTTGCCCTCCGATGAAACCGATTCTGACGATTCACCAGCGGGAACATCTTATGCCAATCCTGGGGAGTCTAGGAAGAGGAAAAATGTTTCTTCTCCTAAACTTCCCCGTAAAGGTCCTAAGATTTCCCAAAGTGTAATGAAAAGTACGAACAAACCAAACAGTGCTGCGGAAAAACCGAAGCAAACTCCTCCTGGGCTTGCAAATTTAAAGTCACAGAAGGAGTTCCCAGCACTGCCAGGAACATCTAAAACCCCAGTTGTTCCTATTGCACATCCAGTTGATGAAACAAACTCTGGATTAGTGAAATTTTTCTGACATTGTGGACTGGATTTTTGAAAATTTCAATATACCCGATCCAATTAAAATTTTTCTTACAGCATTCCTCCCAACAGTTAGATCATTTTTGAAGCAGTTGACTGCCCAATGGCCCCTCCTTGCAGCGATTGTATCCTTCGATGCCTAATTCAACTGCGTATATGAAGGATTCTATCTCTGTCTTACAGTGGAATTGTAGAAGTATTTTACCAAAAATTGATTCGTTTAAAGTTTTGATAAATAAAAACAAATGCGATGCATTTTCCCTTTGTGAAACTTGGCTTACTTCAAATATTGATCTCAACTTCCATGATTTTAATATTATTCGCCTTGATCGTGACACCCCATATGGAGGAGTACTTTTAGGGATTAAAAAGTGCTATTCTTTCTATTGTATTAACCTCCCCTCGATTCCAGGCATCGAAGTTGTCGCATGTCAAATGACAATACAAGGTAAAGAGCTTTGTATTGCCTCAATATATATTCCTCCCAGAGCACAGGTTGGGCAACGGCTGCTCTTTGATTTAATAGAACTTCTTCCCTCGCCACGTTTGATTTTGGGAGACTTCAATTCTCATGGCGTGGCTTGGGGTTCCCCATACAATGATAACCGCTCCTCTTTAATCTATAACCTTTGCGATGACTTCGACATGACTATTTTAAACAACGGTGAAATGACACGTATCCCGAAACCTCCAGCGCGCCCAAGCGCTTTGGATCTATCCTTATGTTCGACGTCGCTACGGTTGGATTGCACATGGAAGGCAATCCTCGATCCTCACGGTAGCGACCATTTGCCTATTCTTATTTCAATTAATAACGGGTCGACTCGCATGCGACCAATTGACATTCCGTATGACCTCACTCGGAATGTCGATTGGAAGTTATACGAGGAAATGATTTCAAAAGCGGTCGAGTCGATTCAACATCATCCACCACTTGAAGAATACAACCTCCTCGCGGGCTTGATTCTCGACGCCGCGTTGCAAGCCCAAACGAAGAAATATCCCGGCGTAACGATCAAAGAACAACCCGTGGTGGGACCAAGAGTGCTCCGATGTCTACACGCAAAGATCCGACGCGTTTAAGGCCTACCAGAAGGGAGGTATACCTGGCGACTATTTACGGTATTCGGAGCTTAATACCAAGCTTAAAAGTTTGGCTAAAGCAAAGAAACGCGGATATTGGCGTCGGTTCGTGAACGAGACGTCGAGGGAGACATCGATGAGCACTCTTTGGAACACAGCCCGAAGAATGCGGAATCGCGTAACGGTCAACGAAAGCGAGGAGTCTTCAAGTCGGTGGATATTTGATTTTGCCAGGAAAGTATGTCCGGACTCTGTTCCTGAGCAAAACATTGTTCGCGATGCGTCTCCGGGCCACGACGCGATAGAATCACCTTTTACGATGGCAGAATTTTCAATTGCCCTCCTGTCCTGTAACAATGACACGCCTGGGTTAGATAGAATCAAATTCAACTTGTTGAAGAATCTACCCGGCAATGCCAAGAGGCGCTTGTTGAACTTGTTCAATAAGTTCCTGGACATTGTACCGCAGGATTGGAGGCAAGTGAAGGTGATCGCCATCCAAAAACCAGGGAAACCAGCTTCTGATCACAACTCTTATAGGCCGATTGCAATGCTATCCTGTATCCGGAAATTGATGGAAAAAATGATACTCCGTCGTTTAGACCACTGGGTCGAATCAAATGGTCTACTATCAGATACTCAATTTGGCTTCCGCCGTGCCAAAGGGACGAATGATTGTCTTGCGTTGCTTTCAACAGATATTCAGCTGGCGTATGCTCGCAAAGAACAAATGGCGTCTGCGTTCTTGGACATTAAGGGGGCTTTTGATTCCGTTTCTATTGACATTCTTTCGGGTAAACTTCACCGACAAGGATTTTCTCCAATTTTGAACAATTTTTTGCACAATTTGTTGTCCGAAAAGCACATGCATTTTACGCACGGCGATTTGGCAATTTTTCGCATTAGCTACATGGGTCTTCGCCAGGGCTCATGTTTAAGCCCCCTTCCTTACAACTTTTATGTAAATGATATCGACGAATGTCTGGCAAATTCATGCACGATAAGACAACTTGCAGACGACAGTGTAATCTCTGTTACAGGAGCCAAAGCTGCCGATTTGCAAGGACCATTGCAAGATACCTTGGACAATTTGTCTGCTTGGGCTCTACAGCTAGGTATCGAATTCTCTCCGGAGAAGACTGAGATAGTAGTTTTTTCTAGGAAGCATGAACCTGCTCAGCTTCAAACACAATTAATGGGTAAAACGATTTCTCAGGTTTTGGTACACAAATATCTTGGTGTCTGGTTCGACTCTAAAAGCACCTGGGGTTGTCACGTGAGGTATCTGATGAAAAAATGTCAACAAAGAGTGAATTTTCTTCGTACAATAACCGGACAATGGTGGGGAGCCCACCCAGGAGACCTTATAAGGCTTTACCAAACAACGATACTGTCTGTTATTGAGTACGGGTGTTTCTGCTTCCGCTCCGCAGCAAACACACATTTGATCAAACTGGAGCGAATACAATATCGTTGTTTGCGTATCGCCTTGGGTTGCATGCAGTCGACCCATACGATGAGTTTGGAGATCTTAGCTGGAGTACTACCATTGAAAAACCGCTTCTGGAGCCTGTCTTCTCGTATTCTAATCAAATGTGAGGTCTTGAACCGTCCCGTGATTGAAAATTTTGAAAGGTTAATCGAACTTAATTCTCAAACCCGTTTTATGACATTGTATTTCAATCACATGTCCCAAACTATTAACCCTTCTTCGAATATTCTAAATCGTGTCGACTTATCAAATACTTCTGATTCTACTGTGTTTTTCGATACATCCATGATAGAAGAAACTCGTGGAATCCCGGATCATTTACGCGTGCAGCAGATCCATGAAATTTTTTCCAATAAATATCGAAACATCAACTGCGACAATATGTACTACACTGACGGATCACTTCTTGATGGGTCCACTGGCTTCGGTATCTTCAATAACAATTTAACCGTCTCCCATAAGCTCGATAATCCTGCTTCTGTTTACGTCGCAGAATTAGCTGCAATTCAGTACACCCTAGGGATTATCGAAAAAATGCCCACGGACCATTATTTCATCTTTACGGACAGTCTCAGTTCCATTGAGGAGGATCTCCGATCGATGAAAGATGTTAAGCACTCTCCGTATTTCCTGGGGAAAATACGGGAACATCTGAGTGCTTTATCCGAAAAATCGTATCAGATTACCTTAGCGTGGGTCCCTTCTCACTGCTCGATACCGGGTAATGAGAAAGCGGACTCTTTGGCTAAGGTGGGCGCAACAAACGGTGATATTTATGTAAGACCAATTGCCTTTAATGAATTTTTCGCATTTGTACGTCAGAATACGATCATCAGTTGGCAAAATTCTTGGACCAAGGGGGAACTGGGAAGGTGGTTACATTCCATAATCCCCAAGGTATCGACGAACCCGTGGTTCAAGGGGATGGATGTAGGTCGGGATTTCATTTGCGTGATGTCCCGGCTTATGTCCAATCACTATAGATTCGACGCGCATCTCCGTCGTGTTGGGCTCGGGGAGAGTGGTATCTGTGCCTGTGGTGAAGGTTATCACGACATAGAGCACGTTGTTTGGTCATGCCCTGTACACCGTGACGCCAGGTCTAGATTAATAGCTTCCCTGCAGGCCGAAGGTAGGCAGCCGGCTGTTCCTGTTCGTGATGTCTTGGCGAGCCGTGACCTATCCTACATGTCCCTTATATACGTTTTCCTGAAATCCATCCACGCCCCAGTTTAGTCCTATCCCCTTCCGCCTACATCCAACCAAACGACAAGAACACGTTAAGACCCCGGATCCGGAAACAGCAATCAGACCCGCACGATACTCTCAAGGCCCGATGGAAACAACCCAATATGCCAGTCCGTAATATCTTGGCCCAGCAGCGGAACAAATTTAATATGCTGCTTACCTATGGCAATGAAAACCATCAAACAGCAAACCTGTGCTTTTAATGCAAAAAATTCTAGCTTTAAGTTAGATTTAGTTTCAGCTCGTAGTCGGCAGCGAGGATAAAAAATTTGCTTTTGGTTATTAAGATACTTTAGAAAGTAAGCTACCAGATATAATTGGCGCCGTTAAACATTGAATTGTATTTGTGCCGTGTCAAATAAACTATAGATGAAGAAAAAAAAAATAAGAAAATCTTTCTTCAAAATTTAAGCTCTACATTTTTGAAAAAAGGTCTTTTGAATCAATACGCGATGAAATATTTATTTAAGCATGCAAATATTTTGAGAAAAACGAGTTTAAATTCACTAAAGTACGTATTTTCATGGAAACCTGATTTTCTCAGTCTCCCACAGTTGGTTTCAACTTGGCTCTTCAATTTTCAAGCTCTTTATTTCCAGAGTAACATCTTCTGAATCCATAGATGCTAAAAGATTTATTCTAGCATGCGAAGATTTAGAGAAAAACGATTTTGAATTCACTAAAGTACGAGTTCTTATGAAAACTTGATTTTCTCCAAATCTGTGCATGCTAGAATAAATCTTTCAGCATCTATGGATTCAGAAGACGAAACTCTAAAAATATGGAGCTTGAAAATTGAAGAGCTAAGTTGAAACCTACCGTGGGAGACTGAGAAAATAAGGTTTTCATGGAAATACGTACATTGGTGAATTTTAACTGGTTTTTTCTCAAAATGTTTGCATGCTTAAATAAATATTTCATCACGTATGGATTCAGGAGACCTTACCGCAAAAATGTAGAGCTCAATATTCGAAGAACGGTTTTGTTGTTTGAATTTTTATAAAAATACGTAGTTTTGTGATTTTGTACTGAAATAATTTAAAAACTCCAAAATTCACTCTTACATACCATATTTCATCCACCTGACATGATTTGATACATGGAGCAATTGATACGTATGAAAATTCCCAGTGTTTTCTCAATCTGTTTAAAAAAATAGAAAAAAACACAGACATATTTGCGTCTCACAAAAACGGGGAGGGGTCCAGAGGGGTGGCACCTCTACCAAAACTTAGAGCAACTATTCCCCTTGAATAAAAGTCCAAGTTTTCCCAAATCGGCCGTTCCAGTGCTGAGAACGAGCATTTTCAAAAAACAAGTTCCGTCCCGGGTCTTTACGGGTTAAGGAACATTCTCTTGACCCTACAATTTGGCCAAAGGGAATCTACTTTCCTGAATTTGAAGAGCGCAGTAATCGTCAGGATTTTTGGGGACCGAAGCCATCGAAACTTCCTCGGAACAACTCACCGTTCCCGTCGCAATCAACTTTAAACCCTTCAACGCAATAGGTGCTCGACCACCGGTGGATTTTGGGGGCCAACGGGCCCCCAGTCCAGTTGAGTTATTGAATTGTACAGCTTTGCAAAAAAGTCATGATTCTTTTGTA
Source organism: Wyeomyia smithii (assembly GCF_029784165.1). Classification (NCBI taxonomy): domain Eukaryota; kingdom Metazoa; phylum Arthropoda; class Insecta; order Diptera; family Culicidae; genus Wyeomyia; species Wyeomyia smithii. The sequence goes on from NC_073694.1 coordinate 125,509,548, forward strand.
TCCCATAGCTTGGTGTCTGACTGTATGGAACAATGCGGAAACGAATATGTCGGCCTGCATCATGCCGCCAACAGCGAAGTTGTATTAACGCAGCAGACGGATATCGATGTTGCAGACGCACGTGTTGTCGTTTTGGAACCACGGTTACATCAACAAATCAGTATCTATTATCAAAATGTGAGAGGACTGCGAACTAAAATTGATCAGCTATTTTTGGCTGTTTCTGATGGCGATTTCGCCGCGATAGTTTTGACAGAAACTTGGCTGAATGACCATATTAATTCACTGCAATTATTTGGCCCACTATATACAGTGTATAGAAATGACCGGGATCCTGCGAAATCGGGTAAATCGCGGGGTGGTGGAGTGTTAATAGCTGTTTCCAACCGGCTACAGTCTGTGCGAATAGAATGCACTGAAAATGGCATTGAGCAACTTTGGGTAAGCGTGTGTACTGAAGATCGAAATATTTGTGTTGGTGTTGTCTACCTTACTCCTGAAAATGCCATTAATTCCGTGTCGGCTATTTCTAATGCACTTCGGTTACATGACTTTCATGCTTTATTTGGTGACTATAATCAACCGTCGCTGACTTGGAAAACGTCACACTCTGGTTTTGCTTATCCCGATCCGTCAGAATCCGTTTTCTCGCGCTCCAATTCTTCTATCATTGATGGAATGGACTCGCTAAATATGTTGCAGTTGAACACGGTTAGGAATGAACGAAATCGTACATTATATCTCGTATTCGTTAACGAAACAGCTTCTAAAAATTGTGTAGTGTCTGAAGCCCCTGAATCAAAAAATATTCGTTTCGCAGAAGTAGTGGACTATAGGCGGCTAATTTTTTCTAAAACCGATTTTGAAGGACTGAATTGCTCCCTTGGAAATTTAAATTGGCAGCTTTTACTAAATGCTGGTGTGAATGCTGCTGTTGAAAGTTTCTTTTCAATTTTGAATGAGCTGTTCACTATTCCAATCCCGTTTCGCGTCCTCGGTCGACCCCTCTTTGGTCGAATCGGCGACTTCGAACACTCAAACGTATTAGAGCAGCTGCGCTTAGGCACTATACTAAGCACCGCAACCCAGTATCCAAACGCGAGTTTAATTGCGCCAGTAGCAACTATAGAATTTACAATCGCTTTCTCTACAAGCAATATGTGATAAAAACGCAATCAGACCTTGAACGAAATCCAATGCGGTTTTGGAAATTTGTAAACGAAAAACGGAAAGAAACCGGACTCCCATCTACCATGTTTCTTGAGAACGAATCTGCCAGCTCACCCGATGGAATCTGTGATTTATTTGCCAAACATTTCTCGAGCGTTTTCAAGCCAAATTCAGCCACTGCAGAGCAAGTCCAAAGAGCTATCCAAGATGTTCCAACTAACTTGATTAATCTGTCCAATGTGCAGTTTACTGACAACGATGTTTTGACAGCTCTAGGGAAAATGAAGTCCTCCTTGTCCCCTGGACCAGATGGAATTCCTGCCATTGTACTTAAAAAATGTGCAGCACTGCTATGTGTACCTCTTAGGGTTATTTTCAACAAATCACTGGCACAGTCAGAGTATTCATTATTGTGGAAAAAAACCTTTCTGTTTCCTGTTTTCAAGCACGGCGACAAGCAAAACATTGTAAATTATCGTGGTATTACCTCGTTATGTGCAAGTTCCAAGTTGCTTGAAATTTTATTCGGAATTCTTCTATCACGCGCTACTAAACCGTACATTTCTGAGGATCAGCATGGCTTCTATCCCGGACGATCGACAACAACAAACTGCAGTTTACCTCACACTGTATTACGCGCATGGAGCTTGGATTGCAAGTGGATACAATATACACAGATTTGAAGGCAGCATTTGACCGCGTTGATCATGCTATCCTATTAGCGAAAATTGAAAGACTTGGAGTTGCATCTCCTCTTGTTAATTGGACGAAGTCTTATCTTATAGATCGATCTTTATCGGTTAAATTGGGAAACGCTGAGTCCTACAGTTTTGTGAATTTTTCGGGTGTGCAGGAAGCAACCTTGGTCCACTGCTTTTCTTACTGTTTTTCAACGATATCTGTCTGGTTTTGCCACTAGGATGCAGGCTAATTTATGCCGATGATCTTAAATCATATTTGGCAATCAGATTTATTGCTGACTGCCGGGAGCTGCAGAGGTACGTTGACCTTTTCTGCGACTGGTGTTGCAATTCTTCACCCGGAAGAAAAACCCAATAATCTGGAACTACACGATCAACGGTGAATTACTTAATCGTACAATTGAAATTAAAGATCTTGGTGTACTGTTAGACTATCAAATGTCATTCCATGCACACCTCTCACATATCGTTTCAAAAGCGAACAAAAACTTGGGTTTTTATTATGCGAACCACCAGAGAGTTCAGAAACCCATATTGCCTACGAGACCTATACTTCTCGCTCGTGCGTTCTGTACTGGAATAAGTGTCATTGTGTGGAGCTCGTACGCAGGAATATGGATCAGAAGAATTAAGTCTGTGCAGTCTAGGTTCATACGTTTTGCCCTTCGGTTCTTACCTTGGCGTAACAGGATGGAGTTGCCTCCTTACGAAGAGCGATGCCGTCTACTAGGGATGGATACCCTGGCTAAAAGACGGAAAATATTTGGAGCTGTTATGGTTGGTAAACTGTTGACCGGCCTTATAGATGCCCCTTGTATCTTGTCGCAAATAAACATCAACGCCCCTGCTAGAAACTTCAGATCAGCAGATATTCTTAGACTTGACGTCCAGCGTACTGTATACGGACAAAACGAACCAATTAGAGCTATATGTAGTTTATTTAATAGTTTGTATGTCCATTTTGACTTTTGTAGTTCTAGTGATAGTTTTTAAGAATGGGCTAAGACATGCTCTTTGACAAATTTTTAATGCTAATGTTAATGGTTTAATGTTAAATGTGGTATGTTGAGTGCTAATTGTTAAATGCTAAATGTTAAATGTTTATCGTTAAATGTCATTTTACGAAATTCTGGTGGGGTTTTTACGCCCGTTTGAGACTGACTCTTGGTTATCTCAAGTGGGCTTTTCCCCACCCTAGAAAAACCATCATGACCTTAATGGCTTGATGGTCGAATAAGAAAATAAATAAATAAATAAATAAATATTTGGTAATGCATCATATTACTGGCCAATCTTATTCGAGCTCCATTCTTGACGGATATCGCGCCAACCCGGGCTGGCAGCACTCTCTCAGAATTTGATGAAACAACCTAACTCCTGTGAAAACCTTCTTTCTTCGCTCAATTACGACCCAGTACTTATTGACCTGGCGTGCTGCTCGAAGCGCACTGTAAAATGAAAATGAAGTGTAAATAAAATTAACTATGTACAGTTACATATTTTTTTCTTTAATTTATGTGGACATATGAAAAGGTCTAACATGTTAAAACTTTGTTTTAATAAATCCATGTATCCAAAGACATACTAAAGATAGAAAAATGTTATCAAGGCTTTTAAGGAAGGGTCTGATTTTACAAATCTAAAAAAATTGAAATTCTTCTGAATTGTAATGTTCAGCAAAATGTTTAGCAAATTTTTTTTATGTCTAACACTGTTTCACGTTGAAAACGGCCCATTGACATGACGAAATTTTCGTTAGAAAAACTTTTTGAATTGTTTAAAAAAGATTTAGGTAATGAAATTAATTACTTAAAAAATTTAAATTTTAGGAAATCTGAGATGAACGTTTTTATGGGTAAGTAGGATCTAAAATTAAATTTTTCAATATTTTCAAATGAAAATTCAAGCAATTCTTTAAGAGTTTTTTCTTAACAACCTTTCTTAATGTCTTGTCATTATTCAGATATATTGATTTATAAAAATGCCTGAAACTTTGGCTCTTTTTAAAGGTAAGTCAAGATAAATATTAGAAATTGATTAGATTAATAAAGCCTACACCCTCAGTGAATTCTGAGAGAGTGCTGCCAAAATCTAACCAAGTTGTCGCGAAATCTGTCTCTTAGTTAATTACGTGCATCTTCATAATTACTAAAAACAATATGATAACCACTAACAGCATTTTAAGCGAGATAAATATCTTTTTTTGACCAACACGAATGATTTATATACCGTAACTATAGGAACACTATCGCAACTATTGGAACAAAAACGTGCAACATATTTTATATAATTTATTCATACTAGCTATTTATTTATACTAGTTAAATAAGTAATTTCGTTTATGCGATCAAGAGAATTTACCTATATTTAATGTTAACATATAATAAGGAAACAGCTGGTATTTGGGTATGATGCCGGTCTAACTAGCAAATCACCGTGTGCTTGAATCTCGACATGGAAAAGACTGTCAGTGTCAATAGGATCGTTAGCGCTCATTAGAATAGTTGGCCGCAGAGCAAAGCAAAAAGCTCGGTGTTACTGTCCGCTATCGTAAAAGACTGTCAGTGTCAATAGGATCGTTAGCGCTCATTAGAATAGTTGGCCGCAGAGCAAAGGAAAAAGCTCGGTGTTACTGTCCGCTATCGGAACTTGACTTTCTGTTATACACAGACTTCGTGGCTAACTGTCGAGTACATACAAAAATTGCGGCACTAGCGCTATGACACTACGATTTTAACTACTGACACTAACAATCTCTCCCGAGCACGAATTCGAACATACAATGATTGACTTGTTAGACCAGCATCGTACCTCGAGACCAGCGGGAAGAAATAGCTGGCCGCTTATAAATAATAAACAGTAGGTCAAGTTCTGATAGTGGAATGTAACACCAAGGTGTTGCTTTTTGCTTTACCAAGAACGATGTTTATTCTTCATCTTTTATCAAATCTATCTGTAAACAGTTTGTTTATGATTACAACCTATAATATAAAATTGCACGTTCCACTGCAATGGATTTATCACAGATCTTGCACTTATAATGCAGGGTGCTTAATAAAATATAGTTTATGCTACTTTTTTCGGAAATGATATTTTTGTAACAATCTATTTCAGTTCGGCGATTCAATAAATATTTTGAAAAGTGTTCTTGTTAATTTCACTTTTTAGCTTACGGGTTCTGATTTTATGACGATCTAGAAATACTAACATGTGCTAACAGTAAGAATTTTCTTTGTTGATATATCAATCAGATTCAGGGTGTACCAAAAGGTGTCGATTTTAAATAGACAAAATTACTAGTACATTTTCAGTTTGTACTAGGTACTTCGCAGAAACATAGCATTGCAGTGGGTATATCCAATCTTCCGTTACATTTATTGGTAACAGAGCTAAACCGTTTCTTCGGTAGGTCTTAATACTATTGGAATGTGCTACATATAAAATTTAACCAAATGGAGGCAATGAAGGCTAAAACGAACGTTAACTATGGGATTGATGACTTACCACCATGGTACTTGAGTATATTCATGGCACTGCAGGTATGTACGAATAATCTATACTCGGCTATCTTATTTTGTTTGTAACTTAAGTTAAGTGTAACTTAATGAATTGTCAGTGTATTATTTTGTGTGATTCTTCATTAATGATGACCTTCAAAGAAAAGATTTTTTTTTATTTTCAATATTTAATATATAATAAACTACAAAAACATCCAATTATTTCAGAATTTGATTGCTAGAGAGGTGCTATAGTGTTTGTTTGTAATTATTTGCTATTGCAATTAACGCTTATGGTTCGTAGTGATTTAAACCTTTTTGTCAAGAATTTCGTCGTGCTTTTGCCACAATGTTTGCCGAAAGTTGGTAATAATTTCATTTGAGATCTCTTCTAATGTTTGGACAACAGTGAGTTTATGAGTGCTCTTAGAAAGCTAGTTTTTATCGTGAATTATTCTCAAGTACTTGACATTGTCAGAACAATTTAAAATATTCCCAATTATCTTGGCAACGTGATTGTTATTTGTTTTGAGAGTAAAAGCTCTAGCCTAATAAGGAAGAAAGATCAATTGAGTAGTGAAATTTCATTAAAAGGGCAATCATTTTCATAGACCTATTTTTAACTAAGGTTTTACATTTTACATTCTAATTATGTTTGAAACTAAATGAGTTTTTATCAAAAATGAAGTATACATCGCATTGCTTGAAACAGAAGTAAATACGCTCTTTTCAAAAGTCATGATGTCAGACGTAATACCTACATACGTCTTAGTGTAAGGCTTTGCTATCAGCTGGTGATTCAAGATTTTGTGTCGAATTGAAAATCGTTAAGAGACTAATAAAATCTCTTAATATCTTCAAAATTCACTTACGTCTAGTAGTGAAGCATGGCATACAATATTTCGTCAAAATTCACGTACGCAAAGTACAACCTAAACATTATAAAACAAAATGAAGTGAATGTGAAGCAATTTTTGACGCAGGACTAGTTCTTTGTTTTCTATACTAGATTACACTTCGTGAAATTGAAAATGTAACTGGCACATGTTGCGTCAGATTTCAAACGTTTATAGCGAGCGAACGACTTAATGCATCTTAGTCATTTATATGTCGGTGGATAGATAAAATGTGTAACAATTTTTTGATATAATGTTCAACATTGTTGCTTTATTGCTTAATGTTGGAAAAAAGTGAAAAGTTCCAAGGTCAAGCTTTCCCATATATTTCCCTCGTTATTGGCTTGCTTCCCGAGCACAGATAACAATAACATGGGCGAAATAAATTCCACTGCCTACATATTTTGACTCAACAAAGTGTTTTGGTTTGTTCCTCTTTCTCCAAGCTGTGTGGCCACGCCTTAATGGCAAAAATCTACGCTGAACTCGATACAAAAGATTGCGTGTAGAAAATTCAGCTTTAGTCTAGTTTGTCACACAATAGCGAATGGAGTATAGCTGTTAGAGGTACGCGGCGTTGAGGAACGAGAGCTGCATACGAGTCAACTTCCAGGCACCGCGGAGCATGTTACCTTTATTCTGCACACGGCAGCAACAATAACCATTGTACGCTGCAGGATATTTTGCTGGCACAGCTGCTGGAGGGTACAGCGGAGAGCAAATTTTATGCGCGGCCAACAAAATATTCAATACTACCGGTCATGGTGCGATCATTAGCGCTCTATAGCACACATTTCTAGCTGAAAATTATGGAATCGGTTCTTTTCAGAACTATAAATGCTTGAAGATAAGAGTTATGAGAATTTTCTACTCCTAGTGTGAAATGTTCATCTATTTCTTAATAATCATTTTTACAATAACGACCAGGGCGCACCAAAGGTAAACGGTAGTGTTGCCTAAGAATAGTTTATCACAGCAAGATATAACCCTCATTTCAAGAATTTTCACTGCTAAATTGAGTGATTTCCGGTTTAATTGTTTGTTTGTGTCCACTCGAACACCGTTATCAGTCATATATTAGTAACGAAAATTAGTTTATCTAAGAACCAGAGTGATTTCCGCATCGGGAAAGCAAAAACTTTCTTTTGATGCTTATGAAAATCACTCAGTAGTATCGAAGGTGTTTTGGTTTGTTCCTCTTTCTCTAAGCTGTGTGGCCACGCCTTAATGGCACAAATCTACGCTGAACTCGATACAAAAGACTGCGTGTAGAAAATTCAGCTTCAGTCTAGTTCGTCACACAACTGCGAGTGGAGTATAGCTGTTAGAGGTACGCGGCATTGAGAAACGAGAGCTGCATACGAGTCAACTTCCAGGCAATGCGGAGCATGTTACTTTTATTCTGCATACGGCAGCAACTTGAAGATGAGAGTTATGAGAATTTTCGCAACCACTACTAGTGTAAAATTTTCATGTATTCATGCATCGTTAGTTTTACAATAACGACCATCAAATAAAAACGGTAGTGTTGCCTATGAACAATTTATCGCAGCATATTATGTATACATTTAGTCCTACGTCACCATTTAATACAACCTCTAGGGCTGTATACCTTGTAGTATTTTCTCTGCGTTACCTTTACCAATAGTATTTTTGAGATGTTTACATTTTGCGACTCACGCCAATTTATGAAAATTACGCTTTTTAGATTTGCTTTTTAGTATTGTTGTAATAAATTGAAGTTGCAAATTATCTAGACCACATTTGGTTGAAGTACCATAAAAAGTACCATGATATTTTTCCATGTGGATACGGTTAACTCACCTAACGGCTTACAGGTGGCAAGCTTTATAGTGTTGCCTTGAGTTTATATGCAGCGAAGCCCAACTTGGATATCTATGTTTCTTTAGTCTATGATATTAGGTACACGTTCCCAGCTGCCAGCAATGTAATACTCACTATATTTGCATCTACGACATGTACGAACACCTTCAAATATACAGTACTGGACAAAAAAAAGTACGCACCTGTGATATGTTCAAACTTTCTTGATTTAGGTAGAATCTAAGGCAGATGGATAATCAAAGTGCTCTAAAAAAGACAGTACTGGAGGTGTACTTTCGAAAAATGTTAGATAAAGCGACATAAGAACGACATATAAACATAAAAAGAGCTTATATTTGGAAATTGTCATTTTTCTTGTGGACAAAATAAAGTACGCATTATAGTGATTCAACGTTCAAACTGATTTTTTGACGTGGGACTACGTCTTTGTTTACTATACTGGGATGCATTCTGTTAAATTGGAAATGAAACGGGCAAATGTTGCGTCAGATTTCAAACGTTAATAACAGCATAACCAAATGATGGATAACAATAACCAATATGTTGTTGGATAGATAAAATGTATAACAATTTTGTAATATGCTAATTATCACTCTAATTTCATTGCTAAGCGGTGAAATTGATAAAAAGTTTCAATAACAAATTTACGCGAATAATGAACCAATTACATGAGAGCATTCCTAGCACAGACGACGTGAATGGACACCATCCGTTCCCTGTGATATTCTCTGTATCAATATCGAAATAGAAATTGACAGAGTCTCCCCGTCCCAATAGGTCAATTTATTTTTGCTTCCATGAGCTTAGACTAATATGATGTCTCGAAGGTAAAAGTTTTCCTAAAAGTTTGAAACAATACCCATCCTTGAGCGATTTCTAAACCTGCGTGTTGAGTTCTGAAGAACCTAATAAAAACTGATGTCTTGAAAGAAAACATGCCGGTAAAAGCAACAGTACCAGTGGAGTAAAGAACCGCAGGTCTCTCGTCGTCTATAATTGCAGTGGTACTCTTCTATTCGTACATTTCAGCGGTACACTTCTATTCGTACTGCAGCGGTACTATTAGTATTGCAGTGGTACACTTTTGTTCGTACATTTCTATTCGTATGCAATCGCGGAAAAGTGCAATGCTGCTGTTGATAGTGATTGAAAGTTCATCTCATAAATATGATTACCATAAATTACTCAACAAGAATTGTAATTTTTTGCAACGGATATTTATTTAATTTCATCTTCGATATTCACTAAATAATCGTGACCGGATAATATCGAAAGAGTAAATTCCTAAATATATACATTTATAGAAGAGTTGGAGCCTGCGAATGCTTGTGATTTTTTTGTTTATTTACTAAGATTCATACAGAATCTCTTTCTACATTTCAAAATTGTTAGATGATATATTATTGTTCTAAACTTTACCATAATAAACGTATATTACCTGTCTTCGTAATATAGCGAATGTAGTTGTAAGCAAATGAAAAAAATTGTCAAGAAAAAAAATAAAAATGGAATTGTTGATTGCTACGATTTTTTTGTTGGAACTTGTTAATAATTTTGTTTAAAATATCTTCTTATGTTTGTCAATTAATAAACCTTTGTAAGGGCCTTCATATTATTTTGAAAGTAAGATCATTATTATAGATTTGATTTAATCAGAGTTGAATAAGACAAAACCATTCATTATGATAACGTAAGTATTATTGGATTTGGTTTTTGAAGATGTAGGGTTAATTCTGACTTTGACGTATTACGAGAAATTCTTGGTGCTTCTTCAACAAGCACAATATGCTTGTGCCTTGTCAAATACATGTTGTTTGCACAAAATAATACTTCAGGCATAATAACGCCAAATATAAGCGTTATTCTTTCGAGTGTTGTTCAATATATTTTAAAAATTGATTTCTAGGGGAGGCTGAAAATAAAAATACATACAGTCGCTGAGCGAACACATTGATTCTGGCTGCATACTCTGTATATTTTGTAACAAAAAAACAACTAGTTACAGTGTTTAGTCCCACGTCACCATTTCATACAACCCTAGGGCTGTATACCTTGTAGTATTTTAATTTTAGTGTTTAGTTTGGCCACCTTTAGCTTCAATCACGGATTGCAGGCGTCGAGGCATACTTTCAACGAGGTTTTTAATATGTTGGGAGTCGATATTTGTCCAAGCTTTTTCCAAAGCTTCAAACAGTTTGTCGTGGTTTGTGACATCTCCCTTGTCGACATTTTGATCCAAAATCGACCACAAATTTTCTATCGGCTTTAAGTCCGGGCTTTGTGATGGCCATTCCAATAGCTTGATACGTGAAGCACGGAAATACGCAGTGGTTTTGTGGGCGGTATGCTTAGGATCATTGTCTTGTTGAAAAGTGAACTTCTTCTCTAAGCCAACCTTTCGCGCCGACTCTGTAAGATTTCTCTTTAAAATGCTGAAGTAATAGTCTGCCGTCATTATGCCATCAATTTTCTCAATATTACCAACACCAGACCAAGCAAAGCACCCCCACACCATGATACTGCCACCTCCGTGCTTGACCGTCTTCTAAATATTTATATCGGCAAGTTTCTCACCAGGTTTCGTCCAAACTCGTGCTCGTTGTTTGTGGCCAAAGAGTTCAAACTTACTTTCATCGCTCCAGATAACCTGTTTCCAGAACTCTATCGGCTTGTCGATGTATTTTTGAGCGAATTTGAGGCGTTTGATCCTGCAGAAATAAACCTCAGCCAAAAATGTATGCTGAATACGGAGTAAACAAACCTGTTAACCTTTCGAATCAAAGGTCGTCGTTGGGCAAATCCACTTTTATAACCCATTTCCTGTAGTCTTCTGCGCACAGTTTGTTCAAATATATTTAAATCAGCATTTTCACGAATCACTCGGTTAGTAGCGAAAGGGTTTTTTGCCACTTCTCGAGAAATTCGGCGATCATCGCTAGTTGTAGTTTTCCGCTTCCTTCCTCTACTGGTCCGATCGGCTACGCTTCCCAGTTCTCCATGCTTTTTGCATATTTTTCGTGCTCCTGCTTCACTTAAATCGTATTTTCGAGCAATTTAGCTATAAGAAAGACCTTCCTGACGGTTGTTAACTATAAGTTTACGAATATCTACGGAAATTTGCTTTTTTCCCATCTTATCCGATTGTACCGCGCACTAATAATGATAAACAAATAATCAAACACATTGTTTCGACGTTTTTCTGCAGCAATAGGAATATTATTGGACTTACGAGGAGTAGCACACAATTAAAAATAAATTATTCGAGCTGAGAAATAGTAAACTGATGATGATATAAAGAATACGTACTTTATTTTGACCAAGCGAAAATAGAGCTTAATTACAATTATGCTGAAGTGTGAATTTAATATGCAATTCTTTGACAAAATTATTATACCAATCGTTAGTATATTGGAAATACTACAACTTATCCGAATTCATCGAGTTCATATACCTTATATTAAAAAAGATACAGGAAGTTCAACATTAGGATAGTGGGTGCGTACTTCTTTTTGTCCAGTACTGTACCTTTATCAATAACCAAAATACCTGAATACTTCACTTTACTTTTAACATCCAAAAATGCATTACGATCCATTATCATATCATTATCATTAAAATATAACGTGCCCACATATCACTTGTTCATCGATTTTTAATCGGCGTACGACACAATCGATCGGGACCAGCTGTGGCAAATTATGCACGACTACGGATTTCCGGACAAACTGACGCGGTTGGTCAAAGCGACGATGGATCGAGTGATGTGTGTAGTTCGAGTATCGGGGGCACTTTCGAGCCCCTTCGAAACCCGAAGAGGCCTAAGGCAAGGTGATGGTCTCTCGTGCCTACTGTTTAACATTGCCCTAGAAGGTGTCATTAGAGAAGCGGGGATTAACACGAGTGGCACGATATTCCAAAAGTCGGTTCAACTGTTTGGTTTCGCTGACGATATCGACATTGTAGCTCGGACCTTTGTGAAGATAGCGGATACCTACATCGGACTAAAGGCTGAAGTTAAACGGATTGGACAGGTCATCAATGCATCGAAGACGAAGTACATGAAAGGAAGAGGTTCACAAGAAGATAGTGCTAACCTCCCACCTCAAGTTCAAGTTGGTGGTTATGAAATTGAGGTGGTCGACGAGTTCGTGTATCTGGGCTCACTGGTAACTGCCGACAACGATACCGGCAAAGAAATTCAACGGCACATTATGGCAGGAAATCGTGCATACTTTGGTCTCCGGAGGACGCTCCGATCGAGTACAATTCGTCGCCGCACCAAGTTAACCATCTACTAGACGCTGATCAGACCGGTAGTCCTCTACGGGCATGAGACATGGGCTATGCTTGTGGAGGACCAACGCACCCTTGCGTCTTCGAGCGGAAGGTGTTGCGTACCATCTTCGGTGGACTGCAGATGGAAAACGGAGTGTGGAGAAGGGGAATGAACTACGAACTGCAGGAGCTGCTTGGGGAGCCATCTATCGTCCACACCGCTAAGATAGGCAGGTTGCGGTGGGCTGAGCATGTTGTAAGGATTTCGGACGACAGTCCGGTAAAGATGGTTCTTGAAGCCAATCCGTCAGGGACGAGACGGAGAGGTACACAGCGGGCAAGGTGGATCGGTCAGGTGGAAGACGACCTGCGGACCTTACGCAGACTGCAGAGCTGGCGAACTGCAGCCATGGTCCGAGTGAAATGGAGACGACTCTTACGTACAGCAAAGGCAACATCACGGCTTGGGACTGTTTGATGATGATGATGATGATCATTATCATTATTTTTCGACCTTCCAGATCAAGGTCTCTCTTAACCCATTCCCGGATCGAGAGAAGTCAGATTTTACTCAAAAAGTTATCTTTAAACTAGTATTACTCAGCAACTACGTTTTTTGATATATTTTAATTTTTTATGGAGATGGATCGGCTTTCTCGGTCTTGGGAATCAAACGACTAAATTATGTTTGTCCTTACGTTTCAACCTTCGGTTTAGGCCTTTATTAAAGGTTGCTATAATTTAAATTACAAGTAATACAAGTAGGTACTAACAACTAACAAAAATGCATGAACTTACACTCTAGTCTGTCGTTTTTTGATAATTAACATATACATTTCAGATACATATTGGTCGAATTTAAAACTTATTTCTTCGTCCCATTTAAAAAAAATATATACGGTTGGATTAGCACAGACATGAGTTAAATGGGTATATAATTTAAACAGAAAACACATACATAACTTGGGGAAAATCACTTAGGCTAAAAAACTGCTCATCCTATTATTATAAACTATAAAGTTTCGGGTTGTTTTGATGACAAGAATGGAGTTTAGTACTGGTATGTTAACCATTAAACGGTAGGGGATTTAAGGAGCAGCGTTGTTTTGCAAGCAGATGATGGTGGGTAGTGTTGTCGTTGTAACATGGTCGTTAGAGAGAATTTTCTTATCAAGTGCCGACGCACTGATGTATTTTCTGCTCACATCGCGACCCCACCAGATGCATACATCCACTTCTCGGGGACAGGAGCCCGTTTACACATAAATTACATAGGACAGTTGAACGGTTTAGAAAATCCACACTGAACATTGAAATTCAGCACACCTTCTATAAAATAGGTATTCTTAAAAAGGATCTGCAGAACACCAAAAATAGCATAGAAGCCGCCGACATAGAGAAAACTTTCGCTCACAGTTTTCTCAAACCCAAATACAATCTGTACAGTCACGAGATATAAAATTGCGTATCAAAAGTTAAAGGGTATGTGCTTGAGTGCACAAACGTAGGCTTGGCGTGGGACTATTGTGGGTGTAAAGATTTAATTCTACCATAGCCATAGTATATAACACACACCAAACGTGAAATATCATACACAACAATCCATGAACGAAAAAAAAAACACAAACACACGCTACTCACACACACACATACACGCTACTCACACACACACGCTACTCACACACACACACGCTACTCACACACACACGCTACTCACACACACACGCTACTCACACACATGCTACTCACACACACACACGCTACTCACACACACACGCTACTCACACGCACACGCTACTCACACACACACGCTACTCACACACACACACGCTACTCACACACACACGCTACTCACACACACACACGCTACTCACACACACACGATACTCACACACACACACACGCTTCTCTCTCTCTCACACACACACACACACACACGCTACTCACATACACACACACGCTACTCACATACACACACACGCTACTCACATACACACACGCTACTCACATACGAACACACGCTACTCACATACATACACACACACACACACACGTACGCTACTCACACACACGCTACTAACACACACACACACACGCTACTCACACACACGCTACTCACACACACACACGCTACTCACACACACACGCTACTTACACACACACACGCTACTCACACACACACACGCTACTCACACACACACACACACACGCTACTCACACACACACACGCTACTCACACACACGCTACTCACATACACACACACGCTACTCACATACACACACGCTACTCACATACGTACAAACACACATACACACACACACACGCTACTCACACACACACGCTACTCACACACACACGCTACTCACACACACACGCTACTCACACACACACGCAACTCACACACACACACACGCTACTCACACACACACACGCTACTCACACACACATGCTACTCACACACACACGCTACTCACACACACACACACACGCTACTCACACACACGCTACTCACACACACACACACACGCTACTCACACACACACGCTACTCACACACACACACACGCTACTTACACACACACACGCTACTTACACACACACACACGCTACTTACACACACGCTAACGCTACTCAGATACACACACACTTGGTATACGACACACTATACCTACACAAATTACTATCGGCAGCATCCAAACGGCTTCCCAGTCTTCCAACGGTCCCTTCCAACGGCTTCCAATGGTCCCCAGCGCCGATTACGTCCAGTTTCGGGCTGCATTCCAACAACGATATCTGAATTAGATTACCACTGGTGGGGTCCAACTCAGATCGAAGGGAAGCCGAACTGTTTGCTTTGACGGTCGACCAGGGAATGAGCTTCTCTCAACACGGTATGTCCTTTTATAGCATCACTCAGTGTGGGAAACTTGGGTGATTGGGGGAAGAACCAATCACGTGGAAGCATCTCTGCTTTCTTTCTTCGTCGCTTACGTTGGGTGATGAATGCGATGCCAATTGGCTGGCATTGCTAGCCAATGACTGAATGCGTGAAATCATTTCGTCTATGTTTTTGAAGTCTGCGTTAGGGAAATATACCAATCGTATGACAAATGTATGTGGATATTCGACCTTCAAACTTTCCCGCAATTTTCACGGAGTAATAAGAAAATGGTAACTAAAATTATCACGTTATACAAATATCGTATGTTTTAGCTTTCCAACGGTATATTAACTATTGAAATCGTAACAGTTGTTTGAGCGCTATTAGCATCTAAAATCTTCCATTCCGCCAACCAAAAACGTTACATGTTCAATCCCGTTTTCCCAGAATGTACCTTAGTATAGTGAAGAAAGACGTAGTCCCACGTCAAAACAGAATTTAAGATCGAACGTTTGTTGTAGCAAGCGAGTACACTACCGTATGCAAAACCCACCATTAATGAGCGAGCCATCCTTAATGCCACACAGATTCCCATCCCAGCAGAAATGGCCACTTTGCTGAGTCTAGATCCAAAATTCGTGTTCCCCATTCATGACATTGTCAGATTCCGTTGTACCACCTCATTGCCAACCTGGAAACGATTCTGCGCACGTCCAACGAGAAAACTGTGCAAGATCGCAACACCCGACCCTCTTGTTAAGAGCGTACCTCACCACCCGGCTCTTGTACTGTCTCTTGAGAATCGATACAGTATCGATCCCCCGTTCTTATCAAACTCGACTCGATTGAATTTTCGTCGAGCTGACTATGATGGTTTGTTAGGGGTTATATACCTTTTTGGTCGAGAAAAATGAGGGAAGTTTGAATTTATTTTTAAGTGCATAGCACCATTTTCATTACATCAAAGTGATATTTTTCTTAAAGTACAGTTTATCAACAACAAAAAAATACGTTTGATTTTGAGATATACTTATTATTACTGGAGTTACTGTTTCCCCGAAACGCTTTTTTTTGCAGAGGCTTGCGGTGATCCTGAAAGAGACTCAGCGGGTTAACCGCAATCAAAAAACTCATATTATTTCATTAGTTTAGAAGTGTGCCGGGTCCTTGAACGATCGCTTTTATGAGTATTTTGTTTTCAGTGCAAACGGGAACGTTTTTCCCAAAAAATGCACGTTTTGAGCGCTAAAAATTGCATTAAATTTTTTTTTGCGGTAAAATGTAACTGTATGTTTCAAAAAGCGATCGTTCAAGGACCGGCAAATTTAATAACGGAAATTAAAAAAAAAGATGAAGGAAATCGGTTCAGTAGTTTTCCCGCAATCAGGATCACGGCAAAGTCATTTTTCGGAAAACACTATTCCGAGATAATCGCGTGTAAAGTTTCAAGTTTAGCTTATGCGGCCGTGGTGAGGCGCGCTGCAATCGCTCTAACTTTCTTCCTATTACTCAGATCTTTATGAAAATTTGTGAAAATGTTCTCAAGATGTTGTATTTGAAGATTTGAAGGCTTCAGCGGCCACCTTTTGAGCTGGTTAGAATCCTATCTAATGGGACGTACGCTGAGTGTTAAAATCGACGACGAAATCTCCCAATCGTTTTCAGTAACTTCCAGGATCGCCCAAGGCAGTCATCTTGGCCCACTAGTATTCCTGCTTTATTTCAACGACGTTCATTACTCCGTAAAATGCCCTCGTCTAGCATTCGCCGATGATTTGGAACTTTTCAACAAAATAAAACATACCACCGACACCACTTTTCTTCAGCAACAACTTAACATATTCGCCAACTGGTGCGAGTTGAATCGAATGACACTCAACCCATCCAAATGCTCCGTGATCACGTTCACTAGAAAACTCCGGCCACTACATGTTGATTACATCCTTAACGGTTCTCCAATACAATGAGTCGAATTCATCAAGGACCTCGGAGTGCTTCTGGATGAAAAACTCACCTTTAAACAACATATATCTTTCATCGTAGCGAAAGCTTCCAGACAACTGGGACTTATTTTCCGAATGACGCGTGATTTCAAAAATATCCACTGTTTAGTCACGCTCTACTGTTCGCTGGTTCGGTCTTCACTGGAGTACTGTTCAACGGTCTGGATCCCTCACTATAACAATGCTATCCATCGGAACCGAAAAGATCCAGCGGCGGTTTGTACGTTATGCCCTTCGAACGCTCCCCTGGCGGCAACCTATGCGTAATACTAGGTACGAGGATCGCTGTCAGCTTCTTCAGATCGACACTCTCCAACTACGCCGACAAACAGCGAGTGCTATGCTAGTATCAGATATCCTGACATCACGAGTTTACTGCCCTGCCATTCTTCGCCAAATCAACCTGAATGCCCGCACTAGAACTCTGCGAAGGATGCCAGAATTGCAATTGCCCTTTCGTCGAACCAACTACAGCTCTAATAGTGCCATCACCGGTAGACAACGCGCTTTCAACAGAGTATCACAAGCCCTTTGATTATCATTTATCGTTTAGTGTTAGCAAAGCAAAGCTGCTACATTCCGATTCGGAACTTGACCTTCTGTTTATTATACACAGACTTCGCTAGCGCTACGATCCTACTGACACTAACAGTCTCGAACCTACAACGACTGGCTTGTTAGGCCAGCATCGTACCTCAAGACCAACTGGAAGGTTTAGTGTTATACGCTCGAAATTTTTGTTACTGTTCCGTCGACTTCTATATTAGTAGCCATTAGGACATGTTATTTTATGTCTGTTGGCAGTAGTAGTAAATAAATAAATAAATAAATAAATAAATAAACTAATAAATTTTCGATAGTTTTGAATGCGCGAGATATATCAACATCATCACGCTCCCTCCGGATTACGTCATCGTATCGTTCGAACGTGCCACAAGACCTTATCATGCAAACCATCATATACCGGTGGCCGAGCATAAAGGAAAAACCTAAATTATTCCACCTAACGGTCAGACCCAGCCTTTCTCATTCAAACTTTTATTAGTAAAAATAGATTTACATGAACGCTTCAATCCAATAAATTTATATTCACTCTTTAGGTTCTAAAATATTGATGTTGTAATCTATACATATAAAAATGCAGTCCGGTCTGTCTGTCTGTCTGATCCATATAGGCTGGAAAACTACCGAACAGATCGGCGTGAAAGTTTGTGTGTAGGGGTTTTTGGTGCCGATAAAGTTTCCTATGATAGTTTGAGAACCCTCTCTCTTCTGGAAGTGAGGGGTCCCATGCAGATAAAACATAAATTTCTGCACAACTCAAAAACAAACCAAGCAAATGAAACCGAATTTGGCAGGTGAATATTTTGAGAGGTAACAAATATGTGCATAATGGTTTGACACCCCTCTCTCTTCTATAAAAGAGGGGTCCCATACAAATGAAACACAAATTTCGCACAGCTCAAGAACTAATCAAGAAAATACAATCAAATTTGGTATGTGAATGTTTTTAGAGGTAACAAATATGTCCATAATGGTTCGACACCCCTCCCTCTTCCGGAAGCACTTGTTTCTGCACAAATTTCTGCACATCTCGCGAACTAATCAACTAAATGGAACCATATTTGGCAGGTGAATGTTTTTAGTGGTAACAAATATGTTCCATAACCGACCTCAGGCAACATTTTGGATTGTAAGATGGCAACTTCCGGATTCTGGAAAACAGCCAAAAATGACCGATTTCCACCCAATATGATAATATCCGGATCTAGAATGATACACAAGAGCTAAAATCGACTACAGATACCATTTTGAATCTTAAGATGGCGACTTCCGGTTTCTGAAAAACAGCTAAAAATGACCAAATACCACCTAATATGAGTTTTTCTTTAACCAGTATGACGTTCAAAATCCAGAAATTGTCTCCAAATGCCATTATGAAATCCAAAATGGCGACTTGCGGTTTCGGAAAAACAGCGGCAAACGACCATATACCACCCAATATGGGTATTTCCGGAATCGTAATGATGCACTGGAGCCACAAATCGATTTTAGACAACATTTTGAATTGTAAGATGGCAACTTCCGGTTTCTGGAAAACAGCCTGAAATGGACTAATCCCATTAAATATGAGTATCTCCGGACTAGAAAGATGCAAAAAAGCAAAGCAAAAAAAGCAAAGCCTTGGTGCTACATTCTGTATCGGAATTCGACCTTCTGTTTCACTATACATAGACTTCGCAGTCGACTGTTGAATGTACAGGACAATTGCGGGGCTAGCGCTACGATCCTACTGACACTAACAGTCTCTCCCGAGCCGGGACTCGAACCTACGTCGACTGGCTTGTAAGGCCAGCATCGTACCTCGAGACCAGCTGAGAGAAAGATGCACAGAAGCTAAAAATTGATCACAGGCACAATCTTGAATTTTAAGATAGTGACTTCCGGTGTCTGGCAAACAGCCGGAAATGACCAAATACCATTCAATATGAATGTTTTCGGAACCAGAATTACGCCCAGATGACAGAAATTAATTTCACAGGCAATTTTAAAGTCCAAAATGACGACTTTCGGTTTCTGAAAAAACAGCTCAAAGTGACCAAATACCAGCCAACATGAGTATCTCCAGAGCCAGGATGTTGCATGAAGCTAAAAATTGACCTCAGACACCATTATGGATTGTAGGATGGCAACTTCTGGTTTTTGGAAAACAGCCAAAAATGGTCGATTTCCGTCTAACATGAGTATCTCCGGATCTAGAATGATACACAGCAGCTGAAATCGACCACAGACCCGATTTTGGATTCTAGGTTGGCCAGAAATTATCTTAAATAACATTTTGAAATCCAATATGGTGATTTCCGGTTTGTGAAAAATAGCCTAAAATAACCAAAAACCATCCAAATTGAGTATCTCTGGAACCAGAATGATGCAATGAGCTAACAATTGATTTCAGGCACCATTTTGAATTGCTAAATGGCAACTTCTAGGAAACAGTCGAAAATGTCCGAATAATACTCAATATGGATATTTCCGTAATCGAGATGATGCATATAAATCAAACATTGACCCTAGACACCATATTGAATTCAAAGACGACCACTTTTAGTTTCTGGAAAACAACCTAAATAACTAAACACCTCCCAAAATGGGTTTTACCAGTGTCTGATTAATGCCAGAAAATCTGCTGAAACTGACCGAATACCACCGAAAGACCGAATCATTTGTTATTTGACTTTGATCATATCCTATGGCCGATTCGTCGTGCATTTGCAGACTTTAAACGCATCGCAAGGAATCAATGAATTTGGAACGTTCAAATAGTACGATACCACATTTAAATTATGTTGAGGCCATTTATATCGATCAAAGCAGGTATAGTTTTAAATAGTCTTTGAATTTCTTTTCTTTCCATGACTTTTGAGCCACATATCAAATTGTTATGAAATTTGTTATTTGTAAGTTTGAGAGATGACTCGTTCGTATGACACTAGTTATCTTCAAATAAGTCATGTAATCTTTGAGATGATAGACTTTCGTTGTTTTATTAACAATTTAATACATAACGGTTGCTTAAGTTCGATTATAATCAAATGAAATGGGAACGTATAGGGTAGCCAAAATTTGAAAGCACGTGTTCAATCACAATTTATCAGTTGATCCTTAACTAGCCCGCTCATCTGATAATAATATATATCAAATCGGTTGTGTAGTTTCTGAGATAATGAAGTTTCGTGATTTTCACATTTCGGTACAATACAGACGAAGTTACAGTTTGATTACAGTAAAATTCAATCGGGTGTTATGAGGCATCTAGACTTATTAATTGACACTAATTTTGTGGAAATCGAGTCAGCCATCTCTGTGAAAAGTGAGTGAGTCCAAGTATTCTTCGGAATATGTTCTTTTTCATAGCTGGATTTCACATTTTTAAACATAACAGGCCAAGTAATAGTCCGATTGCAAAACAAATCAATAGGGTCTTATGGGGCAACTGGACCTTTCATTTGACACTGATTTTATTAGAATCGGTCCAGCCATCTCTGAGAAACATAAGTGAAATTAAACAGTCTTCAGAACACATTTCTTTTCATAACTTCTGAACCACAACTTCAATCTTAATAAAATTCAAAAGTTAAGGGTATTTAAGGTAGCCCGTTCATTTGAAACCAATCTTGCTTGAATCGGTTGTGTAGTTTTTGAGCTAATGATGTTTCATGATTTACATTTTGATACATACCCTCTAAACCAAAAATCCGATTACAATAAAATTGAACAGGGTCTTATGGGACAACGAGACCTTTCATTAGCCATTAATTTTATGAGATTCGGTCCAGCAATCTCTGAGAAAAGGGAGTGAGAATAAAAATCTGCACACACACACATACACAAACATACAGAAAATGCTCAGCTCGTCGAGCTGAGTCGTGTGATATATGCCATTCGGCCCTTTGGAGCACTTTTATACTTTCGGTTGTGCGAGTGATTGCTATACCTTTCTAGGATAAAGGGAAAAACCAGCATGAATTTGGATCTTCTCCTGGTAATGGTTGAGTTTTGCAACTATTTCAAATTCAGAGGCAAGTACTACTTGCAACAGACGGGCACCGCCAAGGGTAGTCCTTTATCGCCAATTCTTGTCGATATTGTGATGGAGACCCTTCTATGCAACGCAGCCCTAAAACTAAGTTTCACTTCCCCGGTTCTCAAAAAGTATGTGGACAACTTGATACTACTCTACCAAAGCAAGAAACACAAAACACCCTCAGCATATTCAAATATTTTCATCCAAACCTCCAATTCACGATGGAAGAAGAAACCAATGGTTTCCTGCCGTACCTAGACACGAAGGTCATTCGTTCCGCACAACAAACATTAAGTACAGAATGGTATCCCAAGCCCATTGCATCCGGACGTCTGCAAAATTACCATTCGTTCAACCCGCTTTCAATGAAAATAAACGTCGCCTCAAATTTCATCCATCGCGTAACCAGCCTGACCACCAACAGCACCGCAACACAGTAAAAACAAACGATTTTCCAGCACCTCCGTCGTAACAGCTACCCATCTGCTCTCATCAACTGCCTCATAAACAGATCAACACAACGGTTTTCCCAACCGACAACACTACCCACCAACATCTGCCTGCAAGACAACGCTGCTCCTGAAATCACCTATCGTTCAATGGTTAACATACCAGTACTTTCCATTCTTGTCAGCATCCTAGAAAGAGATTACCCGCTAGTTAAGATAGCATCACCAAGATAGTCATCTATACGATCCCTTGTAGTGTTTGTGAGAAATCGTATATTGGCATGACAAAGAACCATTTGAAAACTAGAATTAGTGGACACAGATCCAACATCAACAAACTAGCTGCATCCTCACACCATCCAAATTAGCAGAGAACAGCTCCTACATAGCATATCTCTGATCACGAACACACTTTCAATCTTAGCAGTACCAAAATAGTCGATCGTAGCTACCGTTCTACGGATCTCCCTATTCTGGAAATGTGCCGAATCTACAACACACACAACACGGTGAATTTCCGCACAGACGTTGAGAATCTCAACACCACTTACGCAGGCATTCTCCACACTTACGCAAACACCGTCTTTCGCAGATCACAAGTCGCTTACAAGATCCGACAGATGCTACCATTTCAGATTCATAGCACAATTCACCGCAAAACCTCCCACTCCATTTTGAATGGCCCGTTATAGTTTAAAATAAGAGGAAGATCAGTTTTTCAGCCTTAGTTAATGTTTTTATGTGTTTTCTGATTTTTTCATGTGTTTTCCGTTTAAATTATATACCCGTTTAATCCATGTTTGTGCTAATCCAACTGTATATGTCTTTTTTAAATAGGCCGAAGAAATAAGTTTTAAATCTGACCATTATGTATTTATGTTAATTATCAAAAAACGACAGACTAGAATGTAAGTTCATGCATTTTTGTTAGTTGTTAGTACTTCTTCTAAATAATTATAGTAACCTTTGAAAAAGGCCAAAACCGAAGGTCGAAACGTGAAGACAAACATAATTTAGTCGTTTGATTCCCAAGACCGAGAAAGCCGATCCATCAATCATCCCGGTCGTTTATCCATTCCATTGATTTTTTAATTTTATGTTTCTCCTAATTCAGTTAAATATTATTGGTTAGCTTACAGTGTGTAGAAATGTGATGATTTTTATTTTTATATTTTTGTGTGTTCTTTTTTAATAGTTCTTTTTGTCACACGGTGTATACTTTTCCTTGAAAGACCCAACTACTATTTACAACTTTGCTTAAGACATTTTATCAATCATACAAAACGTTCTGGCTTTAACTTATTTATTTTTTTTTTGAAATTTTTAACTTTTTTCTAATTCTCCATGTTGTTTAGGTTTATAAATATTTTTTTTAGATAATAATTACAATTTATTTCAACTTTTTTTCCTAAAAAAATTCAAGAGTGCATACTTTTTTGCGAAGATAATTCAATATCTCCAACTTTGCCGAAGATGTCACACCGATCTACAGTCTCTCATATTTTATACCTTCTACAAAAATATTGGCCATACTGAAATATCTATTTTTGCCAAACATTATCCAAATGAAGGTCCTATCATTCCTCTTTACAGAAAAGTGCTACTTGTAGTAGATTTTATAACGAATTTCAGAGATGTAGCTCAAATAAAACATCAAGAATTATTAAAGTTTCAACTTTTCTACTTGGTGACCGAGGGGTCAACGAATTCGATCAAACAAAAATAACATTATCAGTTTTTCTCTATTTCTAACAACTATGTGCATTTATATCAAATTCGAAATACCTTATGCACTTAGGAGTCTGGTCTTGGCGAAAATTGCTCAATTACTTCTTCAAGTAACAATTCGATTTTGTTGGTGAGTGACTTTATCTGCAATTCTCAAATTTTCTCTTCTTCGCAATTCTTTGAGCTTTTGTCGATTGAGTACCAAAAATAATCTACTGGCGCAGCGTCTATTCTTAAAAATATTAGAGGTAAGAAAATTTTTAATTTTGAAATGACTTATCTTTTCGCTGGAAGGTGCGACGAGCAAAAAAAAAGGTCATCACTCTGTCTTCAAGTCTGGCCCAGGACTAGAGGGGCCCTTTGTGTCGGAAGGCCCGGGGCTTTTGCTCCCTTTGCCCCCCTTAAATCCGGGCCTGAGCGTTAAAGGTATCTGGTTGCGAAAAAATGGTTTCCGAAGAACAAGAATATTACTTGTATTTTCAAATAACGAATCACCTTTGTTTGGTTTAAATTACTAATAAAGTGGGTTTCTAAGCAAAAGATACTGTAGTATGAACAGGAGCTTAAATTCAAAATAACTCGAAAACCGATGCATTTAGAATGTAAACTACCAAGAGCTTTTTGATTCAAAATGTCTCTCTGCATCTTTTAAAATCATTAGAATACAAATATTTTGAAAAATGTTTAAATTAGAATTTTTATAAAAAAATTAATCTACCATAAAAAAAATATTTTTCATTTCTTCATCCTTGACTTATTTTTAAAAGTTGCGTAACAACGCCAGGTTTCTTTAAAAAAAAAAATAATTCAACTCTTTTTTTTTAAATTGAAATTTAATGTTTATTTTTAATTTTTTTAGGTAAAAAACAAAATTTTTGTACAGTGTAAATTTTTTTCATGATGCATTTTCAATTCCCTACAACTCATTCTCAGACAGTTTTTCTATACAACCAACGGTTTCTGGGCTACAATGCTTCGAATACAACCTATGCCAAAAGACATACGCCCTTTTAGAACATAACTCATGGGTGTAAAAAATCTCTCCATCTGTGAAAAATGCTCAGTTTGCTAAGCCAAATACGTGTGCAAAGTTTCATTCAAATCAAAAATGGTCGATATTCGACCATAGATCATTTGGCGCGATCTTGCTCATATGAGAATTCGCGTAAGTGAGAACAGCTTTAAAAATTCTCTTTTACTTGTGTCAGGGCCAATAAGGCCTGCACATCCAATTAGGTATACATATAAGGTGATTAGAAGTAAACATGAGACTGTATGTGTACCGAAAAATAAGCACACAATACGCGCCTTTGGGTTGTGTCGTAGAGCGAATACCATTATAAATTGTTTATTGACACCGGAATTTTCAGCCGAAAACTGTCAAAGCATTTGAAAAATTCTACCGAAAGTGATGACAATTCGTGCTGCTGCCCCGTTTTTTGTTATCAATGTCAACAAGCAGAGACCCTTTAAATCATCTTCCGTACTTATTCAGATTGGTAGAATGAAATATTTAGCTAGTACGCTTCATTGCTAATATTTTGAAATTATAATTAACATATAAACTTTTTTTCAGCATTATCTTACAATGATTGGCGCAATTGTGTCAATTCCATTTATCTTAACACCGGCGTTGTGTATGGAAGATGAGGATCCCGCACGCGGAATCATCATATCAACAATGATCTTTGTTACTGGCGTTGTAACATATCTACAGACAACTTGGGGATGTCGACTGCCAATCGTTCAAGGAGGAACTATATCGTTTTTAGTTCCAACATTAGCAATTTTGAATTTACCACAATGGAAATGTCCTAGCAAAGAAGTAATTAGTGCAATGAGAGTTGACGACAAAACAGAGCTGTGGCAATCAAGAATGCGTGAATTATCCGGAGCGATTGCTGTTTCTGCTCTTTTACAAGTATTCATCGGATATACTGGTTTAGTTGGCAAACTTTTGAAAATAATAACACCTCTTACAATCGTTCCTACTGTGTCACTAGTAGGTATAACACTATTCTCTCATGCCAGTGAAGCCGCTTCCAAACACTGGGGTATAGCTGTTGCGACAATTTTTCTAATGACTCTTTTTTCACAAGTAATGACCAAGGTTGAGGTTCCTATTCTCCAATATCGCAAAGGTCATGGAATAGAGATGGGATGGTTCCCTCTCTTTAAACTGTTTCCCGTACTTTTGACGATCATTATTATGTGGTCACTTTGTGCCGTGTTGACAATAACCAATATATTCCCAGAAGGTCATCCTGCACGCACCGATATACGGATTAAAGTATTGCATAATGCCGCTTGGTTTCGTGTACCGTACCCAGGTCAGTTTGGAATGCCAACTGTAACATTAACCGGAGTGTTGGGAATGCTAGCTGGTGTCCTGGCTTGTACGGTAGAATCTATTAGTTACTATCCAACTGTATCACAAATGTGCAATGCACCTCCTCCTCCGTTACATGCTATTAATCGCGGTATCGCTACAGAAGGCTTAGGTACAGTTCTTGCTGGATTATTGGGTTCCGGTAATGGTACAAATACGTTTGGGGAAAATGTCGGAGCAATCGGTGTAACAAAAGTTGGTAGTCGACGAGTAATTCAATGGGCTGCTCTAATTATGGTTATACAAGGTGTACTAAGTAAATTCGGTGCTGTATTTATTATGATTCCTGATCCTGTAGTAGGCGGAATATTTTGTGTCATGTTTGGGATGATTGCTGCATTTGGTCTCTCAGCATTACAATACATTGATCTACGTTCAGCACGAAATCTTTATATTCTCGGTTTATCAATTTTCTTTCCATTGGCGCTTTGCATCTGGGTCAATGAACATCCTGATTTTATAGAAACAGGAAATGAAACAATTGACTCAACTCTATCTGTGCTTCTTGGCACCAGCATTCTTGTTGGAGGATGCTTAGGCTGTACGTTAGATAATTTGATTCCAGGAACACCTGAGGAGCGCGGATTGATAGTATGGGCTAAAGAAATGTCGTTAGAGATCACAAACGATGAGTTGACTATAAATACTACATTTGATTTTCCATATGGCATGCAGACTTTAAGATGGTAAGATACATGTAGAATATGATACTTTAATACACGTTTATTTGTTTTTTATATCATTTTAGTTGGAAATGGACTCGCCACATTCCGTTTTTACCAACATATAAAATGAATCTGTAAAAGGAATTATCTAAAAAAAACTATATAATAAAACAATCATAGATAATTTAAGCAAAAATTGGGTATTTAAATGTAATGACACTTTTTGTTTCCGCTTCAAAATTATCCTGTCCAGTGAAAAACTCCTGTCCTGGTAGTTGTTCGAAGTTAGCTTTGACATCGTCCATTACACAGCAACTGCTTGCGTCAACAGGTTTGAGTACACTCAAAATATTTTTCACGTTATCGTTACTAAATTTCCTGTACTTATTCATTTTCTGTCATTTTGCATGATTTATGTGACAAACATAGCATCTACGTGAAAATCACATGCATACTATGTTTTATCACGTAGCATCTATGCAACTTGGCAACGTCAAAAAGAATGAAGTATCGCGTGAACTCTCCGTGCGAAAATACACAGAAATCAAAATGTCGAAGCTGTTGTCTGATTCAGTCTTTGAACATGAAAGGAATTTCTCGATGACTTCCCAATAAGTGAGCTTTAGAGAAACCATAAGAATCCGGCATCGAGATTTCTAACAGATTTAGTCCAAATTGCGAGGAATTTCCTGAACGTAAACAGTTGCAGCTAAGAGTGATGATCGCCAACGAATGTCGCAATATCATTTTGCCATTTTGTCTGTCGTTTAATTCATTTACGAATTGGCGATTTTGCATGCCCGTGCGACTTATCAAGCAACATATTTAGATAATTTCTGAAAACTATTCCTAGTCTCTAAAGAATTTGGGAAACCGCAATTGAAAAGTATACGTTGTATAAAACGTAGAACCTATCAGACAAGCAAATGCTTTTCACTTTACCGGTAGTTAAATTTTACGTGAAACTCACATGAAATGAATATGTCTACTGCATAAGATTCATAGGATAAATCATCACACCAGTTCATGATGAACTCAAATGACAATCACGTTAAATCTACGTGAAAATGACAGTGGAAAATATTCACATAACTTTTCCGGTAATTATAACGTGAAAAATTTTTTGAGTGTAGGGCTATCTGGGACGGGTTTTGGCAGTTGTTTGCTGGCGTTCATGACGACTTGGGAACTTTTGAACCTTGTACATATGTAATCCACTTCATACCTTGGCCTTTTGGACGTATGATTGAGAAATTCCAAGCTTTTTGGCCGAACCACGTATTGAACTGTTGGGTTGATAGGTAATTTTTTTTTTGACTTTCCCTTCCCGCATGTTGGACCCGGTTTTTGTCCTGCGCCACTCTTATGATCCAACGTCGACTTGTCCTTGAACCGTTTTAGAACTCCTGAGACGGTCGAATTACACATGTGAAGCATTTTCCCAACTCACGATGGAAAAGCTCCGGATTTGCCATGGGTGCTTAAAATTTTGTTTCTCTCCCTTTCACTTACTTAGCTTCCATGTTGGCGGCAACAAAACACACATCTGTCAAATTCACAGCATGTAAAGAATACACTCTGAGACCGAAATTTCGAAATTTGGGTAATTTCCGGCGAGCTGGAAAAAAGTTGTAGCCAATTAGAGCGATATAAATCTAATTTTCATTTCATGTCACTTCCCCCCCCCCCCTTTCAAAATTGTTGAAAAATGAAAAATGTTGATATATAAAACAGGAGAAAAAAAAGTTCAAGCTGTTTTGTTTTTTTTTTTTTTTTTTTCGCTTGTTTTGCGTCGGTCTAGTTCCGCCACTGTTGTGGCCAATCACCGACGCCCAGGGAGGCGACTCCACACCCAGGACCCTAACTCACGACCCGTTTATTAACGAACCGGCGCCAGCGGCTTTACTTCCTCATGCGATGGAAGGCGTGATCCCAGAGATTTTTCGCCTCAGAAAATCTCCCGGTGTCGGCTAGGATTGAATCTGGACCAGTTGGGTTGGTTGTGAGTGGATCACGCCACCTCACAACCATCGACACCTATGTCGGCGGTGGGATTCGAACCCAGGCGTCGAGCGTGGTTGGCGGAGACGTTACCAACCACACTAGGCCCCCGCTCAAGCCGTTTTGTTAACATTATTGGTTTACGACGTATTGGTTGGCGTGACGTTATTGGTTTACGAGCGTATATATTCAATTTAGCAACAAACAAGTCCAATTGACAGGGAGAGTGTCGTCAAAAGCAAGCCAAATAATTAATAAAGGTAAGTGTTTTAATTTTTTTTTTATCTTTCTTTTTTGTTTAACAACATTTTTTTTACACGGATTTTTTTTTATCTCTAAACATTCATTTGAATAAAAGTCATCGTAACTTGCATACACATATTCATTAAAGATGTTTCATTTTTCTGCTTCCTGGTGTTATTTATTTTTCAAATATATGGCATCACCCGCGGGGAATGGGTTAAAGCGGTTCATCGACATATGTAAATGTTAAAACTTGATAGTAAGGAACCAGAATTTTTTTGATTCCATTTGAGTCCTTAAAAATTCTAAACTTATCGAAAGTCAATTAATAATGACCCCCGCTTGTCATAGTACATCTTTTCGGGTGTCCCATTATTGCTGCAAGAAGCATTCAACGATGTCCATCATTTCAGAAATACGATATCCTTTTTTCTAATTTTCTCTTTCTGTCTTTTTTTTTTTCAAGGGAAACGCTGACAAAAACTTGCGTCTAGTTAAGTAATCGGTCTTTTAATATGTTTGTAAGACTTGCCCTGAAACCTCTTTAATCGGTCCTTTCACCTTTGTTATACTAAAACAAAGGTTATAAAATCGATCGAGAAACGCAAAATCCGAGGCCCGAAGGGGCCTATGTATGTAGTCTGAATGTATGTGACGCGTATATATGTAGTCTGAATGTATTGTGATTTCAGAGAAAAATTAGAATTTCGCGCTCTAACTGACAACCGCAACTGACAACCGAAAATGACAATCTCAGGCAGCACCGATAAAAATGCGACTCATGAACTTGTTTGTCAAAGCGTATGCACTCTTAATTTACTTCAATTGAAATTGAATAGCATTGAAGCCCCCTTGATTCCACGCCCTCGACTATGCAGCAGAGCCGCATTGATATGGTTTCCAATCAGAATGTTCTACGAATGAACTAGTTATAATCCATTAATTGATGTTGCTTAAACAGTATGCAATATAACATAGTTTTCATTGACTGGTGAATGACCGCCGGTTAAAACCTCAACAAAAAAATGTGTCGATGAGATATATGGGAAAAAGACCTCTGAATTTCGTTCAGAGATTTAGAGGTACGGCTCAAGAGTTTCGTCTTCTCGAATAAGTCACTATTCTAAATTTCAGCACAATCGGACTTCGGGAAGTCGTGCGGGTAAAATTATACTTTTTTACCAATGAAAAAATGTTCGTTAAAAAAAATTGTGATGCCAAATTTCTTAGAGATGCAATGAACGTTAAAATCTAGTGTTATTTATAAGATTTGAACCACTGCGATCATTATTTTGATCTTTTGTGGTAAAAAAAAAATATATATATATTTTTCAGCTGGGAACTCTCTCAGCTTCAATTTATTTTTACGTTTGAGGACATTTTTCAAAAAGCCGAAGCTTCTGAACCCTACCGCTAAACGAAATTCGAAGGCCTAGTTTCCCCATAACTTCTGTTGGTTTCAGCTTGAGAATTCCTATGCTTCAGAAAGACTTTTTTTTTGAAAATTTGTTTCCTGAGATAACATAAATGTTTTCCAGTACCGCAAAAGTCAGCGCATCGTTTCTATGTCTGTCTCCTGCATCTTCAAAATTGAGCTTTATAGACATACACACTTAAAATTTTTTGCCGGGTCTCGGTAATTTATTGCCGGGAACGGCACCACTGAGTGCTCGGTTAAAAAAATAATGACAGCTGTCACATTCTCCGTGAATCTCGGTTCACCTAACTGATATTTCGGCTCGTTAATATTTTGTGCCGAAACTTCAGTTAGGTTGAACCGAGATTTTCGAAAAAATGTGACAGCTGGCATTTTTTTTCTAACCGAGCACTCAGTGGTGCCGTTCTCGGCAAAAATTACCGAGACCCGGCAAAAAAATTTAAGTGTGTAGTCATGGCATTGTTGTTATAAATACATTAAATCACCAAAAGCATGCGAACTTTAACAAACCTGTACCCGATGTTGTCGTATCATATTCACTAACCGATCTAAAATTAGGCGAAATGGTGCCCATCGCTGATGGCAATAAATCGTACATGCCTTTGATGATGAATATGATATTCTTTGCTCGATCAAGACAAACGAAAACCTAAGAAACAAATAAAAAGACTCCAATTAACTAATGAGGTGTAGAGAATAAAACTTATTCGGATATTTTTGTATTTCAATAACGAACATTTCACTATCCCCAGTTGAACGTGTATCCAGTGCTATTCCTTACAGCACTTTTTTACCAGTGTTTGAGATGTCTGTCAGTTGCGGGTGCTGCTTCTTCTTTTTCTTAAACATACCTGCATTCTAATTTTTTTGTGAAAGGACAATATGTGACGCTAAATACTAACGCACCTTTCTTACAGTACGCAATATCCGATTCTATGATTTTAGGCTCAAATGAAAGCGATTGCGCTCCTCCAGAATACAACCGAGCGGTTTTTGATTAGTGGCTTAGATTTTAGGATATTGATCAAAGAGTATTCTTTATATGTGACATTTAACTTCTAATGCAAAATGAACGGCCTGGAAGGCCAAGTATTGTATACCAATCGACAAAGTTCGACGAATTGAATATTCTAAACATATTTTTTTTTTTTTTAAAGGGGGGATTTGTTAGTAGCTTAAGTATTTATGATAAATATCAGTAAATAATGAGTATGTGTGTCCAATCACAAATGGTGACTTCTCAACACTGTTAGAAATTTGTAATTTTAATTGTTAGGATTTGTTTGCTTTCGCAATTAGGACTTATCATTCGTAGGGATTTAAACCTACTTGTCAGAAAAGGGGAAGTAAACTTACAACTAACTTAATTGCTAACTTATTGGCTATAAAGAGAGCTTATCGTAGCAATTGAGGATTGCAACGATTTTTGTCGAAAATTGTTAATAATTTTATTTGACATAGCTTCTAATGGTTCAACACCAGTAAGTCTATGTAATTCGAGTGTACCAAACCAAGGAGGACGCTTCAAAATCATTTTCAGAATTTTATTCTGAATCCTTTGGAGCGTTTTCTTCCTTGTTGAACAGCAACTTGACCAGATCGGTACAGCATAAAGCATTGCTGGTCTAAAAATTTGTTTGTAAATCAAAAGTTTGTTCTTTAAACAAAGTTTAGAATTCCTGTTAATGAGAGGATATAAACATCTCGTATATTTGATGCACTTGGCTTGTATACTCTCAATGTGCTCTTTGAAAATAAGTTTTTTATCATAAATTAGTCCCAAGTACTTAACCTTGTCGGACCAACTTAAAATAACCCCATTCATCTTGACAACGTGATTATTGTTTGGCTTGAGGAAAGAAGCCCTAGGCTTATGCGGAAAAATTATCATTTGAGTTTTAGAAGCATTGGGAGAGATTTTCCACTTTTGCAAGTAGGAAGAAAAAATATCTAAACTTTTCTGCAATCGACTGCATATGACACAAAGACTTTTTCCTTTTACGGAAATGCTTGTGTCATCGCAGAACAATGACTTTGTGCATCCTGGAGGCAAATCAGGAAGATCTGAAGTGAATATGTTGTACAGGACTGGACCCAAGACTGAACCTTGAGGTACACCTGCTCTGACAGGAAATCTATCAGATTTTGAATTCTGATTGTTCTGCAGAGTTCGATCAGTAAGATCATTTTTTAAAATTTTGATTAGGAAAATTGGAAAATTAAAAGTTTGCAATTTCGCAATCAAACCTTTATGCCAAACACTGTCGAATGCTTTTTCTATGTCTTAAAGAGCAGCTCCAGTGGAATAACCTTCAGATTTGTTAGCTCGTATCATATTAGTAACTCTGAGCAATTGATGAGTTGTGGAATGCCCATGGCGAAATCCAAACTGTTCATTTGCAAAAATTGAATTTTCGTTTATGTGTGACATCATTCTGTTAAGAATAATTCTCTCAAACAGTTTACTTATTGAAGAAAGCAAACTGATTGGTCGATAACTTGAAACTTCAGCTGGGTTCTTATCCGGTTTTAAAATGGGAGTAATTTTTGCATTTTTCCATAATTTGGGAAAATATGCAATTTTGAAGCAGCAATTGAAAATTTTCACTAAAAATTCCATTGTGCTCTCAGGGAGATGTTTGATTAGTATATTAAAGATTCCATCGTCACCAGGTGCTTTCATATTTTTGAAATTTTTAATAATTGATTTAATCTCATTCAAGTTAGTTTCAATTATTTCTGCAGGTAAAAAATTCTGGGAAGAAATTAAATCAAATTGACGTGTGACTTCATTTTCAATTGGACTCACAAAATTCAAATTTGAGTTATGAACACTCTCAAACTGCTGAGCAAGTCTTTGAGCCTTTTGTTCATTGGATACAAGAAAACGTTCACCATCTTTTAAAACTGGAATAGGCTTTGAAGGTGTCTTAAGAATCTTCGACAGCTTCCAAAATGGTTTTGAATATGGTTTCAATTTTTCAACTTTAGTCTCAAAATTTTGATTTCTCAGAAGAGTAAATCTATGCCTAATCTCTTTCTGTAAATCTTTATAAATAGTTTTAAAAACAGGGTCACGAGAACGTTGATATTGACGTCTGCGGACATTTTTCAAACGAATTAGAAGTTGAAGATTTTCGTCAATTATTGATGAATCAAATTTCACTTGAGCCTTTGGAACAGAATAATTCCTGGCATCAACAATTGCACATTTTAATGCTTCCAAAGCGGAATCAATATTCACTTCGTTTTGCAAATCAAGCTCATTATTGAAATTTCTCTCAATATGAGTTTTGCAACTTTCCCAATTAGCCTTGTTATAATTAAAAACAGAGCTCATAGGGTTCTAAACATATAAAATGCAGTTCTGTCTGTCTGTCTGATCCATATAGGCTCGGAACCGATCGGCGGGCAATTGTTGGTGGCGAACCAGCCTGTGGCTGAAAGCCACCTTAATAAAGCAATAAAAAAAGTAAATAGGGGTTTTAGGGGCCGGGAAAGGTTACTCAGGTAGTTCGAGACCCCTCCCTATTCTGGAAGCAAGTGAAACACAAGATTTCTGCACATCTCGAGAACTAATCAAGTAAATGGAACCAAACTTGGCATGTAAAAGTTATTAAATGCAAAAAATGTTTTAACGGTGGTACGATTTTGGCAACACGTTCAAATTTAAATTCTTTATAATGCCTACCGGACTAAAAAGAAAATTCAACAGCCAATTATATAGCCAATCCGAACAGTGTTGTCAGATGCCTACCGGACTGAAGCGAAAATTGAAGCGAAGGTTGCTGGTGGCAACATGTCCAAAGTTTTTATGTTGCCCAAATTGAACCGTGCGAAAAACGAAGCGTGCTAAGATCGAACGAGGTCTGTACAACCAAATTTGGCATGTGAATGTTTTGAGGGGTAACAAATATATCCATAGTGGTTCGACACCCCTCCCTCTTCCGTAAGGGAGGGGTTCTATACAAATGAAACACAAAATTCTGCACATCTCGAGAACAAATCAAGTGAATGGAACCAAATTTGGCATGTGAAAGTTTTTAAAGCTAAAAAATATTTCTATGAAGGTTCGAGACTCCTCTCTCTTCTGGAAATGAGGGGTCCCATAAAAATTAACCATAAATTCCGCACAACTCGAGAACCAATCAAGCAAATACAACCAAATTTGGCATCTCAATGTTTATAAGGGCAACAAATATGCCAATGATGGTTCGGCACCTCTCCCTTTTCCATAGGAGAGGGGTCCCATACAAATCTATACAGATAAAAGGAGTTCTGTGGAGTTCTGTCTGCCTGTCTGATCCATATAGACTTGGAAACTACTGATCCGATTGACATAAAAATTTGTATGTAGGGGTTTTTGGGGCCGGGGAAGGTTCTTATGATAGTTTGAGACCCCTCTTTTCTTTGGAAGGGAGGGCCCCCATACAAAAGAAACACAATTTTTTGCAGAACTCGAGAACTAATTGAACAAATGAAGCCAAACTTGGCACGTTAGTGTATTAAGAAGCGGGAAATACTTCTGTCGTAGATCGACACCCCGACAGAATGTCCGCAAGGAGGTGTTCTTTCGCCACTTATATGGTCTTTGGTGGTGGGCGATCTTCTCAAAAGCTTAGAAGCAAAAGGTTTCGAAGTTGTGGGCTTTGCAAATGACATAGTCATCTTGGTAAGAGGAGAGTTCGACAACATAGTTTCGGAAAAAATGCAGGAGAGCAAGATCGCGCCAAATGACCTATGGTCGAATATCGTCCATTTTTGATTTGAATGAAACTTTGCACACGTATTTGGTTTAGCAAAATGAGCATTTTTCACAGATGGAGAGATTTTTTACACCCATGAGTTACATTCTAAAAGGGCGTATGCCTTTTGGCATAGGTGTTATTCGAAACATTGTAGCCCAGAAACCGTTGGTTGTATAGAAAAACTGTCTGAGAATGAGTTGTAGGGAATTAAAAATGCACCATGAAAAAAATATACACTGTACAAAAAAATTTGTTTGACAAAGAAAAATTAAAAATAAACATTAAATTTCAATTTAAAAAAAAGAGTTGATTTTTTTTTTTATTTTTTTTTTTAAGAAACTTGACGTTAATACGCAACTTAAAAAAAAAGTCCAGGATGGAGAAATGAAAAATATTTTTTTTTATGGTAGAATATTTTTTTGAAAAAATCTATTAAATAAATCTATCATTTTTCAAAATATTTGTATTCTGATGATTTTAAAAGATGCAGAGAGTCATTTTGAATCAAAATGCTCTTGGTAGTAAACATTCTAAAGGCATCGGTTTTCGAGTTATTTTAAATTTAAGCTCGAAAATTTTTTAATATTTCGGAAAATACACGTTTTTCTTAATTTGTTCATGGTTCTCCAGCAAAAACCATACGTTCATTGGAATGCTTGATCAAAAATATACAATTCATTTTTTGACAACAAAACTATTGGATAAATAACTCAATCGCTAAACCTTAGCCTACCTACACGTTCCTCCTTGCCGAATGTTTTATAAAAAAATATGTTTGTCGTGCAACACTACCTATTTGTTTACTAATAATAACCGTTTGTAAAGTACGCAACCAATAACTACTGGGTTACCTATAATATCTGTTTTCGTATATAAATACGATTGCACGATTGCACGATTGCACTCCAGATGTGTTAGTAACAGTTTGCATTTTGTGAAGATGAATAAAGTGAAAATGGAATACACCAAGCCCAAATGCTGTAAATCCTTTCCTGATCATCGGTGCTCATCAAGCTTACACAAATTAAACGAAAACGTTATTGCAAAATTAAAAATATTAAACAGCCAAGCTCATTTTAATACGTCTTTATCAATTTGTGATTCGTATAGTTATTTACTGTTTACTATTCAGAATCTGAAACACTTAAGAATATAAGCTTCATCATAATATCGGAAGTACTTCATCATGATACTGTTGCGGTACAGGTGTTCATTGCCAAATTAATGAGTTTTTTGAAAACAACAATAGAGTTGAAAAAAGCGATATTAATATCTGATGGAGCTACCTCACAATATAAAAATAGAAAAAACTTTGCAAGT
Organism: Wyeomyia smithii; assembly: GCF_029784165.1. Classification (NCBI taxonomy): domain Eukaryota; kingdom Metazoa; phylum Arthropoda; class Insecta; order Diptera; family Culicidae; genus Wyeomyia; species Wyeomyia smithii. Next base: position 125,546,382 of record NC_073694.1, read on the forward strand.
TCAAAACAAAATATAACGTCGATGCAGAGTGGCATTTTTTTTGCGACTTCTCATGGTAAAGGCCCATGCGATGCAATTGGTGGCCTATTAAAACGAATGGCAAGAAATGCAAGTTTAGCTAAAGAACATGACCATCCCATTACAAGCGCAAAAAATTGTATGGTTGGTCTAATCAGAAAAGTAATGAAAATTCATCAAAAATTTCAGTAAGTTGGGTATCTTATGAAGAATATGAACAAGGAGTAACAGAATGGAGCAATAATTTCAAAAAAATCTAAAATAATAGCTGTCACATAAAAGTATTACTCTTTTGTTCCGATTTCAGAAAATAAGATACAAACGAAGCTGGTTTCAAAAGATGACGAATCATTTACTTTTGATGTATATAAAATATAAGGTGAAACTAGTTCTGTAAATTATCTATGTCATAAAAAACCTAAATTAATCCACCTAGCGGTCAGACTCAGCCTTTCTCATTCAAACTTATTAATTGTAAAAATAGATTTACATGAATGCTTAAATCCAAAAAGGTATATTCACTCTTTGGGTTCTAAAATATTGATGGTGTAATTAAAGTATAAAATATGAAATTTGACGTAATGTTATTGCTTCAGAAATAGCGAAATATAAGAAATGACTCTTAATTTCGAACAATTCAATCACGAGCGATACCGGGAACGTTCAAACAGTACGATACCACATTTAAATCATGTTGAGGCCATATATTTTGATCAAAGCAGCTATAGTGTTGAATAGTCTTTGAATTTCTTTTCTTTCCAAAACTTTTGAACAGTAAATCAAATTTTTATGAAGTTTGTTATTTGTAAGTTTGAGAGATGACTCGTTTGTATGACACTAGTTATGTTCAAATGAGTCGTGTAATACTTGAGATAACAGACTTTCGTTGTTTTACAAACTAAAACATAACGGTTACTTAAGTTTGATTACAATCAAAGGAAAAGGGAACGTATGGGGCAGCCAAACTTTGAAACCACGTGTTCAATCATAATTCATCAGTTAACCCTTAACTATCCCGTTCATTAGATATCAATATTGTTCAAATCTGTTGTGTTGAGTTTCTAAGATAATGAAGTTTAGTGATTATCACATTTCGATACAGTACAGACGAAGTCACATTCCGATTACAGCAAAATTCTCGAGGGTTTTATGACGCAGCTAGACCTTTCATTTGATACTAATTCTGTGGAAATCGGGTCAACCATCTCTGAGGAAAGTGAGTGAGCCCAAGTAGTCATCAGATTATGTTTCTTTTCATAGCTGGCCTTCACATTTTTAAACATAACAGGAAAAGTAATAATCCGTTCGCAAAAAAAATCATTAGGGTCTTATGGGGCAACAAGACTTTCCATATGACACTGATTTTATGAAAGTCGGTCCAGCCATCTCTGAGAAACATGAGTGAGATTAAACAGTCTCCAGAACACGTTTCTTTCTGTAACTTCTGAACCATATGTTCAATCTTCATAAAATTCAAAAGTTGAGGGTTTTTAGGTAGCCCGTTCATTTGAAACCAATTTTGTTCGAATCAGTTGTGTAGTTTCTAAGATATTGATGTTTCGTGATTTTTACATTTTGATACATAACCTCTAAACTAGAAATCAGATTACACTAAAATCAATAGGGTCTTATAGGGAAACTAGACCATTCATTTGCAATTGATTTCATTGAAATCGATTCAGCCATCTCTGAGAAAATCGAGTGTGAATGGGAGAGCGTTACACACACACACACACTCATGCAGAATATGCTCAGCTCGTCGAACTGAGTCGAGTGGTATACGACATTCGGCCCTTTCGAGCACTTTTATACTTTAGTTTTTGCAGTGATTGCTATATTTTTCTAGGAGAAAGGCAAAAAGTGAAATGATAGAAATGACTTTTAATTTCAACTTCAATCCCGAGCAAGGCCGCAAACATTGAAATAGTACAATATTTAATTCAAATGACGTTGAGGCCACATATTTTGATCGTAGCTATAGTTTTGAACAGTCTGCGGGTTTCGTTTCTTTCTATTTCTTTCTATTTCAAACCACATGTTTAAACATTATGAAATTCATTGTTTAAGGGTTTGAAAGCCCATTTATTTGAATTCAACTATGTTCATAGCTTCTGAGATATAAGAGCGTTTTTCACATTCTGACGCAGCGCCAAAACTAAAAGTTTGATTACAATGAAATTCAATAGCAACCTAAGCGGCAAATAGACCCTTCATTTGACACCAAGAGAGAAAAAATCGGTCAGACCATCTCTGAGAAAAGTGAGTGCGAAAGAAAGGAGCACATACACACGTACACACCCACACACAAACATATACACCTATACATGCATATATGCAGAAAATGCTCGATTCGTCGAACTGAGTTGAGTAGTATATGACATTCGGCCATTTCAATCATTTTTCTACCTTTTAATTAGCCAGTGATCGTTAGGAGAAAGTCAATATATATTTTTTTTTTAATTAAGGGGGGGATTTGTTAGTAGCTTAAGTATTTGTGATAAATATTAGTAAATAATGAGTATGTGTGTCCAATCACAAATGGTGACTTCTCAACACTGTTAGAAATTTGTAATTTAAATTGTTAGGATTTGTTTGCTTTCGCAATTAGGACTTATCATTCGTAGGGATTTAAACCTACTTGTCAGAAAAAGGGAAGTAAACTTACAACTAACTTAATTGTTAACTTATTGGCTATAAAGAGAGCTTATCGTAGCAATTGAGGATTGCAACGGTTTTTGTCGAAAATTGTTAATAATTTTATTTGACATAGTTTCTAATGGTTCAACACCAGTAAGTCTATGTAATTCGAGTGTACCAAACCAAGGAGGACGCTTCAAAATCATTTTTAGAATTTTATTCTGAATCCTTTGGAGCGTTTTCTTCCTTGTTGAACAGCAACTTGACCAGATCGGTACAGCATAAAGCATTGCTGGTCTAAAAATTTGTTTGTAAATCAAAAGTTTGTTCTTTAAACAAAGTTTAGAATTCCTGTTAATGCGAGGATATAAACATCTCGTATATTTGATGCACTTGGCTTGTATACTCTCAATGTGCTCTTTGAAAATAAGTTTTTTATCATAAATTAGTCCCAAGTACTTAACCTTGTCAGACCAACGTAAAATAACCCCATTCATCTTGACAACGTGATTATTGTTTGGCTTGAGGAAAGAAGCCCTAGGCTTATGCGGAAAAATTATCATTTGAGTTTTAGAAGCATTGGGGGAGATTTTCCACTTTTGCAAGTAGGGAAAAAAATTATCCAAACTTTTCTGCAATCGACTGCATATGACACGAAGACTTTTTCCTTTTACGGAAATGCTTGTGTCATCGCAGAACAATGACTTTGTGCATCCTGGAGGCAAATCAGGAAGATCTGAAGTGAATATGTTGTACAGGACTGGACCCAAGACTGAACCTTGAGGCACACCTGCTCTGACAGGAAATCTATCAGATTTTGAATTCTGATTGTTCTGCAGAGTTCGATCAGTAAGATAATTTTTTAAAATTTTGATTAGGAAAATTGGAAAATTAAAAGTTTGCAATTTCGCAATCAAACCTTTATGCCAAACACTGTCGAATGCTTTTTCTATGTCTAAAAGAGCAGCTCCAGTGGAATAACCTTCAGATTTGTTAGCTCGTATCATATTAGTAACTCTGAGCAATTGATGAGTTGTGGAATGCCCATGGCGAAATCCAAACTGTTCATTTGCAAAAATTGAATTTTTGTTGATGTGTGACATCATTCTGTTAAGAATAATTCTCTCAAACAGTTTACTTATTGAAGAAAGCAAACTGATTGGTCGATAACTTGAAACTTCAGCTGGGTTCTTATCCGGTCTTAAAATTGGAGTAATTTTTGCATTTTTCCATAATTTGGGAAAATATGCAATTTTGAAGCAGCAATTGAAAATTTTCACTAAAAATTCCATTGTGCTCTCAGGGAGATGTTTGATTAGTATATTAAAGATTCCATCGTCACCAGGTGCTTTCATATTTTTGAAATTTTTAATAATTGATTTAATCTCATTCAAGTTAGTTTCAATTATTTCTGCAGGTAAAAAAATCTGGGAAGAAATTAAATCAAATTGACGTGTGACTTCATTTTCAATTGGACTCACAAAATTCGAATTTGAGTTATGAACACTCTCAAACTGCTGAGCAAGTCTTTGAGCCTTTTGTTCATTGGATACAAGAAAACGTTCACCATCTTTTAAAACTGGAATAGGCTTTGAAGGTTTCTTAAGAATCTTCGACAGCTTCCAAAAAGGTTTTGAATATGGTTTCAATTTTTCAACTTTAGTCTCAAAATTTTGATTTCTCAGAAGAGTAAATCTATGCCTAATCTCTTTCTGTAAATCTTTATAAATAGTTTTGAAAACAGGGTCACGAGAACGTTGATATGACGTCTGCGAACATTTTTCAAACGAATTAGAAGTTGAAGATTTTCGTCAATTATTGGTGAATCAAATTTCACTTGAGCCTTTGGAACAGAATAATTCCTGGCATCAACAATTGCACATTTTAATGCTTCCAAAGCGGAATCAATATTCACTTCGTTTTGCAAATCAAGCTCATTATTGAAATTTCTCTCAATATGAGTTTTGTATCTTTCCCAATTAGCCTTGTAATAATTAAAACAGAGCTCATAGGGTTTAAAACTGATTCATGAAGAAAAGAAAAAGTTATTGGAAGATGGTCAGAATCAAAGTCAGCATGTGTGATCAAATCACTACATACATGACTTTGATCTGTTAGCACCAAATCAATTGTTGAAGGGTTTCTTACAGAAGAAAAGCATGTAGGACTATTCGGAGACAAAATAGAATAGTATCCTGAAGAACAATCATTGAATAAAATTTTGCCATTGGAATTACTTTGAGAATTATTCCATGTACGATGTTCAGCGTTAAAATCGCCGATTATAAAAAATTTCGAACGATTTCTGGTGAGTTTTTGTAAATCACCTTTAAAATAATTTTTGTGCTCGCGTGTGCATTGAAATGGTAAATATGCTGCGGCAATAAATAAAATCCCAAGTTCAGTTTGAACTTCAATCCCCAAAGTTTCAATAACTTTCGTCTCAAGATGGGGAAGAGCACGATGTTTGATTCGGCGATGAATAACAATTGCAACTCCACCGCCGGAACCCTGAATCCTATCATATCTATGAACCACGTAATTGGGATCATATTTTAATGTTATGTTAGGTTTCAAAAATGTTTCAGTAATAATTGCAATAAGCACATTATTTACTGTTAAAAAATTAAAAAGCTCATTCTCATTGGCCTTCAATGAGCGAGCATTCCAATTTAAAACTTTGATCGGTTTATTTAAAATCATTGCTGAATTTTAAATTAGAAACAATTTTAATTGTAAAATTGGTACCTATTTGAATGGCTTCAAACATTGATTTTGCCTGCAACATGGCGTTCATAAGATCGAACATTGCTTGTTGCAGAAAAGAAAGTTTACCTGCCGTAATAGGCCACAGGCAGTTGACATTAGAAAAAATATTTTCGGTAGCAATATTAGCTGGGGTAATAGGTGTACAATTATTTCTAGCGTCTTTTGCTTAGGTAAACTATGCGTCACTGGTACGCTTGGAGAATTTTGTTTTGAATTTTGTACCTTGCCTTGCCTTAACAATTGCTAAACTGCCTGGGCATTGATAAAAATTCGACATATGGTTGCCGTTACAATTCGCACAGCGAAAATTTTTACTCTCTTTCACAGGACATGTGTCCCTTTTGTAAGAAGAGTCTCCACAAATGGGGCATTTTTGGTCCATGTTACAAAACTTTGAACCATGGCCATAACGTTGGCAAACACGGCATTGGGTGATATGCTTTTCACCTCCGCCAAATTTGCGATATAATTCCCATTTTACATGCACGTTATATAAAGCATATGCTTTTTCAAAAAAATTTAAGTTATTAACCTCACTGCGGTTTTCGCCTCTTCGGCCAATTTGATAAGTAACTTTGACATCGGAGAGAAACGTAGAAAGTTCTCTTTTAAAAATATTAAATTCAGAAGCAATAGTTACCACAATAGGTGGAACTTTTTGCCTTTCTCCTAGAAAGGTATAGCAATCACTGAAAAAACTAAAGGTATTAAAGTGCTCCAGAGGGCCGAATGTCGTATACCACTCGACTTGGTTTGACGAGCTGAGCATTTTCTGTATGTATGTATGTATGTGTGTATGTGTGTGTGCGTGTGTGTGTATGTGCAACTTTTTTTTCTCACTCACTTTTCTCAGAGATGGCTGGACCGATTTCCGTGACATTAATTGCAAATGAAAGCTATAGTTACCCCATAGGTTGCTATTGAATTTCATTGTGAAAGGCCTAGTTGTCTAATAGGTTGCTATTGAATTTCATTGTAATCGGTTTGTAACTTTGCCCGTTATTTATAAAAATGTCAAATCACGTTATAAAAGCAAAGCATATATCAAAGACTGCTTAAACTCACTTACTTTTCTCAGAAATGGTTAGACCGGTTTTCACGAAATTATTTGAAATTGAAAGGTCTAGTGGCCTCATAACACCCTATTGAACTTCATTGTAATCGGATTTTTAGTTTAGGCACCGTGAATCAAATTGTGATAATCACGAAATTTCATTATCTCCGAAACTAAACAACCAATTTAAATAAAACTGGTACCAAATGAACGGCCTGTTTTGAAAATCCTTAACTAATGATTAAACATGTGGTTCATAATTATGTATAAAAGAAGGGTTTTGAAACGAAACATATTCCAAAGACTGCTTAAGCTCACTCAATTTTTGCCTTTCTCCTAGAAAGGTATAGCAATCACTGCAAAAACTAAAGGTATAAAAGTGCTCAAAAGGGCCGAATGTCGTATATCACTCGACTCAGCTCGACGAGCTGAGCATTTTCTGTATGTGTGTGTGTGTGTGTGTGTGTAACGCTCTCCCAATCTCACTCGATTTTCTCAGAGATGGCTGGACCGATTTCGATGAAATTAATTGCAAATGAAAGGTCCAGTTGTCCCATAAGACCCAATTGAATTTCATTGTAAAAGGATTTCTAGCTTAGAGGTTATGTATAAAAATGTAAATATCATGAAACATCAATATCTCAAAATCTACACAACCGATTTGAACAAAATTAATTTCAAATGAACGGGTTACCTAAAAAACCCTTAACTTTTGAATTTTATGAAGATTGAACGTGTGTTTCAGAAGTTATGGAAAGAAACGTGTTCTGGAGACTATTCTATATCACTCAAACTTCATTATCTTAGAAACTACACAACCGATTTGAACAATATTGATATTAGATGAACGGGCTAGTTAAGGATTAACTGATGAATTATGATTGAACACGTGGTTTCAAAGTTTGGCTGCCCTATATGTTCCCTTTTCATTTAATTATAACCGAACTTAAGCAACCGTTATGTTTTAATTCGTAAAACAACGAAAGTCTATTATCTCAAGTATTACTCGACTTATTTGAACATAACTAGTGTCATACAAACGAGTCATCTCTCAAACTTACAAATAACAAACTTCATAACAATTTAATATGTGGCTCAAAAGTTTTGGAAAGAAAAGAAATTCAAAGAATATTCAACACCATACCTGCTTTGATCAATATATATGGCCTCAACATGATTTAAATGTGGTATCGTACTGTTTGAACGTTCCCGGTATCGCTCGTGATTGAATTGTTCGAAATTAAGAGTCATTTCTTATATTTCGCTATTTCTGAAGCAATAACATTACGTCAAATTTCATATTTTATACTTTAATTACAACATCAATATTTTAGAACCCAAAGAGTGAATATACCTTTTTGGATTTAAGCATTCATGTAAATCTATTTTTACAATTAATAAGTTTGAATGAGAAAGGCTGAGTCTGACCGCTAGGTGGATTAATTTAGGTTTTTACAGAAATTTCACTTTGAATAGTTTTACTTTCGAACATTTCAATTTCGCCGGCTTATTGCTCAGGCAGAATATCATATAAATTTTCACTGCATAAGCTAGTTTCAGAAAGAGATGCCTCTCTTTTCCTCCCCGTAGCGATGCGTGGTTTCTTTTTTCGTCCTGCCATTCCAGGTGATACGAAAAAAGTTCAAAAATAATATCAAATTGCAAGTATTGAGAAAGAAAGAAATAGGTAGTCTTGAGAAAGACTGATGTAAGTTAACTTCCAGGTAATCTTTAAAAGACACACTGACAAAACACAAACTATGAAGCTATAGGCAGTCAAAGACCAGTCCACAAGCATCCGAAAATACGTCTGATCTGTCGGGCAGCTCAAGACGCACTGGAGAAAGTCAATTTGTTTACTTTCATTATGTGATTTCACATTTTTATAAACAACGGACACAGTTACAATCCGATTGCAATAAAATTCAATAGCAGCCTATGGGGCAACTAGACCTTTCATTTGACACTAATTTTGTGAAAATCGGTTCAGCCGTCACTGAGAAAAATGAGTGAGTTTAAACAACCTCAGGATAACTTTTCTTTACATAACTTTTGAACCATATGTTCAATCATAACGAAATTCAAAAGTTAAGAGTTCTGAAGACAGCCCAATCATTTGAAACCAGTTTTTTTGAAATCGGTTGTGTGGTTTCTGAGATATTGATGTTTCGTTATTTTTACATTTTGATACATAACCTCTAAACTAAAAATCCGATTACAATGAAATTCAATAGCAACCTATGGCGCAACTAGACCTTTCATTTGCAATTAATTTTATGAAAATCGGTTCAGCCATCTCTGAGAAAAGTGAGTGAGAAAAAAAAGTTGCACATACACACACACACATACATTCATACATACAGAAAATGCTCAGTTCGTCGAAAGAAGTCGAGTGGTATATGACATTCGGCCATTGGGACCACTTTTACACCTTCGGTTTTTCCAGTGATTGCTATACCTTTCTAGGAGAAAGGCAAAAATATGTTCCTAAGATAATAAAACTCGAAAATAAATATTTGATTCTTATATATATTTATATCACTTAGAACATTTAACTCTTTTCTTGAGAACCGCCCGCCCAATCGTTTTGTTGTCAAAGAATGAATTGGATATTTTTGATCAAGCATCCCAATGAACGTATGATTTTAACTGGAGAACCATGGACAAATTAAGAAAAACGTGTATTTTCCTAAATAATTATAATTTTTCGAGCTTAAATTAGAAATAACTCGAAAACCAATGCCTTTAGAATGTTTACTACAAAGAACTTTTTGGTTCAAAATGACTCTCTGCATCTTTTAAAATCATCAGAATACAAATATTTTAAAAAATGTTTGAATTAGAATTTTCATAAAAAAACCTGAATTAATCCACCTAGCGGTCAGACTCAGCCTTTCTCATTCAAACTTATTAATTGTAAAAATAGATTTACATGAATGCTTAAATCCAAAAAGGTATATTCACTCTTTGGGTTCTAAAATATTGATGTTGTAATTAAAGTATAAAATATGAAATTTGACGTAATGTTAGTGCTTCAGAAATAGCGAAATATAAGAAATGACTCTTAATTTTGAACAACTTAATCATGAGCGATACCGGGAACGTTCAAATAGTACGATACCACATTTAAATCATGTTGAGGCCATATATTTTGATCAAAGCAGCTATAGTGTTGAATAGTCTTTAAATTTCTTTTCTTTACAAAACTTTTGAACAGTAAATCATGAGCGGGGGCCTAGCGTGGTTGGTAACGTCTCTGCCAACCACGCTCGACGCTTGGGTTCGAATCCCACCGCCGACATAGGTGTCGATGGTTGTGAGGTGGCGTGATCCGCTCACAACCAACCCAACTGGTCTAGATTCAATCCTAGCCGACACCGGGAGATTTTCTGAGGCGAAAAATCTCTGGGATCACGCCTTCCATCGCATGAGGAAGTAAAGCCGTTGGCGCCGGTCCGTTAATAAACGGGTCGTGAGTTAGGGTCCTGGGTGGAGTCGCCTCTCCGGGCGTCGGTGATTGGCACAACAACAGTGGCGGAACTAGACCGACGGAAAATAAGCGAGAATAAAAAAAAAAAAAAAAAAACAGTAAATCAAATTTTTATGAAGTTTGTTATTTGTTAGTTTGAGAGATGACTCGTTCGTCTGACACTAGTTATGTTCAAATGAGTCGTGTAATACTTGAGATAATAGACTTTCGTTGTTTTACGAATTAAAACATAACGGTTGCTTAAGTTTGATTACAATCAAAGGAAAAGGGAACGTATGGGGCAGCCAAACTTTGAAACCACGTGTTCAATCATAATTCATCAGCTAACCCTTAACTATCCCGTTCATTCGATAAGATAATGAAGTTTAGTGATTTTCACATTTCGATACATTACAGACGAAGTCACATTCCGATTACAGCAAAATTCAATAGGGTGTTATGACGCAGCTAGACCTTTCATTTGATACTAATTCTGTGGAAATCGGGTCAACCATCTCTGTTTAAGATTCAATGAGTAAGATTTACTGGCAACTCAAACGTGATCCACAATATTTCTCTCTCGCTATAATTTGCGCTTATCGTGCTATCGCGCTTATCAGATTAGGTCAAATAAGGATAGCAATCAACATTCGATCGTGCGAGATCGGGTGCTGAATTCACCACTAGTGGCATATATTACCGTACCCCACTTGTACCAGAGTCAGTTCTTATTCGATCGTTAAGCAATATTACTGATCCGCGCTAAAGAGTCGAGAATAATTAATAAAGAGAAGTCCTTAAGTTACAAATAAAGTGATTTTCTGTGCCGAATTGTGATATACATCTTACTACGGATGTGTCCGAAGACCGCGTTGTGAGTTTAGTGCTCTATCGGTAATCTGAATCACTTAGGCTAGTGGCCTCCAGTGAGACTATCGAAGTGTCAAGGTACGCCCAATCAGGAACATTTGGTCCTTCGAACCGGATTCGTTCCGGATTGCCTGGTTGGACGGACACCTAAGAATTAAGTGAAAGATTTCGAAAGACTCTTCTGAAAGTGAAAAGAGTGAGCGGCACGTGGCCGGTAACAACCCATTGTGCTCGAGCAACAAAAACTATTGTGTGCTGGACATCATTGCATGTGGCTACTTATCGCCATCGCTGTTTGCTGCCCGCGTGGGAAACACGTTTAGATGAAATCGACTGCTGGTGGAGTTGCTGCGTTGTAAGGAGTTACGACTGCTGCTCGTTCGTCAATCAGCTGGGAAGTATTCTGCATGTTATACGGCTATCCATTGCATGAGTTGCCATTAAATGTTGGTTTGGGTTGAGTGGATACTGTGCGAAATAAAAATTGATATTTTCAAACGCATGAGCGTCTTTCTTTCATTGGGATTTTGAAGGTTGGTTTGAGTGTGAGTCCCTTGATTGGCGGATTGTCTGGCTTTGTCGGTTATTTCGAAATTTGTGGGTCCACTGCTGCTGTCAATCCCCCTATTGGTTTCTTGTCAATCGCGAGCGTGAATACCCGGTTATTCGAGACGGTCGAGTCAACCAGCAAATATAAGCTAAAAGTTCTGTTTTTATACTTAATCGAGTGAAAGCAAGTGAAAGTGAACTCTAATAAACTAAACACAGTTTCATTTCTAACATTCGTTTCTTGTGACATTGATCAGCATTACTGCAAACTGGTGATCTAGTGACGTGAAGTGTAAAATGGATGATGTGAAGGAGCTGAAGAAGCAGGAGCGGCAGCTGCGGTCATCCATCAAGGGGATAGCAAAGTTTGCCCAAGCATTCCGCAAGGAATTGCATGAGAAGCAAATTGAGGTTCGATTGGAGACCCTAGAAAATGCAATGCGGAAATTCTATGCTGTCCGTCGCAAGATCGAATTGAGTATCGACGAGGAAAATGCAAAGATAGACACAAAGGAACCTGCTGATCAACGGAATGAGCGCTTGCAAGCGTTGGCAATTCAGCGAGAGGAGGAGTATGAGGAAGCGATTCGACTTGTTGAAGAAGAATACTTAGAAGTCAAGGCCACGCTTATTGCTCTGCGACCCAAGACGGAGGTTCCGTTCAGACGTTCTGTTCCCGAAGCTGAACCTGCTGCAGTTCAACCAGTCATGTCGAAGGTTAAGCTGCCTGATATCAAGCTCCCATCATTCACTGGCAAGACAAAGGATTGGGTCACATTTCGAGACACGTTCCGGAGTTTAATATACAACAATCATCAGCTTGACGATGTCGACAAATTCACTAATTTGCGGTCCTCAGTTGCTTATGACGCGTTTCGAGAAATCAGTTCCATTGAGCTTACCGCTGACAACTACGAAGTGGCTTGGCGACAGTTGGAGAAAAAGTTTGAAAATAAAAAGCTTATTGTAAAAGCGCACTTGGATGCCATTTTTGCCATTGAACCAATGCGAAAGGAAAATTTGGATGCCCTAAATCACTTGATCAACGAATTTGACAGGAATTTACAGATGCTAACCAAGATTGGAGCAATTCCTGCTGATTGGTCAACAATTCTTGCTCATATGGTTTGCTCGCGTCTAGACATGGTAACCCTGCGTCAATGGGAAACCCACCACAACTCGAGAGAGGTGCCAAAGTATGAAGTCCTTATAGAGTTCCTCCTTGACCAATGTGCAGTTTTGCAATCGATTGTGCCAGTTAATCCAAACATAGACGAGTCACGACGGCCCCGTCTGTCTGCTACACATGCAGCTGTAAAGATGGCCAAAAGATGCGTCTTTTGTGGAGACTCCTACCACTTAGTGTTCCGATGTGATAAATTTAGAGCCATGTCAGTGCCGCAGAGAGTGAAAGATGTCAACGAAAAACGGCTTTGCCGAAATTGCTTAACTCCAGGTCATTTTGCTGAAGGATGTTCCAGAGGTTCCTACAATCGATGCGGCAGACGGCACCATACTCTTCTGCATTACGAAGGCAGGATAAACCTTCTGAAACCGGCAAACAATTCCGCTTCGCAAACGCAATGTAGACAACAGACCATAGGGCCTCAACCAGTACGAACACAGCAGAAACCACAAGGTCAGACACAAAACACAACACCTCAAACACTTTCCCAACAAAAACCTTCAACCTCACTCACGTACAACCCATTACAGACCAACATACGACAGCTACTCTCAAAACCGTCGTTCAATCAGCTCCACGACAAGTACTCATGTCCACAGCGATTGTTCGTGTTGCTGATCAGTTTGGAAACTTCTCGTTTGCTAGAACACTGTTAGATTCGTGTTCAGAACTTTGCTATATGACTAACAGTTTTGCGAAAAGGTTGAAATTCCGAGAGTCACCTACTTTTCTGAAGGTTCAAGGTATTGGTAACGGCAGCATTACGTCAAACAAGTACGTTAATGCCAACATTCAACCGCGCCTACCTTCAATATCGTCATTTGTTGAGAATATACAGTTCTACGTGCTACCACGGATTACAAGAACGCTGCCGATTAGTCCAGTCGAAATCAATTTCAGCCATCTGTCTAGCGACCTTGTACTAGCGGATCCATCGTATGGTAAACCGGGACCGATTGATATGGTAATTGGTGCTGAAGTATATTATGACTTACTCGAAGCAGGCAAAAAGAGGTTAAGCGAAAGTGGCCCAACATTGCAAGAAACTGTTTTTGGGTGGGTTATCTCCGGACGAGTATCTGATCAAGCTCCCAGTCCATTAACGACTACCTACGTTAGTTCCACTGTGGATCTCCAAGAGTTAATCGCTAGGTTAGAGGCCTGCAAGGTCAACAGCACTCACTCACTTGAAGAGACTGCATGCGAAGAACTGTTTGAGCGCACTACCATCCGCGATGCTGAAGGGAAATTTGTAGTAACACTGCCAAAACGGAAGTTAGAGATTGTGGAGCTAGGAGAATCGAGAGGCATTGCGCAAAAGCGGTTTGCTAGTTTGGAGAGAAAACTCGACGCTAATCCAGAATTGAAGGCGATGTATGTTGAATTCATCCATGAATACCTGCTGTTGGGACATATGAAAGAAGTGGACGATGAACTATGCCAGGAGCCTGTATACTATTTGCCTCACCATGCAGTAATAAAGCCGGAGAGTACCACGACGAAGCTCCGTGTAGTTTTTGACGGTTCGTGTCGCACGTCAACCGGTGTCTCTTTGAACGATGCGCTGATGGTAGGGCCGGTCGTTCAGGACGACTTGTTCTCGATTATTTCCCGTTTCCGCTTCCATCGCTTCGCTCTCGTTGCCGATGTGGCCAAAATGTACCGAATGGTACGAGTTCAACCGCCAGATCAACATCTACAAAGGATTTTATGGAGAAATTGTACAGATCAACCCTTAAAATCATATCAACTCACCACTGTCACATATGGAACTGCTAGTGCGCCGTATCTCGCTACAAAATGTCTTACGAAGCTGGGAGAACATCGCCAGTCGTCACATCCGCTCGCCTCCCGGGTAATTCGAAAGGACTTTTATGTCGATGACATGCTATCGGGAGCTGACAGTATCAAGGAAGCAAATCAGCTGATTGCAGAGGTGACGGAAGTAACAAATTCTGCTGGGTTCACTCTCAAGAAGTGGAACTCAAATGCTACTAAATTACTGGCGAAACTTCCGAAACACCTACGTGATGATCGATCTGCTCTGGAATTCAACTCCTCTGATTCCACGATTAAGACGTTGGGACTACGATGGGACACGTGTGCGGATAGTTTTTGCTTCACTTTTCCGCAGTGGAGGTCTACCGCATCAGCTATCACCAAGCGAAGTGTTCATTCCGATGCTGCATGCCTATTTGATCCATTAGGACTGGTAGGACCAGTAGTATTGCAGGCGAAGATATTTATTCAGCAATTGTGGCGATTGAAGTGCCATTGGGATGATCCGTTGGATAAGCAGCTTCAGGCAATATGGCGCGAATACAAGCAAAATTTGTTGGCGTTGGAATCTTTATCCGTACCGCGTTGGATCGGTTGCAGCCGTGATTGGGCTCAGATCCAGTTGCATGGTTTCTGCGATGCCCCCGAAGTTGCATGCGGAGCATGTTTGTATATACGGTGCATATCATCAGATGGAACAGTCTCGGTTTGCCTTGTTTTGTCGAAGTCCAGAGTTGCACCACTGGAAAACCTCAAAGCAAAGAAAAAGAAAATAAGCATCCCCAGTTTAGAATTATCTTCCGCCCTCCTGCTCAGCCACCTGTACGAGAGGTTTTTACGAATTGCACCAGTTAAAATCTCGTTCTTTTGGACAGACTCCATGATTGTCAAACACTGGCTGGCATCACAGCCTTCCAGATGGCAAATTTTCATTGCGAATCGCGTATCCGAGATTCAACATCTCACTAAAGATGGCGCTTGGAATCATGTACCAGGTATCGAGGACCCAGCAGACTTAATCTCGCGAGGAATGTCACCTGTCCAGTTGCAGTACCAACGGCTTTGGTTTGAGGGCCCGTGTTGGTTGTGTCAAGCTTCAAATTGTTGGCCTCAAGACGTGGAAGGGACCCCTGCAGAGATCGAGCCTGAGCTTCTAGAAGAACGAGCTACGTCCGCATTCCCAACTCAAGTATTTCAACTGAGTGAAATTTTCAGCCTCAGATCGTCGTACACAGAGCTCGTCCGATTGGTAGCGTGGCTATTGCGCTTCAGGCATAATTCTCAAGTCTGTCACCGACAACATAGAAGGTTGGGAAATCTTACGTACGGAGAGATTGAGCAAGCCACACTTGCACTAGTGCGCTTGTCCCAGCAGGAATGTTATTCAGCTGAGCTACGATGCTTGGAAAAGCATGGCCATGTTCAAGAAGGTTCTTCACTTCGAAGCCTGCATCCGCAAATGTCAAATAACAATGTGATGTGTGTCGGCGGGCGATTATCCCACGCGTCCGTTCCAGAGTCTAGAAAGCATCCATTCATCTTACACCACCATCATCCATTAGCTACGTTAGTCATGCGGCACTACCATTTACGTTTGTTTCACGCTGGACAACAATTGTTAGTTGCATCTGTCCGAGAAAGATTTTGGCCAACTGCTATTCACAGCTTAGCCAGGAGAATCATCCATGAGTGTGTCGATTGCTTCAAGAACAAACCAAGGATCTTAGAACAGCTTATGGCTGATCTCCCACCAGAACGAGTAACACCGTCATCGCCATTCTTAAAAGCTGGAGTAGACTACTGTGGCCCATTCATGATCAGTTATCCTAACCGTCGTGCCAGGCTAGTGAAATGCTATGTGGCAATATTTGTCTGTCTAGCTGTGAAGGCAGTCCATTTAGAACTCGTAACTGACCTGACTACTGAGGCGTTTCTTGCAGCGCTAAAACGGTTTGTCGCTCGACGCAGGAAACCTCAACTTATAATGTGCGACAACGCTACTACGTTTGTTGGTGCCAAGAGAGAGTTGGCCGAGCTTCACCATCTGTTTCGCAGCCAGCAGTTCCAAGATTCAATCGCAAAGCAAGCAGTAAAGGACGATATTGACTTACGGTTCATTCCCCCTCGCTCACCAAACTTTGGTGGACTTTGGGAGGCGCAAAAGAAGTCATTTAAAAATCACTTCAGAAAAACCATCGGACTGAGAACTCTTAACATCGATGAAATGCAAACAGCACTTGCACAGATCGAGGCAGTGTTAAACTCGCGTCCAATGACACCGGTTAGCAGCGATCCTAATGACTTCGAGGCACTGACGCCTGGGCACTTCTTAGTGCATCGTCCACTCACCACAATTCCAGAGCCTGATTTACAAGAAATCCCTATTAACCGACTGTCAATGTGGCAACGAGCCCAGAGTGTAACACAGCAACTGTGGAAAAAATGGAGCACACAGTTTTTATCTGATCTTCACAATCGCACCAAGTGGACTAAAAAACGCGACAATGTAGCAGTAGGAACGATGGTCCTGCTCAAGGATGATAATGCACCACCACTCAAATGGAAGTTAGCACGTGTAACCAAGATCTTCGCCGGTACAGATGGCAACATCAGGGTGGTCACTGTACGTACCAAGGACGGTTGTTTCGACAGGGGAATATCGAAAATTTGCGTCCTCCCAATCCGAGACAACATCCAGCAATCAACAGCAGACGGCCACTAAACCCGCTGCTGCAACGGTGCGGAGGCCTCATCAATGAGCGCCTCCGCAGCCCAGTTAAGTTTTTGTTTTATTTTATACTCAAAAAAGCTCAAAGAATGTTTATACCCCATAGGCCATTCTGCCCGGCATTCCGGGTCAGAATTCATCGTTAGAGTCAATTTCACTCCGCCACCCATGATTCCACCGTCGTTCAAGATACACGTACTAGTCTCGTGTCTGCATGATGCATGTCAGTTATAGTAGAAGTCTACTGGAAGGGTCCAGTGTGTTATGTTTTGGTAGCAAGCATGGATTTCGGCGCGAAGGGCGTCTGCGTTGACCACAAGGGTCACCGCTTGGTTTAAAAAGTCAACTAATCACATCGTATTAGTTTAGAGTTACGCATCACGTTTTTTCTCCTGGAGGGCAACCATGGCATCATCTCCAGCAGGCCTCGATCTGTTCATTGACGTTGGGTCTGAGCAACCTGTCACGTCGATTGGCATCATCGATACCACAGGCAAAGTTCAACAACCACCGCATTCAAGGCACTCTCCTATACATCACACAGGCATCATCATCGCAAATATACAGGCGCCGTTAAAGCCCTGTGTGGTAAGTTGTTCCGGTTTTACAAAAAATCTCGTCTGTATACTATATCCGTTTTAATCCGAGGAAACAACCAACCAATACACACACCTGGCTATCATGCACAACGAGCTACACGACGAAATGAAGTAAGTCATTCATACAGCACGATCCAGTCATCCGAGTTCATCAATTGAAGTCCAGCATAGAAGTACATAACACCACACCAACCACGAAGAGGTTTCATCTAGATTCATCGCAAGCATCACTATCCGAAATCGTTCCCGCTAGAAGGCAACAAATTTCATACCACCCAAAGGAAAAGCTGAAGGCACATCGAGAGGGCTCGGTGTCGACTCCATTGCTTGAGTAACAGAAAACAACAAAGTAGAAATTCAAACCAAACACAAATTGTTCAAATATTATTAGTATCTAAATAGAAGTCAGAAAACTAATTGTAATTTAAAGTAAAAGAGCAAACGTAATTGAAACCCGGCTGGTTTCAAGGCGGCCGGCATGTTTAAGATTCAATGAGTAAGATTTACTGGCAACTCAAACGTGATCCACAATATTTCTCTCTCGCTATAATTTGCTCTTATCGTGCTATCGCGCTTATCAGATTAGGTCAAATAAGGATAGCAATCAACATTCGATCGTGCGAGATCGGGTGCTGAATTCACCACTAGTGGCATATATTGCCGTACCCCACTTGTACCAGAGTCAGTTCTTATTCGATCGTTAAGCAATATGACTGAACCGCGCTAAAGAGTCGAGAATAATTAATAAAGAGAAGTCCTTAAGTTACAAATAAAGTGATTTTATGTGCCGAATTGTGATATACATCTAACTACGGATGTGTCCGAAGACCGCGTTGTGAGTTTAGTGCTCTGTCGGTAATCTGAAGACTTAGGCTAGTGGCCTCCAGTGAGACTATCGAAGTGTCAAGGTACGCCCAATCAGGAACAATCTCTGAGGAAAGTGAGTGAGCCCAAGTTGTCATCAGAATATGTTTCTTTTCATAGCTGGATTTCACATTTGTAAACATAACAGGAAAAGTAATAATCCGTTCGCGAAAAAAATCATTAGGATCTTATGGGGCAACAAGACTTTCCATATGACACTGATTTTATGAAAATCGGTTCAGCCATCTCTGAGAAACATGAGTGAGATTAAACAGTCTCCAGAACACGTTTCTTTCTGTAACTTCTGAACCATATGTTCAATCTTCATAAAATTCAAAAGTTGAGGGTTTTTAGGTAGCCCGTTCATTTGAAACCAATTTTGTTCGAATCGGTTGTGTAGTTTCTGAGATATTGATGTTTCGTGATTTTTACATTTTGATACATAACCTCTAAACTAGAAATCAGATTACAATAAAATCAATAGGGTCTTATAGGGCAACTAGACCTTTCATTTGCAATTGATTTCATTGAAATCGATTCAGCCATCTCTGAGAAAATCGAGTGTGATTGGAAGAGCGTTACACACACACACACACTCATGCAGAAAATGCTCAGCTCGTCGAACTGAGTCGAGTGGTATACGACATTCGGCCCTTTTGAGCACTTTTATACTTTAGTTTTTGCAGTAATTGCTAAACCTTTCTAGGAGAAAGGCAAAAAGTGAAATGATAGAAATGACTTTTAATTTCAACTTCAATCCCGAGCAAGGCCGCAAACATTCATTCTGTGCCGAACACGCATCAGTATCGGACGTGTTTGGTGATCGCTCCGATAGAATATAAAACCAAAGACGTGTGAACAAGTGTTGGCATTGTTTGCCAGATCGAGTGAAATAAATCCGGGTTCAAGGTCGCGCCTTTGTGCAACTGTTTCGCATCGTGACTGCCAGCTGGTGCGTAAGCCGATTTGGCTGCTGGCTGAATTGTGCTACTGCAGTGGACGAGACACAAAAGAGGAAAAAGAAGAAGCCATCAGTTGACAGTTGAGTTGTATCGCTGTGTGGAGTGATCTCACACCTGGCTCGCTGCTGGTGGCTGTTTGGTGCTGCTGTATTGGTGCTGCTGGCTGTAACGGCTGCAACTTCGAACGATCGGACAACCAACCTTACTGGAAGGGAGAAGTAAAGAGGTACGTGCTCTTGTCGGCGCTAGTGCGCTAGACTTAGCGGGATGGATGTAGATCCCTCGCCTCCCGCGCCACCATCCCCGAACCCCTCTGACCCTGACCCTTCTGTTACCCCCTCCCCTGTTCATTCTTCAGTCCCCCCTCACCCCAGGCTTTACCCAGACGGAGCCCAGGGCAGCTATACTGTCTATTTTCGGCCAAAGGCGGGACCGAAATCGAAACAGTTGAACCTCTTGCAGATTTCTAAAGACCTGACGAAGGAGTACAAGGGCGTGACCGAAATTTCCAAGGTCCGGCCTAACAAGCTCCGTGTCGTGGTCAGTAACCTGAAAGAGGCCAACGATATAGCTTGCTCTGAGCTCTTCACACGCGAGTATCGCGTTTACATACCCGCACGAGACGTGGAGATCGACGGTGTCATAACCGATTCGAGTCTGTCCGTCGAGTGTATACTGAAAAGTGCCAAAGGGTGCTTTAAGAACAAAACCTGTCCCGATGTAAAGGTGCTCGACTGCAAGCAATTGCGGTCAGCATCGATCATCGGTGGCAAAACAGTATACACTCCGTCAGACTCGTTTCGAAATACGTTCGTCGGGTCAGCGCTACCAAGCCACGTCTCGATCCACCGGGTTCGTCTCCTTGTGCAATTATATGTGCCTCGCGTCATGAACTGCCTGAATTGTAAGCAGTTAGGCCACACCGCCGCCTACTGCTGCAATAAGGCACGTTGTGGCAAGTGTGGGGAGAATCATGCGGATGATTCCTGCAGTAAAAATGCTGAAAAATGCATTCACTGTGGGGAGAGTCAGCATAAGCTCTCGACATGTGCGGTGTACATGCAGCGCAGAGATAAAATAAAGAGGTCTCTCAAAGAGCGTTCGAAGCGTTCTTACGCTGAGATGCTGAAGAAGACCGTTACCACTTCTCCCATTACATCAAACCCCTTTGATCTGTTGTCCTCTGATGAAACCGATTCTGACGATTCACCAGCGGGAATATCTTACGCCAATCCTGGGGAGTCTAGAAAGAGGAAAAATATTTCCTCTTCTAAACTTCCCAGAAAAGGTCCTAAGATTTCTCAAAGTGAAATGAAAGTTACAAACAAACCAAACAGTGCTGAGGAAAAACCGAAGCAAACTCCTCCTGGGCTTGCAAATTTAAAGTCCCAGAAGGAATTCCCAGCACTGCCAGGAACATCTAAAACCCCAGTTGTTCCTTTTGCACTCCCAGTTGATGAAACAAACTCTGGATTAGTGAAATTTTCTGACATTGTGGACTGGATTTTTGAAAATTTCAATGTACCCGATCCAATTAAAATTTTTCTTACAGCATTCCTCCCAACAGTTAGATCATTTTTGAAGCAGTTGACTGCCCAATGGCCCCTCCTTGCAGCGATTGTATTCTTCGATGCCGAATTTAACTGCGTATATGAAGGATTCTATCTCTGTCTTACAGTGGAATTGTAGAAGTATTTTACCAAAAATTGATTCGTTTAATGTTTTGATAAATAAAAACAAATGCGATGCATTTTCCCTTTGTGAAACCTGGCTTACTTCAAATATTGATCTCAACTTTCATGATTTTAATATTATTCGCCTTGATCGAGACACCCCATATGGAGGAGTACTTTTAGAAATTAAAAAAGCGCTTTTCTTTCTATCGTATTAACCTCCCCTCGATTCCAGGCATCGAAGTTGTCGCATGTCAAATGACAATACAAGGTAAAGAGCTTTGTATTGCCTCAATATATATTCCTCCCAGAGCACAGGTTGGGCAACGGCTGCTCTTTGATTTAATAGAACTTCTTCACTCGCCACGTTTGATTTTGGGAGACTTCAACTCTCATGGCGTGGCTTGGGGTTCCCCGTACAATGATAACCGCTCCTCTTTAATGTATAACCTTTGCGATGACTTCGACATGACTATTTTAAACAACGGCGAAATGACACGTATCCCGAAACCTCCAGCGCGCCCAAGCGCTTTGGATCTATCCTTATGTTCGACGTCGCTACGGTTGGATTGCACATGGAAGGTAATCCTCGATCCTCACGGTAGCGACCATTTGCTTATTATTATTTCAAATAATAACGGGTCAACTCGCATGCGACCAGTTGACATTCCGTATGACCTCACACGGAATGTCGATTGGAAGTTATACGAGGAAATGATTTCAAAAGCGGTCGATTCGATTCAACATCATCCACCACTTGAAGAATACAACCTCCTCGCGGGCTTGATTCTCGACGCCGCGTTGCAAGCCCAAACGAAGAAATATCCCGGCGTAACGATTAAAGAACGGCCTCCCACTCCGTGGTGGGACCAAGAGTGCTCCGATGTCTACACGCAAAGATCCGACGCGTTTTTGGCCTACCAGAAGGGAGGTATACCTGGCGACTATTTACGGTATTCGGAGCTTGATACCAAGCTAAAAAGTTTGGCTAAAGCAAAGAAACGCGGATATTGGCGTCGGTTCGTGAACGAGACGTCGAGGGAGACATCGATGAGCACTCTTTGGAACACAGCCCGAAGAATGCGGAATCGCGTAACGGTCAACGAAAGCGAGAAGTCTTCAAGTAGGTGGATATTTGATTTTGCCAGGAAAGTATGTCCGGACTCTGTTCCTGAGCAAAATATTGTTTGCGATGCGTCTCCGGGCCACGACGCGATAGAATCACCTTTTACGATGGCAGAATTTTTAGTTGCCCTCCTGTCCTGTAACAATAACGCGCCTGGGTTAGATAGAATCAAATTCAACTTGTTGAAGAATCTACCCGGCAATGCCAAGAGGCGCTTGTTGAACTTGTTCAATAAGTTCCTGGAGCAAAACATTGTACCGCAGGATTGGAGGCAAGTGAAGGTGATCGCCATCCAAAAACCAGGGAAACCAGCTTCTGATCACAACTCTTATACGCCGATTGCAATGCTATCCTGTATCCGGAAATTGATGGAAAAAATGATACTCCGTCGTTTAGACCACTGGGTCGAATCAAATGGTTTACTATCAGATACTCAATTTGGCTTCCGCCGTGCCAGAGAGACGTTGCTGCGTTGCTTTCAACAGATATTCAGCTGGCGTATGCTCGCAAAGAACAAATGGCGTCTGCGTTCTTGGACGTTAAGGGGACTTTTGATTCCGTTTCTATTGACATTCTTTCGGGTAAACTTCACCGACAAGGATTTTCTCCAATTTTAAACATTTTTTTGCACAATTTGTTGTCCGAAAAGCACATGCATTTCACGCACGGCGATTTGGCAACTTTTCGCATTAGCTACATGGGTTTTCCCCAGGGCTCATGTTTAAGCCCCCTTCTTTACAACTTTTATGTAAATGACATCGACGAATGTCTGGCAAATTCATGCACGATAAGACAACTTGCAGACGACAGTGTAATCTCTGTTACAGGAGCCAAAGCTGCCGATTTGCAAGGACCATTGCAAGATACCTTGGACAATTTGTCTGCTTGGGCTTTACAGCTAGGTATCGAATTCTCTCCGGAGAAGACTGAGATAGTAGTTTTTTCTAGGAAGCATGAACCTGCTCAGCTTCAAACACAATTAATGGGTGAAACGATTTCTCAGGTTTTGATACACAAATATCTTGGTATCTGGTTCAACTCTAAAGGCACCTGGGGTTGTCACGTGAGGTGTCTGATGAAAAAATGTCAACAAAGAGTGAATTTTCTTCGTACAATAACCGGACAATGGTGGGGAGCCCATCCAGGAGACCTTATAAGGCTTTACCAAACAACGATATTGTCTGTTATTGAATACGGGTGTTTCTGCTTCCGCTCCGCAGCAAACACACATCTGATCAAACTGGAGCGAATACAATATCGTTGTTTGCGTATCGCCTTAGGTTGCATGCAGTCGACCCATACGATGAGTTTGGAGGTCTTAGCTGGAGTACTACCATTGAAAAACCGCTTCTGGAGCCTGTATTCTCGTATTCTTATCAAATGTGAGGTCTTGAACCGTCCCGTGATTGAAAATTTTGAAAGGTTAATCGAACTTAATTCTCAAACCCGTTTTATGACGTTGTATTTCCATCACATGTCCCAAAATATTAACCCTTCTTCGAATATTCCAAATCGTGTCAACTTATCAAATACTTCTGATTCTACTGTGTTTTTCGATACATCCATGATAGAAGAAACTCGTGGAATCCCGGATCATTTACGCGTGCAGCAGATCTACACTTCTACACTAACGGATCACTTCTTGATGGGTCCACTGGCTTCGGTATTTTCAATAACAATTTAACCGTCTCCCATAAGCTC
Source organism: Wyeomyia smithii (assembly GCF_029784165.1). Lineage (NCBI taxonomy): Eukaryota > Metazoa > Arthropoda > Insecta > Diptera > Culicidae > Wyeomyia > Wyeomyia smithii. Next base: position 125,570,366 of record NC_073694.1, read on the forward strand.
GATAATCCTGCTTCTGTTTACGTCGCAGAATTGGCTGCAATTCAGTACACCCTAGGGATTATCGAAAAAATGCTCACGGACCATTATTTCATCTTTACGGACAGTCTCAGTTCCATTGAGGCTCTCCGATCGATGAAAGATGTTAAGCACTCTCCGTATTTCCTGGGGAAAATACGGGAACATCTGAGTGCTTTATCCGAAAAATCGTTTCAGATTACCTTAGCGTGGGTCCCTTCTCACTGCTCGATACCGGGCAATGAGAAAGCGGACTCTTTGGCTAAGGTGGGCGCAACAAACGGTGATATTTATGAAAGACCAATTGCCTTTAATGAATTTTTCGATCATCAGTTGGCAAAATTCTTGGACCAGAGGGGAACTGGGAAGGTGGTTACATTCCATAATCCCCAAGGTGTCGACGAATCCGTGGTTCAAGGGGTTGGATGTAGGTCGGGATTTCATTTGCGTGATGTCCCGGCTTATGTCCAATCACTATAGATTTGACGCGCATCTCCGTCGTGTTGGGCTCGGGGAAAGTGGTATCTGTGCCTGTGGTGAGGGTTATCACGACATAGAGCATGTGGTTTGGTCATGCCCTGTACACCGTGACGCCAGGTCTAAATTAATAGCTTCCCTGCAGGCCGAAAAAAGGCAGCCGGCTGTTCCTGTTCGTGATGTCTTGGCGAGCCGTGACCTATCCTACATGTCCCTTATATACGTTTTCCTAAAATCCATCCACGCCCCAGTTTAATCCTATTCCCTTCCGCCTACATCCAACCAAACGACAAGAACACGATAAGTCCCCGGATCCGGAAACAGCAACTAGACCCGCACGATACTCTCAGGTCCCGAGGGAGACAACCCAATATGCCAGTCCGTAATATCTTGGCCCAGCAGCGGAACATATTCAATATGCTGCTTACCTATGGCGATGGAAGCTCGTATTTGGCAGCGAGGATAAAAAATTTGCTTTTAGTTATTAAGATACTTTAGAAAGTAAGCTACCAGATATAATTAGCGCCGTTAAACATTAAATTGTATTTGTGCCGTGTCAAATAAATTATAGATGAAGAAAAAAAAAAGGCCGCAAACATTGAAATAGTACAATATTAAATTGAATGACGTTGAGGCCACATATTTTGTTCGTAGCTATAGTTTTAAACAGTCTGCGGGTTTCGTTTCTTTCTATTTCTTTCTATTTCAAACCACATGTTTAAACATTATGAAATTCATTGTTTAAGGGTTCGAAACCCCATTTATTTGAATTCAACTATGTTCATAGCTTCTGAGATATAAGAGCGTTTTTCACATTCTGACGCAGCGCCAAAACTAAAAGTTTGATTACAATGAAATTCAATAGCAACCTAAGCGGCAAATAGACCCTTCATTTGACACCAAGATAGAAAGAATCGGTCAGACCATCTCTGAGAAAAGTGAGTGCGAAAGAAAGGTGCACATACACACGTACACACCCACACACAAACATATACACCTATACATGCATATATGCAGGAAATGCTCGATTCGTCGAACTGAGTTGAGTAGTATATGACATTCGGCCATTTCAATCATTTTTCTACCTTTTAATTAGCCAGTGATCGTTAGGAGAAAGTCGATATGTTTACTTTCATTATATGATTTCACATTTTTATGAACAACGGACACAGTTACAATCCGATTGCAATAAAATTCAATAGCAACCTATGGGGCAACTAGACCTTTCATTTGACACTAATTTTGTGAAAATCGGTTCAGCCATCACTGAGAAAAACGAGTGAGTTTAAACAACCTCAGGATAACTTTTCTTTACATAACTTTTGAACCATATGTTCAATCATAACGAAATTCAAAAGTTAAGAGTTCTGGAGACAGCCCAATCATTTGAAACCAGTTTTATTGAAATCGGTTGTGTGGTTTCTGAGATATTGATGTTTCATGATTTTTACATTTTGATACATAACCTCTAAACTAAAAATCCGATTACAATGAAATTCAATAGCAACCTATGGCGCTACTAGACCTTTCATTTGCAATTAATTTTATGAAAATCGGTCTAGCCATCTCTGAGAAAAGTGAGTAAGAAAAAATAATTGCACATACACACACACACATACACACATACATACATACATACAGAAAATGCTCAGTTCGTCGAAAGAAGTCGAGTGGTATATGACATTCGGCCATTGGGACCACTTTTATACCTTCGGTTTTTCCAGTGATTGCTATACCTTTCTAGGAGAAAGGCAAAAATATTTTACCATAAAAAAAATATTTTTCATTATTATTATTATTATTATTAACGTCAAGTTTCCTTAAAAAAAATAAAAAAGATTCAACTCTTTTTTGTAAATTGAAATTTAATGTTTATTTTCAATTTTTTTTTGGTCAAAAAATTTTTTTTGTACAGTGTATATTTTTTTATACTGCATTTTTAATTCCCTACAACTCATTCTCTGACAGTTTTTTCATACAACCAACGGTTTCTGGGCTACAATGCTTCGAATAAAACCTATGCAAAAAGGCATACGCCCTTTTAGAATGTAACTCATGGGTGTAAAAAATCTCTCCACCTATGAAAAATGCTCAGTTTGCTAAGCCAAATACGTGTGCAAAGTTTCATTCAAATCAAAAATGGTCGATTAAATTTTCGCGTATTTCCAGGCGATTTGAAATGATTTTGCTCAGGAGGCTCTGAAGTATGCCCAGTCTTGGAGTATAAAGGGTCTCAGCATTAATCTGATAAAAGCTGCAACCGTACCTTTCACTAGAAAGAGGAAATTCAATCTAAAATCTCTCAAGCTTGGAGGAGTAGAAATTCCATTCAGTGAACAGGTTAAATACTTAGGAGTTGTCCTTGATGCCAAACTAAATTGGAATGCACATCTTGACTATGCAATCAACAAGGCGGTCAGTACATTATGGTTGTGCTCCAAAACCGTTGGAAGAAAGTGGGGCTTGAGACCGAAAATGGTGATGTGAATACTCGCATCTATTATACGTCCAAAACTGACCTACGCTGCGTTAGTGTGGTGGCCAAAAACCAAAGAGGCCACCGCTAGAACAAAGCTAGATAAAGTTCAACGACTTGCGTGCATTGTTATAACAGGAGCAATGAAAAGCACCCCATCAAAAGCTCTTGATGCAATTCTTCATCGGCTGCCTTTGTACGAATACGTGCAACTAGAAGCAGAAAAGAGTGCCTTGAGGCTCAAAAGAACAAAAACTATCTTGTCAGGTGATCTCGTGGGTCACCTGACTATACTGAACTTTTTTAAAAGAGGGCCAGTGATGAGTATGAATGGTGACTGGATGGCACCTCAGGACAATCATGATATTCCCTACAAGGTATGCGAAACGTTGCGTACAGACTGGGAAGTCGGAGTTCCTGATGTCCGTTCCGGTTCAACGATATTTTTCACAGCTGGCTCAAAAATAGGTACAAAAACTGGTGCAGGAATCTTCGGCCCTGGAATTAATGTTTCAGTGGCAATGGGACACTGGCCAACAGTGTGTACTGTTAACGGTAAAGCAAATGAACCACCTTCTGTTAATTAAAACCACTATTAAATAACCACCTTTTTTGTTTTCGAGATGTAAAGTAATGTATCACCACAAAGGCAAATGAACCACCTTCTGTTCACAAACGCTAACTCCCGACTAACTTTATTACATTGAAAAACCGATTCGACACCGGCTCCACGACAACGGCACCGGTGTCAACTGCTTACTTAGCTAATTTGTTTCCTGACCTACTGACTACTGCTGCTACCACCGAAAGTCAACGGCCGGCTTCGATCAGCTATGCCGCAACGTTCTGTGGTGTTGCAAGTGTTTCAAGCAGAGATTTTTGCAATCCTTGAATGTGCGAATGTGTGTCTGACTAGAAAATACAAACCTGCAAATATTTGTATTTTCTCTGACAGTCAAGCATCGCTGAAAGCACTTGAGGCTTATAAATGTACATCCAAGATTGTCTGGTAATGTATTTTCACATTGCGACAGCTATATCCAACAAACTTAATAAATTTGTATTGGGTTCCAGGACATTGTGGCATTGGTGGGAATGAAAAGGCAGACGAACTTGCAAAACAAGGATCTAACTCACAGCTTATCGGCCCAGAACCTTTCTGCGGTATATCAAACTGTGCAGTGAAAATGAAGCTTAAACACTGGAAGGAACAATAGGTGATAACCAATTAGTTGGAAGTCAAAAAGTGTTTCCAATCTGAGAGATTTATAACGCTAAACGAGAATCATTCGAAAAAGCTCCTAGAGCTCAACAAAAGAACTCTTTATACATACGTCGGCCTAGTAACGGGGACTGTCCGAGTAGATATCATTTAAAGAACATTGGCCGGGTTCGGGATGATATTTGTCGCTTTTGTAATATGGAAAGCGAGACAGCGGAACATCTGCTGTGCAGTTGTGGTGCATTATTTAAACGCAGATCAAGGTTTCTTGACAGTGGCTGTTTACAGCCCAGAGAGATTTGGTCTTTGAATCCTGGGAAGGTGATTGGCTTCATAAACCATATTTTACCTTACTGGGAGCGTGTCGGTGTCGGTACCTGATCACTCAACAATAGCAATTGACTGCATTCAACACAAACGGGGAACATTTTGTTACTTTGGTGCAACTTTTTATTACTTATTGTGTATTAGACCGTGCATTATACACAAAGAATAATAACCAAAAAGTAACAAAAATTATGACGGCCACACGCTTGTATGTGTTTCTGCAGGAGAACATACAGCCAAGAACCGCAATGCATGTGTTAGCAAAACTTCACTCGTTGCATTTGTATTGATGCAACGATCATGTTCATTTCTGTCTCCTCATTCACACATAATAAGAATCTCACCCGTCAACCTCAAATGTCTAATTAGAAACACCACTGTTTCGTTCCCCAGTGTTTACTTGAAATGAAAATATGCAATACCGTGAGCCCAGAGTTGCGAATGTTGTTCGGAATGGGCACGAGTTTTGTATCTTCAAACAGGACCAAATGAGTTTCTATGATACACACTCATTGCGTGTTTTAGATAGCTTGCATAAAGGCATATGTTTGTGTTTTCTCTGACGCAGTTTACAAATCGTAATGTGATTCCAAGATGTATTTGAAGTCTTTGAAATAGGCTGACCAGATTTTCTCGGGATGAAAACGGGACAAATGGGTTCAAAAAACGGGACACATGATATAATTGATTTTTGAAAAATGTTACCAACCGAGGCATGCAAACAATTATTCATTGCATTGATAAACCTACCCGATCCTGTACAATACTTTGATGAAATTTAGCGTAGAAAAATGTAAAAGAGCTTCGATTTTTGCAATGAGTTTCTGAAATTTGTCACATGGATGATCGAGAATTTGACTAACAAATATCATGGTCTCAACTTACAGGAAGGCACAAAACGTACTCAGTAATATTAAAAAAATCCTGGCTGCTTAGAAACTTATTTTCCATTTAGGAAAAATTCAATGTAAAACCTTATTTAAGAATTTTTCAAGGATTCTCTGAAAACGGTCCAAAATGGCAAAAAGACGGGACGGTTAAAATAGTCGGTACTGTCCCGTTCAAAACGGTACGTCTGGTCAGCTTACTTTGAAATCATCAACGTTTGCATACTGTATGACGGGAAAATGCTGCTTGGCAACTCTTGTCATATTATTTCTTTATTTAGTATGCGTACAACAAACTAATACACACACACCGGATGAAATGGAGATAAAAAAACGGCTTTAGTTGCGATGACGGTTTGTCTTGCCGTGAGTTAATGTACAGCTCTAAGTAGTGTAAATATGTGACAGTATGTGTTGTTACTTGCCTTGAGATGAACTTTATTGCTTTTCGAGTAACAGATTTGTTACCTAGAGAGTCATTTCACGTTATTACTAATTAAGTAATACGGAAAAACTTTGCGTGTGGGATATATTACAAAAGTTCACATAAATGGATAGCGTAATTTTAATTCCCTAACAAGAAAAAAACAAAAAAAAAGAAACTGGTGTAAATAAATACTAAATAAACCTTTTGTTTTTATTGACTTTTTTTTAACAATTTTAAATAGATTTCAGAGGAAACTGCAATGATTATTTAGCTCCTGTTTTCACTTGCGCTTCCGTTCTCACCTCATTCAAAATATATACTAGATTGCACGTTGAATGCAAATTTACAAAAAAAAGTACTACAAGGTTCCCAGCCCTAGGGTTGTATGAAATGGTGACGTAGGACCATGGGCGCAACTACGGGGGGGGGGCTTCAGCCCCCCCTAGAAAGTTTTAAGCCCCCTAGAATTTCCCAGAGAATGATTGTATTCAATATAAATACATTCCATACTACTTCCATCAGAGTATCAAAATTAAAACAAATTGAGATGTCATCATTCATTGGCTTAAAACTAGTACTGCACCCAGGAATGATTCTCAAACCTAGCTCTCTCACTAACCTTACCAATAAAACGAGAGCCGTACTGGCTCGTGCTGTATCAAGAAGTTGTTGCCAAGCTGCTCGGTTTTGGGCTGTGTTGCGCCAGTTCCTCAGACGTCCCATCACCCGCAAGTCTCTTTCGATCTGGTCGAGCCATCCTGCACGCTGCGCCCTTCGAATTCTGGTGCCGGCATAGTTGCTGGAGGGAAGTGATTTCACAGGGTTATCCTCCGGCATCCTTACTACGTGACCGTCCCACCGTAACACATTGACTTTTGATAGGTGTGCAATGGGGTTCTCTCCAAGCAGCGCGTGCAGCTCATGGTTCATGCACTGTCGCCATTATGCTTCGTCCGTCTGTACTCCACCGTAGTCCGCAGTACCTTCCGTTCGAAAACTTCAAGAGCGTTAAGGCCCTCCGCCAGAAGCGTCGTTGTATCCATTCCGTAGAGAACTACCGGTCGTGCAATTGGTGCGTACGTTTGTATGTCTGAGAAGACCGTCGATGTGAACATGGTCAATTTGGTTTATTGTACATTGGCCAGGTGATCTCCAGGTGGTTTTGTGGATGTCCTTTTTGACTGCCAGTCTGCGGGAAGCTGCGAAATTGACTCCGTCACGGTGTGCATGCAGTGCGGGCCGATCACCGGCTTATATATGTCTTCCCTACCGATTTCAGCGTTCATGTTCCCGATGACGATCTTGATGTCTCTACGCGAGCAGCTATCGTAGAGTTTTCCAGCTGTGCGTAGAACGTTTTTTTCTCCATATCGGATCGTCCTTCGTGAGGGCAATGAACATTGAGGATGGTGTAATTATAGAGCTGTGTACTATTCTCAACAAATATTACCTGTCGCTGATCGCCTGCCACTTGATCGCACGACTCTGCATCCTGTCCAGCACTAAGAAGCCGGTGCCCAACTCATTGGTTGTGACGCGGTCAGCACCCGAGGCGTTTAACGATCTCCTGTACATGTACCGAGCTTCTGATCGTCGTCCTTATTTCGTCGGCTAGGTCATTGCCAATTGTTCCGATTCGTTTTCAATTCTTGATTGTTCGTAGTAGCGTGTTCCAGCTGGTACCACATGGAGGTAGGGATATGGCATAATGCCTTGGACCACACAGGGGTCTATTTTATGCCAACTAGTATGGGTGTACTGCTGGTACACACTGCCCAGCCTATACCAAATTTAGCTCTCCTCAATATCGAATCAGTGATGCTGGAAGGGGTTGGCGTTGGCGCTGTGGCCAAGATATTCAATACATCTTCGGATCCCTTCAATCCCGATACTAGCTCCCCCCTAGAAATTTTCCTTAGTTGCGCCCATGCGTAGGACTAAACACTGTTATTATAGGGGTTTTTAGTTACATAGGGCAAAAAGTTCGCACACAGAATCATTTCGTTCGTTCAGTGACTTACGTATTTTTATTCTCAGCCTCCCCTTAATTTTTTTAGTAAAACAGGGTGTTAGGGAGCTCACTTAAAATCCTTTAAGGGGTGATAAAGGACCCCATTTGATGAAAAAAATCATTCTACGCATATGGCACTTTTTTCAGTTTTCGATTATGTTTGCTTCCAACGAGGTTGGGGAGCTTATAAAATTTCGCAAATGTTTTAACAAACGTAGAATTGAAAAGAATGAGAAGTAATCAGAAAGGAAGAAATGTGAAATCAAATGTTTTTTGTGAACTAAAGTGCAATTTCTCTCTGAAATATGTGATGAACATAGGTTTTGTTGTTAACTAAATTGAACATTGAAGTCTACTCTACAAGTTGTTCTTTGACACCAAGCATCTAACTCATTTAGTTTAGCTGTTATTTCACTTTAAAAGCTATAAGCTGCTCCTGCGCGTCGAGTAATTAATGGTTTTTATGGTAACCATATTCATGAGATAAACTTTTAATCGACATCAGCAGCTCTGCAGTTTTTTCTTCATTGTACGCGAATAGAAGTTGTGAACCGCTGCAATGATGGACGACCAGTGGCGTTCTGCTCTACCTATACTGTATTATACTGTACCTTCTACTGGAATGTTTTCTTTCAAGACATCAGTTATTATTACGCTCTAATAGCAGGTGTTTATAATTATGTAGTTTTTTGTCCAGCAGACCCACTCTGTAATTGACGTTAGCTTCATCGATCAAGAGAGTGTCAAATATTATTCTCAATACACTAATATCAGAGCACTATCAGTGATAGCAGAGTAGATCAATTCTCTCGATAACAGATTACCTATAAATACGCATGAATCTGGCACTCTGTTTCTTCTTGCTTGTTCAGCACCAATAAATAGTTCATGGCGATCGCGACGTTCATTCGTTTTATATATTTAGTGTTTCAATAAATTTAGTTAAGTTGGAAAATTGTGTTTCATAAAACTAAGACTCTTCTTGCTAAAAGAATTGTGACCAGTGACTTTTATCGAAGAAGAACGAACATTTAATGGTCCTTCGAGCCGGATTGCCCCGGTGGACATACAATCTCTAGTGAAGTGATTTCATGTGGCGTGAATCCGTCATTGCGTTAGTTCGTCGGGGAATCTATGCAGCGCAGCGATTTGATAGAGGAATTTCTTGAATTTCGAGGAACATTTGTCATCGTCTGCACGTGTGCCTACATTGAAAGGAACAGATAAGTAAACGTGGCAAACTGAATGCATGATCAGTGATCCTTCATTGCGAATTGGCAATTATGCATGTGGCCAAGAGTCGAAACAATAAAGCTAAGCAATTTATTCAATAGTTTAATATTAAACTGGAAAGAAAGGGTTTTGTCCACTGAGTTGAGGTTGAGGTTTGTTGGCAATATATTACGTTAAATTTCTACTACAAATTGCCCGTCTGTAAGTCGGTGGGTTCTGTCATTTCTTTCGGTTTCGTAAAAGTTTTCGGTCGGTCAAGCTGTGGGACAGTGAAAATAGCATAGTGAGCATAAAAGGTGCAATATGTCTAATAGCGAGCTGCGCAAATTAACACGGCAGGAGCGACAACTGCACAATGAAATGGACACCATGTAGGAATTCGTTCAAAATTACAGAGAAGAGCGAGACAAGAGTTCTTTACAGATTCGTATAAAAAAGTTAGATGAGCTTTATGATCTGTACTGTGAAATTCGGACGCGAATAGAGCTGCTTCTAGAAGATACCGATGCTGGAGAGGAGTTCGTAGATCCCGATGAGTCGGAAGAGGCACATCTCAGCAGAATGGCGGTGAATAAAGAAACACGGGAGCGGGAAAATCGAATGTACCTGAAAAACTTCGTGAGTGAATATTTTTTGTTGAAACAGTCGTTGGCAGATCTTCTTTCACGAAACGCAGTGAATTCCGCCAACATTGTTCCCACCCCGAACGTGAATCAGCATCATTTCTCTCCTTCAATGATGCGCGTTAAACTTCCAGAGCTAAAACTACCAACGTTAAGTGGAAACTTGCGCGATTGGATGACGTTCAGAGATACATTCAAGAACCTGATAGCAGACAATGCGCAACTTTCCGATGTGGACAAATTTACCTATCTTCGCACGTCATTGTCCGGAGAAGCGCTACAAGAAATAGGATCGATCGAACTAACAGCGAACAACTATTCGATAGCCTGGAGAGCATTGGAATCGCGATACGAAAATAAGAAATTATTGGTCAAATCTCATCTCGACGCCCTGTTAGCGGTGGATCAAATGAAAAAGGAAAACTTTGAATCACTGAACCACGTCATTAGTGAATTCGACAAGCATCTGCAAATGCTGAGCAAACTAGGAGAGGACACTGTATCATGGAGCACGATTTTGGCTCACCTGCTGGCTAGCAAACTGGACAACACTACTCTGCGTTTGTGGGAAACTGAACATCGATCGCGTGACGTCCCAAGGTACACTGACATGCTGGAATTCCTAAAAAACCATTGCATTGTATTACAATCGGTAGCACCACGACAATTTCAATCAATTGAATTGCGAAAACCGCAGCGCGTTGTGAGCAGCTACACAGGTACACCAACAGCCTGTCCATTCTGTAGTGATGAAGCCATCAGGGATTTCAGTGCACGAAATTTAAGACGATGAAGGTAGTGGACAGAAGAAACGCAGTTAAAAATGCCCGGCTATGCTTCAACTGCTTATCACGAGGACACGTATCTAAGCTCTGCACTAGGAGTTTTTGCAAAATATGTGGACAGCGGCATCACACGATGCTGCATCAAGGTTCAGGTCAGACTGATAGTAACTCTTTAGTCCCACAGCCACCGCGACCGCAAACGAATCCGAAGAACCCACACACTACACAGACACAAACAACCTCACAAACACAAAAACAAACACGCAATCAAACTCCTCAGCAAGACACCCTGCAACGATCATCCAGTCCTATTGCCACCTCAAGCATGCATGTACAAACGCCACTCGCCTCAAACACAACCACAAGTCACAATGCTGCTCTAACTGTTAGTGAAATTAAAGCACCACGATCGATATTACTCGCAACGGCACTCATAATCATCGAAGATCACTTCGGAAACTCAACGTTCGCCAGAGCCTTGCTTGATAGCGGCTCTCAGCTCTGTTTTATCTCGGAGAACTTGTCTCAAAGGCTTAAGTTCAAACGATATCGTGAAAATCTCTCTATCAGTGGGGGCAGGGCAAGCAATCAAAAAATGCAAATAATCTGTTATCGCCCGAGTCCGCTCTCGAGTGTCCCACTCCGTTGAAAATGAAACGTTTTACGTGCTGCCACAAGTAACACAAACTCTACCCCTTGCTAGAATAAATCTCACCGGTATGGAATTGCCAAATGACATTAACCTCGCAGACCCAAAATTCTACGAGCCAGGCTCGAAAGACATCATCATCGGAGCGGGATTATTTTACGATATACTGTCAGCAGACAAGATCAACCTTGGAAGTGATGGTCCATCTGTGCAAAATACTCTTTTTGGGTGGATAATTTGTGGGATTTTTTCGGATGATTTCAGACACGCTCAACCTGTAACCGCTAATACGTGCAGCGAACGGTTAGATGGACTTGTAGGGAGGTTTTGGGAGCTTGAGACTTGTCGATCCAACAGTGTTCACTCGGTAGACGAATCAGCATGTGAAGCATGGTTTGATCGTACCACAGTCAGAGACTCCAACGGAAGATTCATTGTGACGTTGCCGAAAAGGGACTCACTCGTTTTTAAACTGGGCGATTCAAAACACACTGCGCTGAAACGTTTTCTTGTCTTAGAGAGACGACTGGCAGGCAACACTATAGTCAAAACTATGTATGAGCAGTTCATTGAAGAATATTTGCGATTGGGTCACATGAGAGAGGTGACGGATGACGATGAATCAACAGCCCCACAGTATTATATACCGCACCATTACGTGCTTCGGCCTGACAGTTCAACCACAAAATTGCGCGTGGTATTTGACGCATCATGCACCACCAGCAGTGGCATTTCTCTCAATGATTCTCTTTTGGTCGGTCCAACGGTGCAAGATGATTTGCTTGCAATTGTTTTGCGATTTAGGCTACATCGGTATGCTGTTGTCGCCGACATCGAAAAAATGTACCGCATGGTACTAGTTCAGCCCGGCGATTGGCGGCTGCAACGAATATTTTGGCGAGCGAATCGGAATGAATTTATTCGCATTTTTGAACTTCAAACCGTCACTTACGGGACAGCGTCAGCACCGTATTTGGCGACGAAACGCTTAAAACGCCTAGCAGAACTCGACGGAAGCAAGTATCCAGCAGCAGCGAAGGTACTGGCGGAAGATTTCTATGTCGATGATATGATTTCCGGAACTGATAGCATCGGCGAAGGTGTGCGGCTGTTCGCCAGTATGCAAGCGCTATTGAACGGAGGTGGATTCACACTGCGTAAGTGAAGTTCTAATTGTCCTGCCATACTAGAACAGATACCAGACGAATTCAAAGATGATCGCACGTCATTTGAGTTGGATGAATCGAGTGCCACAATAAAAACACTAGGGCTCATCTGGGAGCCCCGTCTAGATTGCTTTAAATTCAGGATTCCTGAGTGGAATTCTTCAGAAATTTGTAAGCGTACTGTCGTGTCTGACCTGGCAAAGGTTTTCGATCCGCTTGGACTAGTTGGCCCGATTGTCATCACAGCAAAAATATTCGTCCAATCCCTCTGGAAGCAGAAGGTTTCGTGGGACGAAACACTTGCACATGTGCTCAAAATGCAGTGGAACGAATTTCGGCACGGCTTGGAGAATCTAGTTAATTTGAAGGTACCGCGGTGGATTGCATTCAACAACAACTGTCGCACAGTTGAGCTACACGGGTTTTGCGATGCATCGACAGTGGCCTACGGGGCTTGCATTTACTTGCGATGCACACATCACGACGAAAGCGTTACATCGCACCTGATTGCCGCGAAATCAAGAGTCGCACCGCTTGAGGATCTAAAAAAACGAAAGAAAAAGCAATCTATTCCACGTTTAGAGCTGTCGTCTGCCTTACTACTGACACATTTGAGTGATAAGGTGGTTAGCAGTTTGAAGATTTCGGCCCGTCAGCATTATTGGACAGATTCAATGATAGTGCGATATTGGCTTGCATCGGTTCCATTGGTTGGCAAGTGTTTGTGGCCAACCGAGTGTCTAAAATCCAGCACGCAACTAAAGATGGAAGGTGGAGTCATGTCCCAGGTACAGATAACCCAGCCGTTGTTCTTTCGCGTGGCACTACAGCCGAACAACTGATACACGATAAGCTGTGGTGGGGCGGACCACAGTGGCTGTAAGGAGGTGAAACTGCGTGGCCGCAGAATGTGGACATCTCTGAAGCAAACTTCGCAACTTCTCTACTAGAAGAACATTCTGCTGTTTGTACGGTGGCTCATGTATCTCCCCCAAATGAGATATTTAGTTTGAAATCGTCGTTAACAAGCTTGGTACGACTCGTGGCATGGTTTCTGAGATTCAAACACAACTGTTGGAAGGGCTATCGCGATAACCGATGGTCTGAACAGTTAACGTTCATCGAAAGAGAAAAATCGCTTCTCCATCTCGTAAAATTGGCTCAGCACGAGCGTTTCGGACAGGAAATCAAGGATTTGCTACAAAAAACTGAAGTTAAACCGACATCCCGCAATAATTCACTCTGCCCAAAAATGCTGGATGGTATAGTTCGCGTCGGCGGCCGGCTTGCGAATGCGCAGATTTCAACCGGAAGACGACATCCGATAATTTTGGACAAAGATCACCCGCTAACTGAACTTATCGTACTGCACTACCATCATAATCTGCTACACGCAGGGCAACAGCTGCTCATTGCCAGTGTTCGAGAGCGATTCCGCAATCTCGCCCGCAAAATCATTCACCGTTGCGTCTTTTGCTTCCGAATCAAACCAACTGTGCACGAGCAATTGATGGCTGATCTACCCTCAGAACGCGTGACACCTGCCCCACCGTTTTTACGTGTTGGTGTCGACTACTGCGGACCGTTCCAGACAAATTACGCAAATCGCAAGAAGGGTCCGCTAAAATGCTATGCTGCTATTTTTGTATGCCTCGTTACCAAAGCAGTTCACATCGAATTGGTTGCGGATTTGACGACATCCGCATTTATAGCTGCTTTTAAACGGTTTGTGGCGAGACGAGGTAAACCGTCGATCGTCATGTGCGATAATGGCAAGAACTTTGTGGGAGCTAAGCGTGAACTAGATGAACTGTGCAAGGTTTTTCTCACTCAGCGATCGCAAGAGCAAATTGTCTCAGAAGCAGCAGATGACGGTGTCGAGTTTAAGTTTATTCCACCTAGATATCCTAATTTTGGCGGCTTGTGGGAGGCTGCCGTTAAGTCCATGAAGCAGCATCTCAAACGGACAATCGGCATGAAAGTTCTCACACCAGACGAGCTTCAAACGATACTTGTACAAATAGAGTCATGCCTAAATTCAAGACCTCTTACTCCTTTGAGTAATGACCCCGGAGACTTTGAAGTACTAACTCCAGGGCACTTTTTGATTCAACGCCCACTAACCGCACTACCAGAGCCAGCACTCAAAGAGGTTCCAGAGTATCGGCTTTCTCGATGGCAGTGCGCACAAGATTTCCTGTAGCGGATTTGGGGGAAATGGTCAACGTAATACTTGTCCGACTTGCACGACAGGACGAAGTGGACGAGGCAACGTAACAACCTTTTCGTGGGGACAATGTTCTTGGTGAAGGAAGACAATCTTCCCCCGCTCAAATGGGCTCTCGGTCGAGTGACGCATGTCACTAAGGGAGCAGACAGCAACATCCGGGTGGTGATGGTGAAAACGAAGGACGGTAATTTCTCACGGGCAATAAGTAAAATCTGCATTATGCCCATACGTGACAACGATCAACCACACACAGAAGGGAAGAACTAAGGCTTCCCCATCAAAGGCGCCTAAGCGCCTGCGGGAGCCACGGGGCTCCCGCATTCCAGTTAAGTTTTTGTTTTCATTGAACTTGCAAAAAGTTTAAGAAATGTTTTGTCTCTTATAGCTGTTGTCAGTCGTCAAGGGTCGGTCGTTGACCACCCGTAACATCTCTTCGTGATGCTCTGAAGTGGAAAACTTGGTTCCAGTTTCATCTCATTCGCTCAACTCAGCAACTAATCTCCATGCAATATCGGGATCGGCTGGTGATGATGGCCACGTCACTTAGTCTGGTTTGGTTGCTTTTCTCAATTATCAGGACTGAGACGACTGGAGTCAATTTCAACACGCAAGACCATCGAAGACACCACTTTGTAACCACATCGTTTATCCGAAATTTCATCGTATCATCATCATGACTTCATTAGATGTCCAAGAATACCGCGCAAGGCATTACAGTTCATCAACGTAAACGCATCTCAACAAATGCATCAACCAAGGAATACATCATCGGCGCTGGGCGCCCGCGGAGGCGCGCAAGCTTTCGCACCAGGGAAGTCTTTTCGAATTTGTTTTATGCTTGTAAAAAATCGCCTCTCATATGTTTCAGTATGCTCTACATTCACGATGACCGAGGAGTGCACCCCAGGACGGTCACATCGCACGAATTCACCCAGGGAGACCGGTACAGGACCGGTGTGTTCAACGCAGAACGGGAAATCGCCAGCTAATTATACTACAAGGAGTAGTAGGAGCAGATATTTCGCATACACCCGCATCAATTCAGCAACAGCTGTATCGAAGACGCTTACCCGACTCACTTCCAACCAGGAAAAGGTTCATCAAGTACACATAATATACTACACGAAGAAACCAATTGTCAAAAGAAAATATATATGTAAGTTAGTTATGTTTTCTGCGATAGCCATTAGATTAGTCAGTAGATTAGTTTAGAAATACCGCATATTTCTAAGGCGGCCGGTATGTTTAAAATTATGTAGTTTTTTGTCCAGCAGACCCACTCTGTAATTGACGTTAGCTTCATCGATCAAGAGAGTGTCAAATATTATTCTCAATACACTAATATCAGAGCACTATCAGTGATAGCAGAGTAGATCGATTCTCTCGATAACAGATTACCTATAAATACGCATGAATCTGGCACTCTGTCTCTTCTTGCTTGTTCAGCACCAATAAATAGTTCATGGCGATCGCGACGTTCATTCGTTTTATATATTTAGTGTTTC
Source organism: Wyeomyia smithii (assembly GCF_029784165.1). Taxonomy (NCBI): domain Eukaryota; kingdom Metazoa; phylum Arthropoda; class Insecta; order Diptera; family Culicidae; genus Wyeomyia; species Wyeomyia smithii. The sequence goes on from NC_073694.1 coordinate 125,586,399, forward strand.
AATAAATTTAGTTAAGTTGGAAAATTGTGTTTCATAAAACTAAGACTCTTCTTGCTAAAAGAATTGTGACCAGTGACTTTTATCGAAGAAGAACGAACAGCAGGTTTGGAAAATGGTCAAGGAAAAGCGATGTTTAAAATAATTCGAAAAACTCTTACCTTCGAGACATCAAATTAGTCTAAGTTCATGGAAGAAAACATAAATTGATCTATTGGGACGGGGCCACTCTGTCCATTTTGTTTTATATTGATACAAAGAATATCACAGGGAACGATTGTTGTCTTTTCATGTTGTCTATGATAGGAATGCTCGCATGTGATTGGTTCATTGTCGCGTAAATTTGTCGTTGAAACTTTTTTATCAATTTTCAGCGCTGAGCAATGAAATAATAGTAATAACTAGCGTATTACAAAATTGTCCAACATTTTATCTATCCAACAACATATTGGTTATTGTTAACCTTCATGTGGTTATTCTGTTATTCTCGTTTGAAATCTGACGCAACATTTGCCAGTTTTATTTAATTGTTTACAGAATGCATCCCAATATAGAAAACAAAGACGTCAAAAGAATCATTTATAGCTTTCGGGAGTTAAGCATAATAGCAAAATTTGACCCCATATCGTGCAAATGCAACACAATTGGCGATCCAGATATTTTGAAAGGCTGTATATAAGAAGTATGATATGATACTACGCTTTTGTGTAGTAACCGTTGTGAAGGTGTCGTGGGAAAAATGTATGAAACATACTACAAGGTATACAGCCCTAGTGTTGTATGAAATGGTAACGTGGGACTTAACACTGTAATTAGGGGATTTTTCGTTACAAATATACAGAGTTCTCAGACAGAATCAATGTGTTTGCTCAGTGACTTACGTATTTTTATGTTCAGTCTTCCTTGGAAATTTATTTGCAGAATTATATTTAACAACACTCGAAAGAATATCGTTCATAGTTGGCGATGTTATGCCTGTAGTATTTTTTGTGCAAACAACATGTATTTCACAAGACAAAAGCATATCGTTCTTGTTAAAGAAGCACCAAGAATTTATCGTAATGCGTAAAAGTCAGAATCATCTCTATATCCTCAAAAACTAAATCCAATAATACTTACGTTATCATAATGAATGGTTTTGTCTTATTAAAATCAAATTTATAATATGGATGTTCCTTTCAAAATAATATGAAAGCCCTTACAAAGGTTCATTCATTGGAAAACATAAGAAGATATGTTTAACAAAATTATCAACAAGTTCCAGCAAAAAATCGCAGCAATCAACAATTCCAGTTTTGTTTTTTGCTTGACAATTCTCAATTTTTTGCCTTTTTTGCCATTACATTCGCTGTATCACGACGATAGCTAATATACGTTTATTATGGTAAAGCAGAAAATAATAATATATCATCTAACAATTTTGAAATGTAGAAAAGATTCTGAATAAATCTTAGTAAATGGACCAAAAATTCACAATTTCGATTCTTTCCGGTCACGATTATTTAGTGAATATCGAAAATAAAATAAAATAAATATAACTTATAACCGTTGCAAATATCTACAATTCTTGTTGAGTAATTTATAGTAATTATATTCATGAGATAAACTTTCAATCACCCTAAGCAGCAGCATTGCAGTTTTTCCTCGATTGCATACGAATAGAAATGTACGACAGAAGGGTACCACTGCAATAGGAATGGTACCGCTGCAGTACGAATAGAATTGTACCGCTGCAATTATAGACGACGAGAGACCTGCGGCTCTTTACTCCACTGGTACTGTTGCGTTTAGCGGCAGATTTTCTTTCAAGACATCAGTTTTTATCACGTTCTGAAAGCAGGTTTAGAAATTATTCAATTGAATGGGGGTTGTATCAAACTTTTTGGAAAAGTTTTACCTTCGAGACATCATATTAGTCTAAGCTCATGGAAGCAAAAATACATTGACCTATTAGGATGGGGAGACTCTGTCAATTTTTTTCTAATATTGATACAGGGAATAACACAGTGAACGGTTGGTGTCCATTCATGTCGTCTGTGCTAGGAATGCTCGCATGCAGGGTTGTTACAGTCGGCGCGGATTTTACGTTTTTTGCGGATTTTGCGTCTCTCGCGGATTTGGCGCGTTTTTACTACTCCATGGCGCGGATTTTGCGGAAAGCCTTTCCACCTTGCTTTCAGCAACCTAGAATATTCAATATTGAAGGATTTCGCACCAATTCGACTGAGTAGTTGGCAGCACCCTCTCATTTCAATTCAATGAAAGTTTGGGGGTGCAAGGCAATTAAGCAATTTTGCATACTTGCTTAATTTTTTTTTTAAATATTATGTGGACTAGCATTTGAAAAAGACTGATTTTTTTCGATTTATCTACTGAACAAGGGAAAAATTTTCAAGGGATGACTTTTGGGAAGTTGTCAAAAATTTCATTTGATATTATTGAAGAAAATTACTTTAGAAACAAAATGTGATTTGAAAAAAGGTCATATCTGATTTGAAAAAAATTCCAATCACAATTGATTCTTAGATAAACAATTAAAGTGCCGCCACTCAGACGCCAATACACCACTGCAATAGTTTCTAATACATAGTTGATCGTATAAAGCATGGTAGGCTACGAACTATTCCGTCTTGACGGATCAGTTCAGAGTCTATGTTATAGCTTTTGACAGTACAATCTCATGCTATACATTTATATCGCATACTTTTAAGCCTCATAAGCTCATAGTTTTCGTACACCTTTACACTGTCTTAAACTCTTCGGAGCATTTCAAAAAGAGCACTCTTAAGGTGAAAAAGCTTATCTAGCAAAAACTTCTCTATTTAAAAATCTCAATTTTTTTTTTGTTCATCTATAATTTATTTGACACGGCACAAATACAATTTAATGTTTAACGGCGCCAATTATATCTGGTAGCTTACTTTCTAAAGTATCTTAATAACTAAAAGCAAATTTTTTATCCTCGCTGCCGACTATGAGCTGAAACTAAATGTAACTTAAAGCTATAATATTTTGCATTAAAAGCACTGGTTTACTGAATGATGGTTTTCATTGCCATAGGTAAGCACATATTCCGCTGCTGAGCCAAGATATTACGGACTGGCTTATTGGGTTGTCTTCCTCGGGCCTTGAGAGTATCGTGCGGGTCTGATTGCTGTTTCCGGATCCGGGGTCTTAACGTGTTCTTGTCGTTAGGCTGGATGCAGGCGGAAGGGGGTAGGACTAAACTGGGGCGTGGATGGATTTCAGGAAAACGTATATAAGGGACATGTAGGATAGGTCACGGCTCGCCAAGACATCACGAACAGGAACAGCCGACTGCCTACCTTCGGCCTGCAGGGAAGCTATTAATTTAGACCTGGCGTCACGGTGTACAGGGCATGACCAAACAACGTGCTCTATGTCGTGATAACCTTAACCACAGGCACAGATACCACTTTCCCCGAGCCCAACACGACGGAGATGCGCGTCAAATCTATAGTGATTGGACATAAGCCGGGACATCACGCAAATGAAATCCCGACCTACATCCAACCCCTTGAACCACGGGTTCGTCAACACCTTGGGGATTATGGAATGTAACCACCTTCCCAGTTCCCCTCTGGTCCAAGCATTTTGCCAACTGATGACCGTGTTCTGACGTACAAATGAGAAAAATTCATCAAAGGCAATTGGTCTTTCATAAATTACACCGTTTGTTGCGCCCACCTTAGCCAAAGAGTCCGCTTTCTCATTGCCCGGTATCGAGCAGTGAGAAGGGACCCACGCTAAGGTAATCTGATACGATTTTTCGGATAAAGCACTCAGATGTTCCCGTATTTTCCCCAGGAAATACGGAGAGTGCTCAAGATCTTTCATCGATCGGAGAGCCTCAATGGAACTGAGACTGTCCGTAAATATGAAATAATGGTCCGTGGGCATTTTTTCGATAATCCCTAGGGTGTACTGAATTGCAGCCAATTCTGCGACGTAAACAGAAGCAGGATTATCAAGCTTTTGGGAGACGGTTAAATTGTTATTGAAAATACCGAAGCCAGTGGACCCATCAAGAAGTGATCCGTCAGTGTAGAACATATTGTCGCAGTTGATGTTCCGATATTTATTGGAAAAAATTTCAGGGATCTGCTGCACGCGTAAATGATCCGGGATTCCACGAGTTTCTTCTATCATGGATGTATCGAAAAACACAGTAGAATCAGAAGTATTTGATAAGTCGACACGATTTGGAATATTCAAAGAAGGGTTAATATTTTGGGACATGTGATTGAAATACAATGTCATAAAACGGGTTTGAGAATTAAGTTCGATTAACCTTTCAAAATTTACAATCACGGGACGGTTCAAGAACTCACATTTGATAAGAATACGAGAATACAGGCTCCAGAAGCGGGTTTTCAATGGTAGTACTCCAGCTAAGACCTCCAAACTCATCGTATGGGTCGACCGCATGCAACCCAAGGCGATACGCAAACAACGATATTGTATTCGCTCCAGTTTGATCAAATGTGTGTTTGCTGCGGAGCGGAAGCAGAAACACCCGTACTCAATGACAGACAATATCGTTGTTTGGTAAAGCCTTATAAGGTCTCCTGGGTGGGCTCCCCACCATTGTCCGGTTATTGTACGAAGAAAATTCACTCTTTGTTGACATTTTTTCATCAGATACCTAACGTGAAACCCCAGGTGCCTTTAGAGTCGAACCAGACACCAAGATATTTGTGTACTAAAACCTGAGAAATCGTTTCACCCATTAATTGTGTTTGAAGCTGAGCAGGTTCATGCTTCCTAGAAAAAACTACTATCTCAGTCTTCTCCGGAGAGAATTAGATACCTAGCTGTAAAGCCCAAGCAGACAAATTGTCCAAGGTATCTTGCAATGGTCCTTGCAAATCGGCAGCTTTGGCTCCTGTAACAGAGATTACACTGTCGTCTGCAAGTTGTCTTATCGTGCATGAATTTGCCAGACATTCGTCGATGTCATATACATAAAAGTTGTAAAGAAGAGGGCTTAAGCATGAGCCCTGGGGAAGACCCATGTAGCTAATGCGGAAAGTTGCCAAATCGCCGTGCGTAAAATGCATGTGCTTTTCGGACAACAAATTGTGCAAAAAATTGTTCAAAATTGGAGAAAATCCTTGTCGGTGAAGTTTACCCGAAAGAATGTCAATAGAAACGGAATCAAAAGCCCCCTTAATGTCCAAGAACGCAGACGCCATTTGTTCTTTGCGAGCATACGCCAGCTGAATATCTGTTTAAAGCAACGCAAGACAATCATTCGTCCCTTTGGCACGGCGGAAGCCAAATTGAGTATCTGATAGTAAACCATTTGATTCGACCCAGTGGTCTAAACGACGGAGTATCATTTTTTCCATCAATTTCCGGATACAGGATAGCATTGCAATCGGCCTATAAGAGTTGTGATCAGAAGCTGGTTTCCCTGGTTTTTGGATGGCGATCACCTTCACTTGCCTCCAATCCTGCGGTACAATGTTTTGCTCCAGGAACTTATTGAACAAGTTCAACAAGCGCCTCTTGGCTTTGCCGGGTAGATTCTTCAACAAGTTGAATTTGATTCTATCTAACCCAGGTGCGTTATTGTTACAGGACAGGAGGGCAACTGAAAATTCTGCCATCGTAATAGGTGATTCTATCGCGTCGTGGCCCGGAGACGCATCGCGAACAATGTTTTGCTCAGGAACAGAGTCCGGACATACTTTCCTGGCAAAATCAAATATCCACCGACTTGAAGACTCCTCGCTTTCGTTGACCGTTACGCGATTCCGCATTCTTCGGGCTGTGTTCCAAAGAGTGCTCATCGATGTCACCCTCGACGTCTCGTTCACGAACCGACGCCAATATCCGCGTTTCTTTGCTTTAGCCAGGCTTTTAAGCTTGGTATTAAGCTCCGAATACCGTATATAGTCGTCGGGTATACCTCCCTTCTGGAAGGCCAAAAACGCGTCGGATCTTTGCGTGTAGACATCGGAGCACTCTTTGTCCCACCACGGAGTGAAAGGCCGCTCTTTGATCGTTACGCCGGGATATTTCTTCGTTTGGGCTTGCAACGCGGCGTCGAGGATTAAGCCCACGAGGAGGTTGTATTCTTCAAGTGGTGGGTGATGTTGAATCGACTCGACCGCTTTTGAAATCATTTCCTCGTATAACTTCCAATCGACATTCCGTGTGAGGTCATACGGAATGTCAATTGGTCGCATGCGAGTTGAACCGTTAGTAATTGAAATAAGAATAGGCAGATGGTCGCTACCTTGAGGATCGAGGATTACCTTCCATGTGCAATCCAACCGTAGCGACGTCGAACATAAGGATAGATCCAAAGCGCTTGGGCGCGCTGGAGGTTTCGGGATACGTGTCATTTCGCCGTTGTTTAAAATAGTCATGCCGAAGTCATCGCAAAGGTTATAGATTAAAGAGGAGCGGTTATCATTGTAAGGAGAACCCCAAGCCACACCATGAGAGTTGAAGTCTCCCAAAATCAAACGTGGTGAGGGAAGAAGTTCTATTAAATCAAAGAGGAACCGTTGCCCAACCTGTGCTCTGGGAGGAATATATATTGAGGCAATACAAAGCTCTTTACCTTGTATTGTCATTTGACATGCGACAACTTCGATGCCTGGAATCGAGGGGAGGTTAATACGATAGAAAGAATAGCACTTTTTAATCCCTAAAAGTACTCCTCCATATGGGGTGTCTCGATCAAGGCGAATAATATTAAAATCATGGAAGTTGAGATCAATATTTGAAGTAAGCCAAGTTTCACGAAGGGAAAATGCATCGCATTTGTTTCTATTTATTAAAACTTTAAATGAATCCATTTTTGGTAAAATACTTCTACAATTCCACTGTAAGACAGAGATAGAATCCTTCAGATTAGCAGATGAATTAGGCATCGAAGGATACAATCGCTGCAAGAAGGGGCCATTGGGCAGTCAACTGCTTCAAAAATGATCTAACTGTTGGGAGGAATGCTGTAAGAAAAATTTTTATTGGATCGGGTACATTGAAAGTTTCAAAAATCCAGTCCACAATGTCAGAAAATTTCACTAATCCAGAGTTTGTTTCATCAACTAGGAGTGCAAAAGGAACAACTGGGGTTTTAGATGTTCCTGGCAGTGCTGGGAACTCCTTCTGGGACTTTAAATTTGCAAGCCCAGGAGGAGTTTGCTTCGGTTTTTCCGCAGCACTGTTTGGTTTGTTTGTAACTTTCATTTCACTTTGGGAAATCTTAGGACCTTTACGGGGAAGTTTAGGAGAGGAAATATTTTTCCTCTTTCTAGACGCCCCAGGATTGGCATAAGATGTTCCCGCTGGTGAATCGTCAGAATCGGTTTCATCAGAGGACAACAGATCAAAGGGGTTCGATGTTATGGTAGAAGTGGTCACGGTCTTCTTCAGCATCTCAGCGTAAGATCGCTTTGAACGCTCCTTAAGTGACCGCTTGATTTTATCTCTGCGCTGCATGTACACCGGGCATGTGGAGACTCCACACTTGCTACATCGTGCCTTATTGCAGCAGTAGGCGGCTGTGTGGCCTAGCTGCTTGCAATTGGTGCAATTCATAACATGGGGTACATACAATCGCACAGGCAGACGAACCCGATCGATCGAGACGTGGCTAGGGAGAGCAGATCCGGCAAACGTAACACGAAACGAGTCGGAGTGTACACTTTTGTGCCGTTGACAAGAGACACAGACCGCAATTGCTTGCAATCTATGATCTTTACTTTTACGTCGTGACACAAAGCATTTTTGAAGCAGCCAAAACCGCTTGCCAAGATACACTCGACCGACAGACTCGAATCGGTTATGACACCGTCGATCTCCACGTCTCGTGCGGGTATATAAACGCGATACTCGCGTGTGAAAAGCTCGGAGCGAGCAATAGCGTTGGCCTGTTCCAGGTCTCTGACCACGATACGGAGCTTGTTGGGTCTGACCTTGGAGATTTCGGTCACGGCCTTGTACCCCTCCGTCAGGTCTTTCGAAATCTGCAGGATGTTTAACGGTTTCGATTTCGGTCCTGCTTTTGGCCGAAAGAAAACAGTAAAGCTGCCCTGAGATCCGTCCGGGTAAAGCCTGGGGTGAGGGGGGACTGGAGAATTAACAGAGGAAGGGTTGGCAGGAGGGACAGGGTCGGAGGGGTTCGGGGATGGTGGCACGGGAGGCGAGGGATCTACATCCATCGCGCTAAATCTAGCGCACTAGCGCCGACAGAACACGTACCTCTTTACTTCTCCTTTCAGCAGGGTTGGTTGTCCGAACGGTCGAAGCTGCAGCCGTTACAGCCAACAGCACCAATACAGCAGCTCCAAACAGCCACCAGCAGCGAGCCGGGTGTGTGATCACTCAGCACAGCGACACAACTCGCTGTCAACTGTTGGCTTCTTCTTTTTCCTCCTTTGTGTTGAGATTCTCGTCCACTGCTGTAGCACAAATCACTTAGCAGCCAAATCGGCTTACGCACCAGCAAACAGCCACGATGCGAAACAGTTGCACAAAGGCGGGCGACCTTGAACCTTCGCTCGACCAGGCAAACAATGCCAACACTTGCTCACACGTCTTTTGTTTTATATTCTATCGGAACGATCACCAAACACGTCCGATACTGATGCGTGTTCGGCACAGAATGAATCTCAAATTTATTCAAAATGCAAATATACAATTTTGTTCAATTTTCAATTATTTTATCAATGTGTTCATTTTACCAACATTCAAATGGTTTTTTAGTACAAACGCGAACAAAGGTATCACCGCACCGCAGACAAACAGACTTGTCACGAATTTTTTTTCGTGGAATTCAATAACAGTCAATTTAAATAAGTTTGAGTTACGCGGAATAAGGCCACCCGCAGCGGTGATGTCACTGACAGGGTTATCAATAACATTTTGGAATAAATTAGAATAATGTTAAAAATAAAAGTGGAAAAAACTGGAATCCTAATATGAAGGGAACAAAACTAACATGTGAGAATTCGATTAGGCAAAGCTTATTTATTCGCTTAAGATTTCGCTTTAGATGGGTTTTCTCTAAATTTTATTAAATCGCGTGTCAATTTCGCAAATGGAGATTATATACCACAGATATGACAAGGCGCCAATCGCTTAATATGTATAGTATTCTCGCTCCAGGTCACAATCAAAAATATTTAATTACGCCTAAGTCAGCCCTATTCGAATACAGAATTTACAAATTTTAAAAAGTTGCTTTATCCATTATTGACCCTTTTGCTTCTACACTGTTTTTATTCTTTTTAATCCTATGTCATATCATTTGCTATTAATTTGGATGAGTTCGTGCGAGCAGAGGATAGAAAGTAAAAAATTAGTGAAATCCTTATTGACTCCCTCCTGAAGAATTTTTAAAGATGAATTGATACAACTTTTACTTAAGGGGTAATATCTACCAAATGCTCAAAAAACAAGGCTTTCTCATGATATTTTTTAAAAGACATTTGAGATGTTGATGTTTTTTTTGTTTATAAGCTACAGTTAAAATTTCAAGTCAATCGGATGTAAATTTTTTTAGTTCTACTGCTCGCCGATTTTGGAAACATGGTTTTGAGAAAAACGCGTTCAAAGTTTCAATATGCTATAAATCTTTAGAATCGCAATAATAAAGCCCCTAATAATTCTTCTACCTTCAGTCAGCTATCCCTGGGCCGTGAAGTTGTCTTTCCTGGGCTTTATTTTCCTTTTCTTCCTTTTTGTTATCTGATGTTAGGCTGCGCTTAGCCTCGTTCGCGATATCAGACATGCGATGCTTAGCGACTTTGACTAGGTTGGCGTTCAATCCCACGCAAAACTTAAACTTGTCACTCATATTTAAGTACTTTTGAATATAACTCACAGTTAAAAAGTATAGAAAAACTCAAACAAAGAACGTACGTACTATACTTCAAATTTGAAACACGATAACGATCAAAGGTAACTTCTGCTAGTTTACAAAGCCTCGAAAAACGAGCATCGCCAAAATAATCGAAAAATGTGATTTTGGGGCATAAAAGTTGTTCGATAAAAATTGATTTAAACGAATTTTAAGTTTAGATCAGTACTTGGGCGATATAGATTTTGATTCTATGATTCTATGATCAAAAAATGACAAGAAAAATTTTTTTTCAGTAGATATTACCCCTTAAAAATATTGTTAAAATAGACAAAAACAATGGGAACTTGAGCTGATAAAAATGTGGATAAAACTGGCAAAATATACAAAAACTGGATGATTTTATTATTCAAATGTTTAACTGGATTACTCGAGAAAAACTTGAAGAATCTAGTTTAAATTGAAACATTGGCATCTCTGATATATTTATATGAATTGCATAATTAACTACTGATTGAATGTTCCCGGCAATGTACTGGATTAACGAGTTAGATTTTATAGTATGTATCAAACCTCTTAGTCCACATTTTTTGACGTGGGACTACGTCTTTGTTTACTATACTGAGATGCATCCTGTAAAATTGGAAATGAAACTGGCAAATGTTGCGTCAGATTTCTAACAATAATAACAGCATAACCACATGATGGATAACAATAACCAATATGTTGTTGGATAGCTAAAATGTATAACAATTTTGTCATATGCTAGTTATCACTATAATTTCATTGTTAAGCGGTAAAATTGATAAAAAGTTTCAATAACAAATTTACGCGAATCATGAACCAATTACATGCGAGCATTCCTAGCACAGACGACGTGAATGGACACCATCCGTTCCCTGGGATATTCTCTGTATCAATATCGAAATAAAAATTGACAGAGTCTCCCCGTCCCAATAAGTCAATTTGTTTTTGCTGCCATAAGCTTAGACTAATATGATGTCTCGAAGTTTGAAACAATCCCCATTCCTGAACAATTTCTAAGCCTGCTTTCAGAACCTAATAAAAACTGATGTCTTGGAAGAAAACATGCCGGTAAAAGCAACAGTACCAGTTGAGTAAAGAACCGTAGGTCTCTCGTCGTCTATGATTGCAGCGGTACTATTCGTATTGTGGTGAGTGGTACACTTTTGTTCGTACATTTCTATACGTGTGCAATCGAGGAGAAACTGCAATGCTGCTGTTGATGGTGATTAAAAGTTTGTCTCATAAATATGATTACCATGAAGTACTCAACAAGAATTTATTTTTTTATTTATTTATATATTTATTTATTAACATATGTAACGTAAGGCAATGCCTTTTAATATGTTACAAAAAGATTTATCATTGATTGGCTGTCTATCTTTCATGTAGCTTCCAACTTAAAAACTATTTATTTGTATTAGTTTATTTTGTGTTTCCTCTTATTTTAATTCTTTGATTTAATTTGTACTGTTAAGCCATGCCAGCAAATTGCGCTTGAAGACTGCTAAGTTTGTAATAGATTTGATTGAAGACGGTAACGAGTTCCAATGAACAATGCCTCTAACAAAAAGTGCTGAGCCATAGTCACAGGTTCTATGACGCGGTACAGAAAAGTTTCTTGTTCGGAGATTTCTTACAGGCATCAAATTCGAAAAAAGATACGCAGGTTTCTTAGTCATATTGATTTTAAAAATTGAAAGACAAGATCTGTATTTATAAAAATGTGAGAAACTGCAACCTAGTAGAGCTGCATGGTGATGTGAAACATGCGAATATCTGGGAAGATTATAAACATATCTTACACATGCATTTAGAGCCATACGAAGCTTATTTAAAACACCCACAGCAGAATTAGCGAAAAGGGAATCACCGTAAATGAAATGAGGGAGTATTAATGATTTGAATAACCGCAGCTTTGTTGTAATATGTAAGTGTTTCGTAATTAAATTCAGACGTTTCAACGCGCCATAAATTTTTCCACACTGGGCATTAATGTGGGCATCCCATTTAAGCTGACGTGTGAAAAAAACTCCTAAGTTGTTTACCTTATCTACAAATTGAATATGCTCACCCTGAAAATATAATTGTGGAGGAGTGAGTAAAGCTTTGGAAAACAGTATAGCTTTAGTTTTCTGGGGGTTAACAAATAGAAGGTTTGTATTCGACCATAACGATATTTTGTTCAAGTCGTGGTTTATTTTTATAGCAACATCATTAACGTCATAGTTATGGTTAGTACAAAAGTAAACCTGAACGTCATCCGCGAACAAGTGAATCGAGCAATAATCTAGGCTAGTAGACAAGTCATTAATGAAAAGCGAAAATAAAAGTGGACCAAGGACGGATCCTTGTGGGACGCCAGATAAAATTGGCTGAAAAGAAGACAGAACATTATTACAGAAAACAGCTTGGTATCTTTCCGTAAGGTATGACCTAATTAACTTGATTGCCGTTGTAGAGAAATCAAATGAAGATGATAGCTTATTTAAGAGTTTACTATGGGAAACACGATCAAACGCCTTTGCAAAATCTATCAAAAGTAGAATAGCGATCCCCTTTCTATCTACCGCCTGTGCAATGTCATTATGAACCTTAAGTAATGCACTTTCAGTACTATGATGTTTCCGAAACCCTGACTGAAAAGGACTGAGCAAACCCGTTTCCTGAATGTGATCCGTAATTTGTGCTTTGATTAATTTTTCAAATGCTTTAGATAGCGCGCTAAGAAGACTAATGGGTCTAAAGTTCGCGATGTCGGATACATTATTTTTCTTCTTTAAAGGAATTACTTTCACTAACTTCCACTCCCTGGGATACTTTGAAGTGCACCGGATAGTGTTAAACAAGTGATTAATAACTGGCAAGATCCAAGGCAACATAATTTTAATAAACGCGATTGGAATATTATCCGGTCCACACGCATTTGACTTGATTGAAAAAATTGCATTTATGACTTCGTCGACAGTAACGAATCGAAAACCAAATCTATTGAAGTCGTTTGTTGGTAGCAAGGGGGATTGATCCGCGCAAAAATTGGAAATAAAATACATATTGATTTCTTGTGCGGTATACTCAACATTCTCAGTTTCCTCATTCTTAGTCACACCAAGCTTTCTAATATTGTTCCACAGCTGCTTACAGGGAACATCAGTCCTGAATTTACTTCTTTCATACTCCTGTTTAGCCCTCTTGATCAAGTCATTGACAACATTCCGGACACGTTTGTATAGGGTCAAATCTTCAGTAAGTTTCGTATGCTTCCATTTTCTATAAGCCAGATTTCTATTGATGATTGCTATTTCTATATCACTGGTAAACCACGGATTTGATTTTGTCCTACTTGCTCTCAATGGTATAAAATTGTTGTGTAAATAACACAGATGAGTGTTGAGCAGTTGAGCAATAATATCAGGATCATTAATACTCAACGCTTCATTCCAATTTATAGATTGGCAGGCTTCATTAAGTGCAGCAGTATCGAAATTGGAATAGTCACGATAAAATGTTGCCTGCGTACGAGTTTCAGGCAGTACATCCGACGAACAGAAGAGTAAGTCATGGTTAGATACACCAGGTAGAGAAATTTGATCCTGTCTAGATATTACGTGCGGGGAATCAGAAATGATCAGATCAAGTAAAGAACAGCCAGTATTAAAGAAAAAAGTCCGTTCTGAATTAATGCATGTACAAGAAGTACCATCAAGCATATCCCGAAAACGTTTACCTCTACTCGAATCCTTAAGTAAATCGGTATTAAAATCACCTACAAAGAAACAGAGATCATACTTTGAGACAAATTCATCAAAGTGCTGCAGCAAGACGTTTGAGCAATCATCATTCGGAGGATTGTAGTAAACTCCTAACAATATTTTCTTATCACCGCATTTTAAATCAAGTAGTAAGTACTCTGTTGAATGATCTTCTGACCGACGGGTAACTTTACAGAACATGTGCTTTCTAATATAAACACATATTCCACCTCCATGCCTATTTCGATCATGTCGAACCAGTTTAAAACCATCAATAGAAATCATATTATCTTTAATCGATTCATTTAACCAGGTCTCCGACATGCAGATTATGTCCATTTTGCTGTTAAGAAATATTGATTTTATTTCGTCGAATTTTACCATTTTGCGTGCACATAAACTTTGCACATTGATGTGACAAACATTCAATTTATCACTGCTCAAAGCAGCGTGTAATACAGCCCTAGGAATGTTAGAGTTTGAGGCATTGTTGTCTGTTGGATTACCCAAAGTCATCAATTACATAACGCGCAATCTTCAAACGAAACGCACCCACACCACTTACCAGCACAGAGTATAACTCAGCAGAGAGGAAACACAAACTAAACCTACATCTAATACTAACCCAATTCATTCAGATCAATTATCACAGTCCAATCAACGCATTGTAACACCAGCGGATCATGAGTTCTTCGCAAAACGAACGAAAACAAAACGCACCAACAGCAGCAACAGCATTCGGTCTTGCATCCAGATTCCTCCAGTGGCAATGTAAGAAAATCGCACTATCACAGTCGATAAGCTCCAGCAGCCCAGCAGCAAAACTTTTGACTTTTAGGAGAGGAAGACTCACGGATCACAGGATCGGATTCATGGGAGAACACAGTAAGGAAAAAAGATATTTGCGAGGATAGGTGATTGATTTTTCTTCATTACCGTTTAAACCGTTTAACTTTTAGGAGTGGATGGAGAGAAGGGATATCTAAGGAAAGATGCACAGGAAAATGAGTGTAGGAAGAGAAAGCATTAATGGATAGGGTTATCTGAACTTTGTAATCAGCTGCTCAACAGAGTAGAACGCTTCGGCGCGCTCGGTATCACTTGTTGTTATATGCACGACACCGTTCTTCGTAAAAACTTTCTGTAGGCGGCCCTGTCGCTTCAGTTTAACTGCTTCGGCTCGAACTCTTCTCGCCTCCTCCGACAAATTTTCGTTGATGAATATACGATTAGCGCTATCAAATCCAGCGTGACGCAGATTCAAATTTCTCGAGCCCAAATATCTTCTGTAGAATTCGTCTCTCACATTTCGAAGACTAAACTGACAAACAATAGGAGGGGATGCACCTGCCGTAATAGGCAATCTCGATAGACGTCGCAAATCAACATACGGAGTTTCAGCCTCTGCATAAGCCAAACTGCAAGCGATATTTTTAAACAGCTGTTGTAGATTTTCGTTCTGCCTGTATGGAACTCCGGAAATAATCAAGTCCTGTGACTTTTCCAACGAACTCACAGATTGCTTTGCTAGATCCAAGTTGCATCGTATTTCACCTATCACATTATCCATTCTTGTAACACTCGACGTTTGTTCATTCTGCAGAGCAACAAGCTGATTTTCCAAACCGACAATTTTCTCTTCAAGTTCCTTCTTGCAGGAATCAATTTTCGCCTCCAGTTTTGCACTTGTCGAGGTAAACATATCCTGAATCTTTCCCCAAAGATCATCCAGGTTCTGTATGTTGCCTGAACAGTTTTTATCGCCATCATCCCGGGAACGCTTGTTTACATTTCCATCCATATATAGCAACGTAGAAGTAGAACAAGAGCGTGTGATTGGTTTTGTTTTGTCCATTGCTGACGTCTCCTATTCCGAGCGTTTCGGCGCGGTAGCGTTTTTGAAGGGTGTGTTTTTTATTTCGCAATATAAAGTAGCGACAAGGTGAACTTTTCAAGGTCCAATACCGTATTAAATGCGGTTTTTCTGCAGACTTCACTTGATACAGGTGTAACTTTCACTAACGCTTCACGATAACGTTACAAAGTGCACAGTTTGTAGCGGGAACACGGGTAAAAACGCGTCGTTTGGACTGTGATCAGTACAACTTACACAATGCTAAACATCCCTTCAGAAAAGAATTGTAAATTTTTGCAACGGATATTTATTCAATTTTATCTTCGATATTCACTAAATAATCGTGATCGGATAGTATCGAAAGAGTAAATTCCTAAATATATACATGTATAGAAGAGTAAGATCCTGCGAATGCTTGTGAATTTTTTGTTTATTCACTAAGATTCATTCAGAATCTCCTTTTACATTTCAAAACTGATAGATGATATATTATTATTCTAAGCTTTACCATAAAAAAAGCAAAGCCTTGGTGCTACATTCCGTATCGGAACTCGACCTTCTGTTTATTATACACAGACTTCGCAGCCAACTGTTAAGTGTACAGGACAATTGCGGGGCTAACGCTACGATCCTACTGACACTAACAGTCTCTCCCGAGCCGAGACTCGAACCTACGACGACTGGCTTGTTAGGCCAGCATCGTACCTCGAGACCAGCTGGAAGAGTATCTAAGCTTTACCATAATAAACGTATATTAGCTGTCTTCGTAATACAAAGAATGTAGTTGTAGGCAAATGAAAAAAATTGTCAACCAAAAAACAAAAATGGAATTGTTGATTGCTACGATTTTTTGCTGGAACTTGTTAATAATTTTGTTAAACATATAAGAAGATTTGTTTGCCAATTAATGAACCTTTGTAAGGGCTTTCGTATTATTTTGGAAGTGAGATCCATATTATAGATTTGTTTTAATCAGAGTTAAATAAGATAAAACCATTCATTATGATAACGTAAATATTATTGGATTTGGTTTTTGAGGATATAGAGTTAATTTTGACTTTGACGCATTACGAGAAATTCTTTGACGCAATGCAATTCTTCAACAAGCACGATATACTTGTGCCTTGTCAAATACATGTTGTTCGCACAATAAAATACTACAGGCATAATATCGTCAGAGATAAACGATATTCTTTCGAGTGTTGTTAAATATATTTCAAAAATTGATTTCCAGGGAAGGCTGAAAATAAAAATACGTACGGTCGCTGAGCAAACACATTGATTCTGTATACAGACTCTGTATATTTTGCAACAAAAAATCCCCTAATTGCAGTGTTTAGTCCCACGTCACCATTTCATAAAACCCTAGGGCTGTATACCTTGTGGTATATTTTTATTTTTTTTTTTATTTATTTATTTATATCATCTGACGTAAAGTCTTAATGAATGTTAAAAGAGCCCTTAAAAGTTTCTACTATTAGTTATTCTATACTTAAAAATACGACTTGGCTCACCATACTCAAATAAATGCTCTACACTCGTGAAAGTTCTCACACTAAACGCAGCAGGTTCATAATAACCAAAGTTTGTACGATGGTATTGGTTTACAAGAATAGAAGAGGGCCTCAGCATGCGTTGAGATGCACGAAAATTCATCATGGACAGCAGCTTCGGGAAGTCCAGTTCAGCATTCAAAATCTTGGCGATGAATACAGCCTGCTGTAACTTACGGCGGCCTTCTAGAGTGTCAAGTCCAAGTAGCTTACAGCGGTTCGGATAGGGTGGTAGGCTGGTAGGATCACGCCAAGGTAAATCTCTCAGGGCCAGTCGAATGAATCGTCTTTGTACACGTTCAAGGCGCAGGTTCCAGGTCATGGCATCCAGCGGTCTCCGCAGAAGAAGGCTGAGACGGATGCGGCGAAGTCTGGAGGTGGAAAAACGGCGAATCCGTCGGTGTCTACACCAGACATCTCGGTAGACGGTCCCTTGCTAGTCAAGGCCGTCGAAAGGTGTATGGACACGCGACCAAGAGTGGCGGCGCTGTCTGAACAACTCGATGCCATAATCGAGTTCTTGGCGAACAGGCGAAACATCGCTGGCGACCTGAAGCAGAGCCTCCTCCTGCTTCGGAGCGCCATTGATGAAGCCAGAAAGGAGCACGAAGAACTCGTAGCTCGGGTGAAGGCGGCCGAGAAAGCGGCCAGGACCGGGAGGGCGACTGCATCTAAAGAGGTGCAGACAGACGCCCCCTCGTTCGCGTCGGTCTGCTCCACGGGGCAGGTCGCTAAGCGAACGAGGCAGTCCCCGGGGGAAACGGCCCCCGGGAACACCAAGAAACGATTGGTCGTGCTACTCCCACGGGAACACACGCCAACCGGTTCAAGGTCCACCGCGGAAAAGGCACAGGTGGAGGCTACGGGCAACCCTTGGACTACCGTAGAGGGTAGGAAGCGTCGGGAAGGTGCGACGCGACAAGATGGCGGAGCGGCCAGAGGACCAAAAAAGGTCAAAAAGGCGCGGAGTAGGGGTGATGCCCTCATACTCAAGACGGATGGGTCGAAGTACTCAGAAGTCTTGAAGAAGATGAGGGGGGAAACCCAGCTCAAGGATCTGGGGGCGGATGTGCGGAGTATCCACCGATCTCGCACTGGTGAGATGATACTTGAGCTCCGGAAGGACGACAAGAACAAGGGGGCTACCTACAAAACGGTAGCTGAAAAGGTCCTAGGGAAGGAGGTGCAAGTGCGGGCACTCACCTCAGAAGTGACTCTCCAGCTTAAAAACCTGGACGGAATCACTGAGGGGTGCGACATTGCACAAGCCCTAAAAGCGAAGTGCGGGGTGGAGGTGGCGAAGGAGTCAATCCGCCTCCGCAAAGGTCCGGCGGGGACCCAGATAGCTACCTTCCGACTACCGTCGGCGGACGCTAACCTGGCCCTGAAAGAGGGCAAGTTGAAGGTCGGCTGGTCTGTATGTCCTCTGGGCATACTTCAGCAACCAGACATTTGCTTCCAGTGCTTCGAGGGCGGACATAAGTCCTGGACCTGCAAGGGGCCCGATAGGAGCCAGCTGTGCAGGCGATGTGGAGGTGCAGGCCATAAAGCAAAGGACTGTGGGGAGTCTCCCAAGTGCATGGTATGTTCCGGGAAACGGGACGCCAAACACTTTATGGGAGGCCCTTGGTGCCCAGCCGGTAAGCCGGCTGCGAAACCACGGGCGTAAGGGTGACGCAACTGAACCTGAACCATTGTTTCGCGGCTCAGCAGCTGCTACACCAAGCAGCCACTGAGTCGTTGTCGGACATCGCCGTCATATCGGATCCCTACCGCATCCCTCCCGGAAACGGTAACTGGGTTGCGGATAAGTCCAGTTTGGCGGCCATATGTACGACGAGCAAGTTCCCGGTTCAGGAGGTTGTCTCAACCTCAGAAGAAGGGTACGTAGTTGCTAAGGTGAACGGAGTGTTCTACTGCAGTTGCTATGCTCCGCCACGTTGGTCTACCGAAAGGTTCACCCAGATGGTCGACCTCCTATCCATGGAGCTAACGGGCCTAACGCCGTTGGTGGTGTCGGGCGACTTCAACGCTTGGGCTGTTGAGTGGGGAAGTCGCTCCACGAACCAGAGGGGCCAGATCCTGTTGGGGGCCTTTGCAAAGCTCAACCTTGATCTGGCCAACGTTGGGAACAAAAGTACATTAAGCAGAAATGGTGCGGAGTCGATCATCGACGTGACGTTCTCCAGTCCAGGACTGATCAAGAACTGGAGGGTAGACGATAGCTACACTAATAGCGACCACCAGGCGGTCTGTTATAGTGTAGACAACAACGAGAGGCGGCAAGCGACGGGTAGAGCCAACACTCCGACCGTTCGCGGGTGGAAGACATCGCACTTTGATGCCGAGGTATTCGAAGAGGCAATGAGAAGGGAGCGCGAGGGGGGCAGTTGGATCCGCCCGACTGCAGACCAACTAGTTGCTATGCTATCGCGGGCGTGCGACGCCACCATGCCTAGGACTCGCCAACCTAGGAATGGAAAGCCACCGGTTTACTGGTGGACGGACGCGATAGCCGACCTTCGCAGTGCGTGCCTCCGTGCAAGACGGAAGATGCAGCGTGCGCGAAACGAAGAAGAGAGGACAGAGCGCCGCGCAGCATTCAGTTCGGCAAGATCGATGCTAAAGAGTGCGATAAAGGCCAGCAAGAGGGCCTGCTTCGATAGGCTATGTGCGAGTGCCAATACAAATCCGTGGGGTGACGCCTATAGGATCGTAATGGCCAAGACTAAAGGCGCGCTGGCGCCTGTAGAGCGATCACCAGCGATGCGGGAGCGTATCATCGAGGGACTCTTTCCACGCCACGAGCCAAGTCCTTGGCCTCCGGCGGTCGAGTCTCACGTCCGACGTTCCAGTATCTCAGACATAGACCAGAGATGGTCGGCCAACCTGCCGAGCATCCAATCCGTGAGCGACGACAGCCGTGTCGAGGCAGGGGAGGAGGCAAGGGTTACGAATGAGGAACTCATCGTGATCGCCGAATCCCTAAAGGTGAGCAAGGCACCGGGACCAGATGGTATCCCTAACCTGGCGATCAGGCTGGCGATAAAAATGGCCCCCGGGCTGTTCAGGGCAGTCATGCAGAGGTGCCTGGATGACTGTCTCTTTCCGGACAGGTGGAAGCGGCAGAGACTGGTCTTATTGCCGAAGGCTGGCAAACCGCCAGGGGACCCATCGGCATATAGGCCTATCTGCCTGCTGGACACCACGGGCAAGGTGCTTGAGAGGATCATCCTCAACAGACTGGTGAGGTACACGGAGGGTGTACACGGTCTGGCAAGTAACCAGTTCGGCTTCTGGAAGGGCAGGTCCACGCTGGACGCAATCTCTTCCGTCATCAAGACGGCGGAGGTAGCAATCCAGCGCAAGAGAAGGGGAATACGCTACTGCGCAATCGTCACGCTCGACGTGAAGAATGCGTTCAATAGTGCCAGTTGGGACTCTATAGCGCTCGCGCTCAGGAGCATCCATGTACCGGTGTCGCTGTACAAGATTCTGGAAAATTATTTCCAGAATCGAGTACTTGTTTACGACACGGAGGAGGGTCAGAAGTGCGTCCCAATTACCGCAAGAGTTCCGCAAGGTTCTACCCTGGGCCCGGTGTTGTGGAATGTCATGTATGACGGAGTGTTGAAACTCAAGTTCCCTGTAGGGGTTGTGATCGTCGGCTTTGCATACGACATAACGCTGGAGGTTTACGGCGAGTCGATCGAGGAGGTCGAGTTGACGGCCACGCACTGTATACGCAAGGTCGAGGACTGGATGCGCTCCAGGAAACTGGAGCTCGCGCATCATAAGACGGAGGTCACGGTTGTGAACAACCGTAAATCGGAGCAACAGGCGGTGGTCAGAGTCGGAGACTGCACCATCACCTCGAAGCGATCCCTGAAGCTCTTGGGGGTTATGGTGGACGACAAGCTCACGTTCGGGAGTCACGTCGACTATGCCTGTAAGAGGGCCTCATCGGCTATTGCAGCACTATCTCGTATGATGTCCAATAGCTCAGCGGTTTATGGCAGCAAGCGAAGACTTCTTGCCAGCGTGGTTTCGTCCATACTTAGGTATGGTGGGCCAGTGTGGTCCAGAGCGCTAGGTACTAACAGTTACCGTGGTAAACTGGAAAGTACCTACAGGCTCATGTGCCTGAGAGTTGCGAGTGCGTATCGTACGGTGTCATACGATGCAATCTGTGTCTTGTCCGGCATGATGCCTATCAGCATCGCCATCGAGGAGGACAGAGAGTGTTTCGACCAACGTGACACAAGGGGCATACGAGGTACCAGAAGGTCATTCTCGATGCTCCGCTGGCAGCGGGAATGGTCCAACTCCACAAAGGGCAGATGGACGCACCGACTCATACCGGAGATATCCGGCTGGGTCGGGAGACGACATGGTGAAGTGAATTTCCACCTGACACAAAGCCTGTCAGGCCATGGTTGTTTCGACAATATCTGCACAGGTTCGGACACGCGGTGTCCCCCATGTGTCCCGAGTGCGTGGAGGAGGAGGAGACTGCTGAGCATGTCTTCTTCGTATGCCTCCGTTTCGTAAGAGCGAGGAGCAACATGATGGCTGTGAGCGGGCCTGGCACTACTCCGGACAATCTAGTCCGGAGGATGTGCGACGACCCGGACATCTGGAACGCGGTTTGTGCGGCCGCCTCTCAGCTTGTTCTGGAGCTGCAACGTGTTTGGTGGGTCAACCACCAACACGCCAGTGGTAGCTAACTACCAGTCTCCAGGTAGTTAGCTAGGAGGTTATAAGAGTAAAGAGGGTGCATCACGCACAAAAGCCACTCCCCGACGTAATACTTAACCGTCGTTCCGGGAAGACCAGGGCTGGAGACTGGAGGGGTTTTAGTGGGTCGGGACAGGGATCAGTAGGTGCCTGGGCGAGTGTAACTACCCCAGCACCTCTCCCCCAGTCTCATCCCCACACCCTGAGTTCTCTTCTCAGGTGTCTGTTTGCAGATTTCCCCGCCACCTTAAAAAAAAAAAAGGCGCAGGTTCCATGACAGCTGGTGTGGAGTCCACACCACACTAACGTTTTCAAGTATGGGGCGCACTAGTATTAAATCTCGTCATTCAATGCTCTCTTCAAACATCAATTTCATATCTTACTGACCAGTGCGTTACTCGTTACAATCATACTTCTCTAAAAAAAGGAAAGGAGAGAAAAAATCAGTGATACGAACATTTTGCATTTATAAATATGGTTGTTAAACAATTTTTTTCAGCATTATTCCTAACATTGGCGCAGTAGGGGTTTTGACTTACGATGAACTTTAGTTTCTAAAGTTCATGTTCAAAAGTTCTTGACGAAAGACAAAATTCAAATGTCCTGCGTTTCAGACTCAACACAAATAAGCTATACATTAGCGTGGGATAAAAAATTCAGTTTCCATACGAATTTTATGGAATAATCCACTTTTCTAAACTTATTCTCTAGAAATGTCCAGTTTGCTCTTATAAATACATCGATAAATGATATTTGCAGGAAAAACTCTTCTGAGGACTGTAAGGCGCTACGATGCTTGTAGAAACCATGCTTGAATCAATAACTTTTAATAGTTTTTTCCGGCTCGGATTTAGTTCTCACGGTGCGGATCTTCAACCCCGTGGCGCGGTTTGCGGATTCAAAGTCAAGATTTCTGTAACAACCCTGCGCATGTAATTGGTTCATTGTTTGTGTAAATTTGTTATTGAAATTTATTATAAATTTTACCGTTTAGCAATTAAATAAGAATGATAACTAGCATATTACAAAATTGTCCAACATTTTATCTATCCAACAACATATTGGTTATTGTTATCCATCATGTGGTTATGCTGTTATTAACGTTTAAAATCTGACGCAACATTTGCCAGTTTCATTCCCATTTTTAACAGAATGCATCCCAGTATAGTAAACAAAGACGTAGTCCCACGTCAAAACTGGAAGTCAGGTATCTTGTTCCAGTCATCTTTGATCCGCCTCAGAGAAATTAAAATTGGCGCTACTTGGCAGGAGGAATGAGACGCGGTATTATAAGTCAGTAAGCGTAAAACGAAGGATAAAAGCATACATACAACCATGAATAAATAACAGGCATGTCACTTAGTGTCAATAGCGGTGTTGCCTCTAATAGAAGCGCAGAATACAGCAGACACCCAGACAAAAGACCACAATATGTAGTACTGTAAGTTCGAGTTTTATTGTTCTAACACGTTCAGCATGATAAGTTAAACAAAAACAGTAAGTTATATATTTTGCTGAGAAATGGGCAATTACGTCGTGAAAGTTCAAAGCTGACATATATTAAATTTTCCAAGCTAAAGCAGGTATTAGACGACGCAAATATTTGCTATTTTTGGTACGATTTTTATTTGCACAAAATAAAATCTGTATTGAAAAATAGCAAATATTTGCTTCGTCTAATACCTGCTTAAGATTATAAATTGTTTTCGAGCCAAAACAGTTTGTTCGATCAGTATAGTGTCTTCGGCAAAGTTGTAGAAAATAATATTGTCCTTCCAAACAAAGAAAAAAAGCAAAGCCATGGTGCTTTATTTCGATTTGAATCTCGATTTCCTGTTTATTAAATAAGAATTCGCAGTCAACTGTTTAATGTACAGCACAATTGCGGGGTGAGCGCTACGATCCTTTCAGTTTCGAACCTACGACGGTTGGCTTGTTATGCCTAGAAATACTCAGAGATAGGCGGTGAAAAAATCGTCAATTTGGCAACTGGGTTTCACAAGTCTGAGGGGCCAAACCCTCAAAGGGGCCTCAAAGTGTCATGTTGACTAACTTTTTCACTCGGTTCATATAACCGGTGGTGACCACCCAATCAGAAAGAAAAAACAAAAATGTAACAGAGGCTGTTTGTTTGTTATGTGAAAAACCTTTCAGGTTGTGTTTCAATGTTGATCCCGTTAGGTGTTAAAATAACAGAATCATAACAAAAAATATTCTACTAATATCAAACCCATATCCAACTTAGTAAATAACGTATCAGCTTTCTAACAAAATTAGATAGCACATAGAACAGTATAATAACAACCATTGTTTTAAACAACAGGTTTTGATAGAGACGAAAAAAATTGTTAGATTTGTTTCAGAACAACTCCATTTCATGATTTGTTATTATAACTAATTCAGATTCAATTTTGTTTAAAAAGCTTATGAGAAAAAACAAAATCGTATCAAAATATGTTATTTGTATCTTCCATTGATAGAATTTTGTAATGTTTTAGTTATGCTCTTCTGATCGGGCAACCATGGAACGGGAATTTTTGATGCAAATGTGTTCTAAGATCCCACATCAGTGAAAGCACGATTTGGATTAAAAAACCTAAATTAATCCACCTAGCGGTCAGACTCAGCCTTTCTCATTCAAACTTATTAATTGTAAAAATAGATTTACATGAATGCTTAAATCCAAAATGGTATATTCACTCTTTGGGTTCTAAAATATTGATGTTGTAATTAAAGTATAAAATATGAAATTTAACGTAATGTTAGTGCTTCAGAAATAGCGAAATATAAGAAATGACTCTTAATTTCGAACAATTTTATCACGAGCGATACCGGGAACGTTCAAATAGTACGATACCACATTTAAATCATGTTGAGGCCATATATTTTGATCAAAGCAGCTATAGTGTTGAATAGTCTTTGAATTTCTTTTCTTTACAAAACTTTTGAACAGTAAATCAAATTGTTATGAAGTTTGTTATTTGTAAGTTTGGGAGATGACTCGTTTGTATGACACTAGTTATGTTCAAATGAGTCGTGTAATACTTGAGATAATAGACTTTCGTTGTTTTACAAATTAAAACATTACGGTTGCTTAAGTTTGATTACAATCAAAGGAAAAGGGATCGTATGGGGCAGCCAAACTTTGAAACCACGTGTTCAATCATAATTCATCAGTTAACCCTTAACTATCCCGTTCATTCGATATCAATATTGTTCAAATCTGTTGTGTAGTTTCTAAGATAATGAAGTTTAGTGATTTTCACATTTCGATACATTACAGACGAAGTCTCATTCCGATTACAGCAAAATTCAATAGGGTGTTATGACGCAGCTAGACCTTTCATTTGATACTAATTCTGTGGAAATCGGGTCAACCATCTCTGAGGAAAGTGAGTGAGCCCAAGTAGTCATCAGAATATGTTTCTTTTCATAGCTGGATTTCACATTTTTAAACGAAACAGGAAAAGTAATAATCCGTTCGCAAATAAAATCATTAGGGTCTTTTGGGGCAATAAGACTTTCCATATGACACTGATTTTATGAAAATCGGTCCAGCCATCTCTGAGAAACATGAGTGAGATTAAACAGTCTGCAGAACACGTTTCTTTCTGTATCTTCTGAACCATATGTTCAATCTTCATAAAATTCAAAAGTTGAGGGTTTTTAGGTAGCCCGTTCATTTGAAACCAATTTTGTTCGAATCGGTTGTGTAGTTTCTGAGATATTGATGTTGTGTGATTTTTACATTTTGATACATAACCTCTAAACTAAAAATCAGATTACAATAAAATCAATAGGGTCCTATAGGGTAACTAGACCTTTCATTTGCAATTGATTTCATTGAAATCGATTCAGCCATCTCTGAGAAAATCGAGTGTAATTGGGAGAGCGTTACACACACACACACTCATGCAGAAAATGCTCAGCTCGTCGAACTGAGTCGAGTGGTATACGACATTCGGCCCTTTCGAGCACTTTTATACTTTAGTTTTTGCAGTGATCGCTATATTTTTCTAGGAGAAAGGCAAAAAGTAAAATGATAGAAATGACTTTTAATTTCAACTTCAATCCCGAGCAAGGCCGCAAACATTGAAATAGTACAATATTAAATTGAGATGACGTTGAGGCCACATATTTTGATCGTAGCTATTGTTTTGAACAGTCTGCGGGTTTCGTTTCTTTCTATTTCTTTCTATTTCAAACCACATGTTTAAACATTATGAAATTCATTGTTTAAGGGTTTGAAAGCCCATTTATTTGAATTCAACTAAGTTCATAGCTTCTGAGATATAAGAGCGTTTTTCACATTCTGATGCAGCGCCAAAACTAAAAGTTTGATTACAATGAAATTCAATAGCAACCTAAGCGGCAAATAGACCCTTCATTTGGCACCAAGATAGAAAGAATCGGTCTGACCATCTCTGAGAAAAGTGAGTGCGAAAGAAAGGTGCACATACACACGTACACACCCACACGCAAACATATACACCTATACATGCATATATGCAGAAAATGCTCGATTCGTCGAACTGAGTTGAGTAGTATATGACATTCGGCCATTTAATCATTTTTCTATCTTTTAATTAGCCAGTGATCGTTAGGAGAAAGTCAATATGTTTACTTTCATTATGTGATTTCACATTTTTATGAACAACGGACACAGTTACAATCCGATTGCAATGAAATTCAATAGCAGCCTATGGGGCAACTAGACCTTTCATTTGACACTAATTTTGTGAAAATCGGTTCAGCCATCACAGAGAAAAATGAGTGAGTTTAAACAACCTCAGGATAACTTTTCTTTACATAACTTTTGAACCATATGTTCAATCATAACAAAATTCAAAAGTTAAGGGTTCTGGGGACAGCCCAATCATTTGAAACCAGTTTTATTGAAATCGGTTGGTTGGTTTTTGAGATATTGATATTTCGTGATTTTTACATTTTGATACATAACCTCTAAACTAAAAATCCGATTATCATGAAATTCAATAGCGACTTATGGCGCAGCGAGATCTTTCATTTGCAATTAATTTTATGAAAATCGATCCAGCCATCTCTGAGAAAAGTGAGTGAGAAAAAAAAGTTGCACATACACACATACATACATACATACATACAGAAAATGCTCAGTTCGTCGAAAGAAGTCGAGTGGTATATGACATTCGTCCATTGGGACCACTTTTATACCTTCGGTTTTTCCAGTGATTGCTATACCTTTCCCAGAACCCTTAACTTTTGAATTTTGTTATGATTGAACATATGGTTCAAAAGTTATGTAAAGAAAAGTTATCCTGAGGTTGTTTAAACTCACTCATTTTTCTCAGTGATGGCTGAACCGATTTTCACAAAATTAGTGTCAAATGAAAGGTCTAGTTGCCCCATAGGTTGCTATTGAATTTCATTGCAATCGGATTGTAACTGTGTCCGTTGTTCATAAAAATGTGAAATCACATAATGAAAGTAAACATATTGACTTTCTCCTAACGATCACTGGCTAATTAAAAGGTAGAAAAATGATTAAATGGCCGAATGTCATATACTACTCAACTCATTTCGACGAATCGAGCATTTTCTGCATATATGCATGTATAGGTGTATATGTTTGTGTGTGGGTGTGTACGTGTGTATGTGTACCTTTCTTTTGCACTCACTTTTCTCAGAGATGGTCTGACCGATTCTTTCTATCTTGGTGTCAAATAAAGGGTCTATTTACCGCTTAGGTTGCTATTGAATTTCATTGTAATCAAACTTTTAGTTTTGGCGCTGCGTCAGAATGTGAAAAACGCTCTTATATCTCAGAAGCTATGAACATAGTTGAATTCAAATAAATGAGCTTTCAAACCCTTAAACAATGAATTACATAATGTTTAAACATGTGGTTTGAAAGTTATAGAAAGAAACGAAACCCGCAGACTGTTTAAAACTATAGCTACGATCAAAATATGTGACCTCAACATCATCTCAATTTGATATTGTACTATTTCAATGTTTTCGGCCTTGCTCGGGATTGAAGTTGAAATCAAAAGTCATTTCTATCATTGCACTTTTCGCCTTTCTCCTAGGAAGGTATAGCAATCACTGCAAAAAACTAAAGGTATAAAAGTGCTCAAAAGGGCCGAATTTTATTGTAATCTGATTACTAGTTTAGAGGTTATGTATCAAAATGTAAAAATCACGAAACATCAATATCTCAGAAACTACACAACCGATTCGAACAAAATTGGTTTCAAATGAACGGGCTACCTAAAAACCCTCAACTTTCGAATTTTATGAAGATTGGACATATGGTTCAGAAGTTACAGAAAGAAACGTGTTCTGGAGACTGTTTAATCTCACTCATGTTTCTCAGAGCTAGCTGGACCGATTTTCATAAAATCAGTGTCATATCGAAGGTCTTGTTGCCCCATAAGACCCTATCGATTTTTTTTGCAAACGGATAATCACTTTGCCTGTTATGTTTAAAAATGTGAAATCCAGCAATGAAAAGAAACATATTTCGAAGACTACATGGACTCACTCATTTTTCTCAGAGATAGCTGAACCGATTTCCACAAAATTAGTGTCAAATGAAAGGTCTAGTTGCCTCATAACACCCTATTGAATTTTGCTGTAATCGGACCGTAACTTCGTCTGTAATGTATCGAAATGTGAAAATCACGAAACTTCATTATCTTAGAACAATATTGATATCAGATGAACGGGCTAGTTAAGGGTTAACTGATGAATTATGATTGAACACGTGGTTTCAAAGTTTGGCTGCCCTATACGTTCCCTTTTCATTTGATTGTAATCAAACTTAAGCAAGCGTTATGTATTAAATTGTTAAAACAACGAAAGTCTATTATCTCAAGTATTACACGACTCATTTGAACTTAACTAGTGTCATACAAACGAGTCATATCTCAAACTTATACCACAAAGGTCAAAATAATGGTCGCAGTGATCCAAATCTTACAAAAAAAAATCTCAAACCTTCAAATAACATACTTCATAACAATTTGATATGCTGTTCAAAAGTTTTGGAAAGAAAGGAAATTCAAAATTTATTCAACAATATACCTGCTTTGATCAAAATATATGGGCTCAGCATTCCCGGTATCGTTCGTTATTAAATTGTTCTAAATTAAGAGCAATTTCTTTAATTTCGCTATTTCTTAAGCACTAACATTACGTCAAATTTCATATTTTATACTTCAAATACAACATCAATATCATAGAACCCAATGAGTGAATATAGGGTAAGGAACGGCGCCTATTTTAATCAGTCGAAGAAAACAGGCCTCAAACTCCTGCATTTTGATCAATATCGACAATTTCAATGATGGAAACGAAAACTTTGATTGTCTAGCTGTTTTACGAATATGAGAAATACCGTTAATCACAAAGCAATCTGTGAACAATCACCAATTGAAATAAATCGACCTATATTGCAGCCATTCAGGAGCCACTTCGGGTGCAGCAAAAAAACACCTGCGAAACAGATGGAAACTGCTTAAAATAGGTTCGGGGTGATTGGAATAGTGTCCCTCGATTCGTAACTTTGATTGATGATTGTCAAAGTTTGCAAACTTAGTTTTACAATCTGAAAACAAGTTCTGATAGAGAAAACGATAGCGAACAGATTGATATACTACTGTTTGAGTTATACTAGTTTGAGATATACTACTGTTTGACCCAACACATTTCGAGTATTTCGTCTGAATACACAGGCGGTTCCTAAAGCTGCTTAAAATATGTTCCCTACCCTAGATACCTTTATTGGATTTAAGCATTCATGTAAATCTATTTTTACAAATAATAAGTTTGAATGAGAAAGGCTGAGTCTGACCGCTAGGTGGATTAATTTAGGTTCTCTGTTAGCACTTGCTTTCAGATTGTAAAACTGAGTTAGCAAACTTCAACAATAATCAATTGAAGTTCCCAATCGAGGGACAGTATTTCAATTACCCCAAGCCTATTCTTAGCAGTTGGCATCTGTTTGCAGGGGATTTTCGGCGGCGCCTGAATGGCTGCAATTTTGGAAGATTTTTTTCGCTTGATGTTCATTCAAAGATTTTTCTTTATGAACAGTATTTTATGTATTCATAAGACTGCTAGTCAAACAGAGTTTTTTTTCTAGTCATTAAAATTGTCAATAATGATCAAATATCAGATATTTTAGGGCCATTTTCTTCGACTCATTAAAATAGGCGCCACTGCTTAAGCCGTTCCTTACCGTTTATTGATCGCATTGCATAAAACAAGCAATGCTGAAACGAAATCGTCAAAGAATATCGCCATACATTTCTGCGCTTCAATTTGTCTCTTGCTTGTATAGGAATGTGTAATTTTCATTGTGGTTACTGGGGTCGAAAGGTTGCTGGGATGTTAAATTTTATGTTTATGTCAGATTTTATATACTTCCAGCACAATTGATCATCAGTTTGTTACAAAAACAAAAGGCTTGTGAACCTCCGGTTAAAAATCACTCTGAGAATGCAATTTTGGAGCATACTTAATCAATTGTTTAGCAATAGAACAAGAAAATCTTATAAAAATAAACACGTCCTTTATTGTACCTGATTGCAATACCCCTCAATATGGTGTTACTTTTCTTGTTCGTTAGGATCAGATTTTGACAGTTTGTTTGGCTCACAACATTAACTCCACCTATCTCTCCCTCTGAGTATTGCTAGTGAGGCCAGCATCGTACCTTGAGATCAACAGAAAAGTTCTTAAAGAAGAATACACTGTGAAAAAGCTTCGTTTCTTTACGTTATCAATCAATACGTAACCAACATTTTGAAGCTTTCGTAAAAAATAGATTTTAAATTAGTTGGTTTTTTGGCATATATCAAGATGGCTTGACAAAATCGAAAAATTCGAAATCCAATTTGTGGTAATTTGTGGTTAAGCGGTTTCCGAGAAATTTTCTAAAAACTGAGTCAAGCCATCTTGAAACATGATTTTGCTTCAAATGAATCGGACAACGATGACCAAACCAAACGAAAGCTCATAATTTGTGGTTCACGAAAATGTAATTTTAGGGTCATAATTACTAGTGTTTGTACATAAATTTGTGTTTTATTGTTCACGTAGTTCTACGTTTTGTTTATTTGTTGTTGACGCTGCTGGCCGCTAGTGGCGTTGGCTGTTTGCGGTGTTTGTCACTGCTATACTGAGCGTGCGTGTGGGAAATATGGTAAATACCATTATTGTTAGATTAAAATTTTTACATTGGTATAGATTTATGGTTTACTGACTAGTATATATAACAAAGGTTTTTGCACCATTAGGTGGATTAATTCTGGTTTAATTTAAATTGAAATTTAGTTTGAATTTTCAATTTCTTCGAGTCATAATTTTTTTTCTTAACGGTGTATATTTTTCACAAGGCATAAGTAATTCTCTAGTACACAAAAGTCGCTTTTTACGCGGGGGATACGTGCCGCGGAAAAAAAAACCGCGTGAATTTCAGAATCCGCGTAAATTCTGGAATCCGCGTAAATTACGGAATCCGCGTAAAAAACCGCGTAAATTCCGGAAGAATAACCGAAATCCGCGTATGAAAAAAATATGATCCTACCAAGCTACGATCTAGGGACGATCCATTAATGATGTCACGCAAAATTTGGAAAAAATTAACTCCCCCCCTCCCCCTTGTCACAAGCTGTCACAACTTCCTTGACCCCCTTAATTACGTCACGTTTTTATACCTCCCTTTCCCTTCTTTGGTAATGATTGATTGAAAATCGAGAAATTTGTTAAGAATGCATTTTTTCTCAATAAGAACGATTTTACTGAAAGATAAACTGAAACTAATAGAAGATTATCGAAGATAACTATAAAAGGCGTTTACTTCTGAGTCCAAGAAGGCTGCTGATGGAGTCTCATATCGACGACATAGAAAGCCGAGACAGTAACTGCAGCATCATTACTGATATTTGAAAGACCATCAATATTCAGTTCCCCTTCTTCAATCAATTCGCAAACCAAATCTTCTCCACATGTCTTAATAGCCAAGCATTTTTATTTACGTTTTGTCACAATTTTTGTATTGATTGAGAGACACAAAAAATAATGAATTTGCGCTGTCATTCATAAACGAACATTAGACTGGGACACGTTATATGGGAAAAAAGCGATGGTGTTATTTTTTCGCTCCCATGCACTTTTCGTGTTTCTTATGGGTCCCATAACAACTGTGTTATTTTCAGATCGATCGGTGAAACGCTCGATTTGCATCCGATTTTTTGAGCTTCCATACGATTTTATATGGGAAAACCCACTTTTTCAAAACTTTTTCTATAGAGATGTCCAGTTGGCTCCTGAAAATATATCAATACATGATATTTATAGGAAATTTACCTGGGAAAAACTCTTCTAAAGACTACAAGGCGCTACCTTGCTTGTGAAAAATGATATTCACCCCAGACTGATTGAATATCTGACGAACGGCTCACCATTGAATTTTACTAGCAATACTGCTGCAGCATGCTGCTGTTGCAAATTCAACCATGTGACGAGAAATGATATCGCTTAAATTTATCTTGGAGGCTTCCCCGAAGATACTATTAGCAAAAATCACACTTTGAAAATTAATTCCACGCGAAATTATTTCTCATGCTTAAGCAAGTTTGCAATAGCAGCATGCTGTATCAGTGTTGCTGGAAAATTTCAATGGTGAGCCGTCCGTCAGACATTCAATCAGTTTGGGGTGAATAGCTGTTTCTACAAGCATCGTAGCGCCTTACGGTCTTCAGAAGAGTTTGTCCCAGGAAAATTTCCTACAAATATCATGTATTGATATATTTTTAACAGCCAACTGGACATCTCTAGAGAATAAGTATTGGAAAAATAGATTTTCCCATATAAAACCGTATGGAAACTTTAAAAATCGGGCTCAAATCGAGCGTTTCACCGATCGATCTGAAAAGTTACACAGTTGTTATGGGACCCATAAGAAACATGAAAAGTGCATGGGAGCTAACATTTATTTTTTGTCCCACCCTAATGAACATGCACGGTAAAACAGAATTAACGAACATTATGCTTTTTTAGCGTGAAAAAAAATTGTCATTCATTTTATCTAACGCAAATCTCAAGCAAAAAAAGGGTAGAACTATAAATGAATGATGCAAATATCGTAATGGTTAGGTATGTGACTTTTTTATTTAATTTTTTTTTTTTGAGTTGAAATATGATGTCACACTCAAGCTAACCCCCCCTCCCCCGTATGTCACAAAATGTCACAATAATTGAAACCCCCTCCCCCCCCCCCCTAAACGCGTGACATCATTAATGAATGGTCCCCTAGCTACTGACACTAACAGTCTCTCCCGAGCCGAGACTCGAATCTACGACGACTAATTTGTTAGGCCAGCATCATACCTCGAGACCATCTGGGAGAGCTAAGCTAAGATGCTAAGAATGCTTAAAAATAAAAATATCTCATGGGTCTGAAAACTTACTCCATCTGTGAAAAATACTAACTTTGCTAAGCCGTATGCAAAGTTTCATTCCAATATGGTCGATAAAATTGTTGCAAATTTCCATATCATTCGGCACGATTTTGCTCAATTAATCTTACAACCAATTTGATAATTTACTTATTCATGAAAATTTGATAAAATTTATAGTTTTCTAATATCTCCATTTCAATCAATTCGTTTCCATTTTTCTTATCGCCTCATTTAATTTTATGCATTCCTATCTATTAACGCCCAGATGAATTTTAAGAATTTCTTTAGTTGAATGTTTCGCTTCTGCTGTTGATGTTAATGATTTGACTTTTTTAATTTCTCTGAATGAACAGTATATTTTAGATTTCTGGCAAACATTAGATAATTTTTAAAATGTGTAATTATTATTTTCAACGCCTAAGATTTATTCTTACTTTCTACACTGTGTCCAAACAGTGCTTTAAATCAATTTGGTTTTTTTTCTGAATAATTTCATTTTAAAAATGGGTCAAGTTGATTTTACAAACTGTTCAAAATCATGACAAATCCTTTGTTTGCAAAACAGCACGTTTTTACCGACGGTGCCACTAGTAGCTTAACAGACCCGCGGACAGCAGACATCTTCTTTATTACTTTGCTCATAAGTTAGCACACATGCATGGAAAAATAACAGAAGAGCAACATTAAGTTGAATCCCGGCAGCTTATTTGATTATTTGTTAAAATATTTCCGAAATATTTCCCAGAATCTAGGTGATGAAAAAGTGATAGTTATTGTTTGCAATACCAACTGGTTCTGAAAAATCATCCGTCGAATTTGGATTGCTTTCCTTTGAAAGTACATTTTCGTTACCGGTATCCTATTTACCAAGAAATTTACACACATTTACTTTGCGCCTGGTTGGCTCCCTCAAATAGCCAGTGCGTTGGGTTAGTTCTCCGAATCTCGATATTTACCATATTCCCCACACGCACGCCCAGTATAGCAGTGACAAACACCGCAAACAGCCAACAACGCCACTAGCGGTCAGCAGCGTCAACAACAAATAAACAAAACGTAGAACTACGTGAACAATGAAACACAAATTCATGTACAAACACTAGCAATTATGACCCTAAAATTACATTTTCGTGAACCACAAATTATGAGCTTTCGATTGGTGTATATATCATGGTTGTCCGATTCATTTGAAGCAAAATCATGTTTCAAGATGGCTTGACTCAGTTTTTTGAAAATTTCTCGGAAACCGCCTAACCACAAATTACCACAAATTGGATTTCGAACTCACAAATTAACCACTAAATATTGGTGATAAAAGAATTGAAAAAAAAAAATATTTTGTCAAGCCATCTTGATATATGCGGTTTTTTGAGTTATATAATTTATAATTATTTATTTTTGATTTTTTGTAAAAGCAATATTTTTTACGGTGTATATTTTTTCAAGAGGAACAAAACTACTTTTACAAAACTACTAACTTTTCCTGAAGACATCATAGCAATCCAACAAATCGGCCTGGTTAATAAATTTTTGTATCACAAAATTTATTGTTTTAGTTATTTTTCCATACTCAAGTTTTTGTATTTTGTACAAAAAACAAGGATCTCAAAAATGAGCTTTTTGAGATATTTTTTTTTTGAAAAACGATTTTTTACTATTATTTACAATTTACAATGTTGCCGAAAACGTCAAACCATTCAAACAAACCGTTCTGGCTTAAACATATTTTAAATCATCAATACCATTTTCACCCAAGCTTTAGTCGTGATGGAAACGAAAAATCTATTGACACATTAAAACGTCGTTAACCTGCAGAAACATATGTGTAAAGTTTTATTTCAATCAAAGATGTCAATGAAAATATTGAAATTACTAAGTGTTGTTCGGAACTACGGAATGTCTTTCATGTGATAGACTCATACATTCTTTATATTTATTATTCTATTTTAAAAATTGATCCTATAAATTAAAAGTATTGTTTTAATTAAAGAATTTGATATTCTGTTTCCTTCGCTTGATTTGTTCGAATATTTTTTTAAACTTAATCAAATGTAAAATTCCTCTTTCTGTCTTGTTTTTTCTCTCTCTCTTTTGCTTTCATAAAATTATCAATTTTATTCTTTATTTTTCTTACATTTTTGGCACCGTAAAGTGATTCCACGAAGCGATCGTTGAAATGCTATTTCTAACGCAGTAATAAAACATTTTTCTACACTTGTAAATATTTATTGGCCTTTTTGGCATTATTTTCTAAAAATGTCGTAAATATCGCAGCTTTCGTAGACAGACGATTAAACATTGGTGGGATTCCGAGGTATAGATGACTTTTCTGATTGGCCATTCCTGTAAATATGGAAATAGAATAAATGCTGGAGTATCCTGGGGGATTATAGCAATAAGAGAAAAGAAAAAAAGGCAAATTAATAAGTCTAGTTGTGTAGTCTGGGCTCCCTAATACAAACTTTGTTATTTGTTAACCCTAAAAACATAGTCTGCGTCAATTTGACTCCATGCTTTTAGTGACAAAACCCTCTTCTTTTGCAAATAGCGCGAATCCGTTTTCATTTTCAAAAAACTGATTTCTGGTATTTGTTATGTATAGATGAGTTAAAACCGTAATGATCACTCATTGTTAAATTTTGAACAAAAACTTGCATTTTGAATGATTTAAAATTCATGGATCAATTCAACGTCGAAATAAGATTATCTTTCCTGGGTTAAAATAGATTACCCCATAAGCCTTTATTTAAAAAAAAAAAAATGAGACAATCTGAGAATAATGCAATAATATAATATATATTTTTAAATATTCTATTATGTTTTTTTGGCAACCAATCGAATATCTAAAATTTAACCATGAAATTCCGTAACGTATGCGATCTTATTGGTATTGATCCTATGCTCTGAGAATCGATTGTAAAATGGCCAAACACTGTTCATTATTGATATTTTTCGAATTGGGATGCTGTCCAGACGTCAGAATGCGTTTCCCGACGCCATTTTGAAATCCAGAACAGCGAATTTTAGTTTTGCGAATATGTACGGAACTAAGATGACACTCAGTATCCGGTAATAAACTCCAGATGTCATTTTGAAATCAGAAATGACGGCTTTCGGTTCCTGAAATACAGCCTAAAACGAACAACCATCCAAAATGTGTATATCCGGAACCGCCCAATCAATTCCAAAATGGCCGCTCAATGCGTTCTGACAATTATTCGCTTTTAAGTGCTTAAAGTTTAATTCCGAAACGTGAGATTTGGGAAAGGTGTGCTTAATGAAAGACGAAAGAAGAAAAATTAGTTTGCACAATCACGCCGAAAGCTCGACGTGATCCGTTCTGAAAATCGCAAAAACTCAGATTTTTTAATTTAATTTTTATATGATGTATGTATGATGTGCTCCAGCGTGATTCGGAAAACCAGAGTAAGCATCGGAACATACGATCGGCAGCTTAACTGGAAAGTATTGAGGGCAATCAAGGAAAACCCAGAGTCCTGGATTGCTATATAGGATCGTAATATCACCAAAAATATGGTACTAGGAATAGGACTGTCCGGAGGATTCGTTCACGAGGAGGCTACCGTTCTCTCCGTGCTTATAAATAAGCAAACCATCCTGATACATAGCTAAATTTACTGGCTAAAACACGTACTGGGAAGTTACACAAGAAGGTTCTGACGAAGAACAAAGGATGCTTGCTCATGGACGACGAAACCTGAGGATGGATTTTGGACAGTTTCCCGAAACGTAATTTTATCTCGCACAGGGTGATATTCTCATCAAATTCAAATTTGGTTTTCGCTGATAAATTTGCACGGAAACCATAGATCTGGTGAAGATTTTTTCGCTGTGGAGATAGACTAAACGGTGTACAAGCAAGAGTGCCTCAAAAAAAGAGTTCTAACTTTTATAAGGACACATAGAAGTCATTTCATTTAAAAGATATTAGCCCTCTCAAATTACCCCCAATTCCACCCAATCGAAAAGTACTAGGCACCAGAGTTGCTAATGAAATTTGTATTTAAACTGGAAGAATGCTAAAGAAAAAACTGGAAAAAACTGGATTTCAAAAAATTTAATGAATAGCATAAAAAATGCAATAGAGCTTCTCTGTGATAGTTACAGAATCCAATGTTAGTTTTAAATATAGCAAAAAATCACTCATTTCAATCAGAACTGTTCTGTTTCGGGTTTCCTTTTCTTTTAATTTTATTGTTATCTCCTAAAAATTTAACAATTGCCTAATCAATTTATCTCAAAATTAAGAAAATGTACTTTACTTTAACTTTTAACAAGAGTACTGATGCAACATTTTTTTACGTTATATCTGTGAAGTTTAAGTTCCAATTATCTTTGAGTTCGCTATCTTTTGGTATCTAATTCTCCGAACATGTTTTAAACTGCTACGCAACAGAAATTATTTTGAAGAATGCCGCCTGTATATGACATTTTTGAGATCCATTGTTTTTGTTTTCAAATAACACATTAAGCTATCATTGGAATGTATTTTTTCCACGATCTGGTAAAATCTATTTGTCAGTTTCTGAATAAAGCTTATCTTACTTTCCTTTTTCATCTCATCAATGCCATGTAGTTTATATTTTGGCCGTGTTTCGTGCGAGAAAATAGAATAGGCTGGAAACGTAGAAAAGAATTGTTACAATGATTTAACACTCTACAACATTTACGTTCTAAGAATATTTCCGAAAATCAATCGGAGCTTGAGTACATAAAAAATCTGGATAAAACTGGAAAATAAACAAAAAACTGGAAGATTCTGGGATTAAACTGTTTGACTGGATCACTCCAAATAAACTGGAAAAATCCAGTTTAAACTGGAACATTGGCAACTCTGCTAGGCACTTATTAAGAGGAAAATGAATAAAACTGGAAAAGTGATGCCGGACAGGAACGAACGAACGAACACTGTGCACTAAAATGAGAATAGTTCAAATACTTTTCCATAAGAACAATAACTATTGCAGAAAAATATCACATTAGGTGAATGAATATATACGCCTTTCAGATTTATACGCCCTTATCACACACTCTTCTCCACTCTAACATGTTCAGTAGACTGGGACACGGTTATATATGAAAAAAGCGATGGTGTTATTTTTTCGCTCCCATGCACTTTTCGTGTTTCTCATGGATCCTATAACAACTGTGTAAATTTTCAGATCGATCGGTTAAACGCCCGATTTGCGCCCGATTTTTATAGTTTCCATACGATTTTATATGGGAAAATTCACTTTTTCAAAACTTATTCTCTATAAATTCCCAGTTGGGTCCTAAAAACATATCGATACATGATATTTGTAGGAAATTTTCCTGGGAAAAACTCTTCTGAAGACCGTAAGGCGCTACGATGCTTGTAGAAACAGCTATTCACCCCGAACTGATTGAATGTCTGACGGACGGCTCACCATTGAATTTTACTAGCAATACTGCTGCTGCATGCTGCATGTCGATAATTATCCCTCATCGTTGATAAATCGCATTATCAATCGGGCCCTAATCGAACGTCAACAAGTCTCATGAGATACACAGGATCAAATACCGCAACATGCATCACTTCCCTACGTTCCAGGTTTGAGTAATGCTATCGTCAGGTCAGGGTTGCCAATGTTCCAGTTTAAACTGGATTCCTCTAGTTTTTTTTTTTCAAGTAATCCAGTCAAATGGTTTATTCCCAAAATCTTCCAGTTTTTCAGATATTTGCCAGTTTTATCCAGTTTTTTATTCACTCAAGCTCCGATTGGTTTTCGGAAATATTTTTAAAACGGAAATTTTGTAGATTGATAAATTATTATAACAATTCTTAACAGGTGGTGAAATAATTTTCAACATAAAATTCCCTGGTTTTCCCTGATATTTGCTTAAATTTAACATCAATATCCAGCATTCGGCACAAAAAAGTACAACGTAGATCAACGTGAATCTGAAATCACAGTGAATAAAGTATTCAGTCGGATATGAAACCCAACAGTAGATGTCCCGAATTAACCTTTTGTGCTGAAAAAATCAGTTTTTGCACTAGAGAGCCGCTTAAAAAAATCGCGTCTTGGATTGAAAAGTTTTCTCTGAATATTTTTCAGTTTTCGCTGATATTCCCTGATCGAAAAATAAGTTCCCTGACATTCCCTGATTTTTAAGGTTTTTCCAGGTTTTCGAAGTATATTTTTGCGAAGAGTTATCTCTTTAGTTGCTGTATCCAAAACTGACACTGGATTCAATCCCCATAACAGAAAAGCTCTATCACAGTCATTTTTTTTTTGTTTTTTCTTTCAAATTTATTTGGGATCCAGTTTTTCCAGTTTTTTCTTCAGCCTTTTTCCAGTTAAATCGAAAATTTTTTTGGCAACTCTGCGTCAGGTGCCTAAAAGAAAATTATCCGTCGATCACTATACCTTTTTTTCAAGTGGGGGGGGGGGGGGGGGGGTTTGGTTATTAGCTTAAGTATTTATGATAAATATTAGTAAATAATGAGTATGTGTGTCCAATCACAAATGGTGACTTCTGAACACTGTTAGAAATTTGAAATTTTATTTATTAGGATTTGTTTGCTTTCGCAATTAGAACTTATCATTCGTAGGGATTTAAACCTACTTGTCAAAAAAGGGGAAGTAAACTTACAACTAACTTAATTGCTAACTTATTGGCTATAAAGAGAGCTTCTAATGTTTTAACACCAGTAAGTCAATGTAATTTGAGTGTACCAAACCAAGGAGGACGCTTCAAAATCATTTTCAGAATTTTATTCTGAATCCTTTGGAGCGTTTTCTTCCTTGTTGAATAGCAACTTGACCAGATCGGTACAGCATAAAGCATTGCTGGTCTAGACATTTGTTTGTAAATTAAAAGTTTGTTCTTTAAACAAAGTTTAGAATTCCTGTTAATGAGAAGATATAAACATCTCGATATTTGATGCACTTGGCTTGTATACTCTCAATCTACTCTTTGAAAATAAGTTTTTTATCGTTAAGCAGTCCCAAGTACTTAACCTTGTCAGACCAACTTAAAATAACCCCATTCATCTTGACAACGTGA
This sequence comes from Wyeomyia smithii, assembly GCF_029784165.1. Taxonomy (NCBI): domain Eukaryota; kingdom Metazoa; phylum Arthropoda; class Insecta; order Diptera; family Culicidae; genus Wyeomyia; species Wyeomyia smithii. The sequence continues at coordinate 125,626,658 of NC_073694.1, forward strand.
TTATTGTTTGGCTTGAGGAAAGAAGCCCTAGTCTTATGCGGAAAAATTATCACTTGAGTTTTAGAAGCATTGGGAGAGATTTTCCACTTTTGCAAGTAGGAAGAAAAAATATCTAAACTTTTCTGCAATCTACTGCATATGAAACGAAGACTTTTTCCTTTTACGGAAATGCTTGTGTCATCGCAGAACAATGACTTTGTGCATCCTGGAGGCAAATCAGGAAGATCGATCACTATGGCTAACAGAAATGCACTAATATTACTATTACTAAAAATACTGTTGTATACGAATGTAAAGGACCCGATGGACGCAATGCTGCAGCATAACGTCATCTATAATATTCCGTGCAGAAACTGCGCGGGGTGTTATATTGCACAATTGGGCGACTTAATACAAAGGCTGGTCAAGCAAGGGGCCGTCCATAAAGAACGTAATCCAATTTTTAATGATTTTTCGAAACATTTCACCTTATTTTTCATTAAATAGTATTATAGGATCTTTAACTACAAGCAACGCCACAGGGCGTCCTCCTCACTGAAAAAGATTACGTAGGTTTTGGTCGACCCCTCAAATAAACCAAATTTTGCTAAAATATAAATGATTTTTTTCCTAAAATTTAAAAAAAAACGTAGGTAATACAAACTAATTACAAATCAAAGCAATCATCACTTATAACTGTGTTCAGATTCATCATCAGCTCTCCTTGATTCAACAATTGTTCTCTTCAATAGAAATATGACTTCATCTGAAAGTATTTTACAATTATTGCTCACCAGTCTTCTGCAAAACATGCCACCATGTGCACGCCGTGCGAAAATTTAACGTTTTTGGTGAGCGGGCGCGCGATATCAACCGTACTTCACCGTTCACTACTAACATGCCCAAATCCTAGACACACATAAACATGTTGAGATGACACGCGTTTTAAACACGGCGTTTGAAAACTTGTGCAACATAGGTTTTAAAGTTTGCAAAACGGAACGGTGCCGGTCGGTAATAGATTGTTTGGTGCTTTTTTCGTTGCATTGTACGTCTCGCCTGGTATTAAGCCAACGAACTGTAAGGAAATCACAGTGTACTATGTCTTTACTGTTTGGGCACACGTGACACGTCAGCACATGAATAAAGATTCTGTTCGAGTTGCATCGACAAAAACCGCCAAAAATATCCATTGCGCTGAAGATAAAGGACAGAGGAAAGTGAATTCGAGATGGCCGGCGTGTAACCAGACCGAGCCAATTTTTTAATTGAGGTATTAACACAGTATTGAAAACTGATAATCTATCTTTAAAAAAAAATCATTTGAATAGTTCATAATGATATTATAAAATAAATTTTCTGGAGCAGCATGCAGAAAAATTACGAGGGGGTTAAACTTTGAACACCGATTACTTGAAATAATGTTTTTGGTGCTTGGTTCGGTTTGACTCCAAGCTGACCAGATGTAAGGGGGATGTAATATAAAAAATATTCAACTTCAAACATTATTTGATCATCATGACAGCGTCATCAAAATTAGGTTGTCTAGTAATGGCTGCATCTTATATGCAATAGACTAGAAAAAAGTTAAACTGTATTGCATTTTGAAGATCTATCGATTGTTAACAGTTTCATAGCTCAAATTTTTAAGCGTAATTGATAAACTGTAGATAGATGTCAGGGGAATGTGTTAATACAACATCAAGTGTTGAGCGGGGGCCTAGTGTGCTTGGTAACGTCTCCGCCAACCACGCTCGACGCCTGGGTTCGAATCCCACCGCCGACATAGGTGTCGATGGTTGTGAGGTGGCGTGATCCACTCACAACCAACCCAACTGGTCTAGATTCAATCCTAGCCGACACCGGGAGATTTTCTGAGGCGAAAAATCTCTGGGATCACGCCTTCCATCGCATGAGGAAGTAAAGCCGTTGGCGCCGGTCCGTTAATAAAAAAGGGTCGTGAGTTAGTGTCCTGAGTGCGGAGTCACCTCCCTGGGCGTCGGTGATTGGCCACAACAGTGGCGGAACTAGACCGACGGAAAATAAGCGAGAATAAAAAATAAACATCAAGTGTTCTGTATATACATATTGTACTCCAACTTTACACTTAAACTATACTTGTACGCTATACAGAGAAAGCGGTAATTCTTTTCCCGTAATTTTTATACGTGAATATAAAAGACATTATGTCATTGCCTCATATCTTCAGTATGAAAAGACACTGTTTGTCATTATTTTAAAAGCATTGTGTAAAATATAATCGACTGTTTTAATTTAAGTGCATTGGAATTTCGGCATGAAATCTTTTCAATTTCCAATTATTGAACAAGGAGTTGCCTCCTGTTTTGCAAATTGGCTGAATGTATTCAAGAGTAAGGAACTCTGTTTTATTTATTAAACGTTTATTCATTCGAGAAATGAAGGAAAAAAGTTGTAATGGAATAAGGAGTGTTGCTCTCCCACATTTAGAATGATCACTCTTCGCTGGTTTCGGATCATTCTGATATGAATGATATTTCCTCTTTTAGTACTTTCAAAAATTCAAATCTTCCGGAGTTATACCGTACATTGAATGTTAAAAACCAGGTGAAATCGTATTGCTGTTACACAACTTGGATTTGGATTATAACTTGAAATCATTTGAACAGTTCATAATGACAGTATAACAAAAACTCTCTGTAGCCGTTTGCAGAAAGCATACAAGGTGGTCAAACTTTGAATGATATTTACTCGGAATAAAGTATTTATGCGCTTGGTTCGATTTAATTGCACACCGTGCATATAGAAGAAAAATCTTGAGCCAAAACAACGGCCTCAACTATAGAGAATAGATGAGCTGCAATAATACAGTTCATATATAGCATTTAAATATATTTCCTTGTACAAATATTATAACATTGATCAGCATATCACACCTTGTTTTGCATGCAGCCTTGCAACAGAGAAAAATGAAAGTGCAGTAATTAAACTATTGACTACTCAAAAAACTGCGGCTCGCAAAAACTGATCCTGGTTCGTGCTATTAACTCGATCATCGATATACCATTGAATAGTCAGAGATTTTAAATTAAATTAATTTTCGAACATTCTTCAATTTTTCAACAATATATACCTTTGATTCAAAAAACTACCTCAACCCTGATTAATTAAACTAATGAAAGATGTAAATTTCACTGCCAATGTCTCCACCGAAGCAGTCTGCTTATACTTCTCTACAGAATTTTAGCCTATGATGTAAAACTTCAAATTAAGTTTAAAACCTCGATCCTTTTATTTTTTATCAGTATTGAAACTTTTTATTATAGGAAAAATCTCCGATTGTGAATTATTTCAATAGAACAATATTAGTTTTTTGATTCTGGTTCGCACTGCAAATGTTCGTGGTTCGTCTTAGCAGTTTTACGAAATCACCGCTAGAGGCAGTGTGCATTCTTTATTTTTAACCAACGAGTTTCAGCAAAAACGTCGTGAAAAAACAAACCATACCGTCGGACTTTTCTATAAAACATAGGAATTGGACGAAAAAACAATTTAACTAGCAAAGTTAATTATTTTGATTTTCTGGCCATTAAAATAAATGAGTCCCTTTTACAGTAAAACTGGCAAGAAGGATGTCCAACGGGGCTTCTTTGGCGAATTACAAGCGGTGATAATTGACAGGAGGAACAAGCACGGATAAACTAATAATAGGAACGTCAGTTTAAAAAACGGAATTGCTAATAATAATAATAAATTCCACAAAAAAAACGGGCAACCAATTTCATCGCCCTTTTTTGATTTGGCTGAAACTTTGCATAGACGTTTTTTGGGCAAAAGGTGCCATTTTGTGCCATTGGTTAAATTTTCTGAAACAATACTCATTTTTGAGAAGCTATTCAAAAATGCTATTTTGGGAAGGTAATGATGATTTTTATATTTTTAGAGCCAAAACGGTTTGTTTGTTCGGTGTGACGTCTTCGGCAAAGTTGTAGATAGTAAGCAAACTTCAAAGAAAAATTTAAAAAAAATATTATCTATAAGAGCTTGTTTTTTTATAAATTCAGTTCTTTTATGAAAACTGCAAAAAATTTCCTTAACATTGAGGACTGTCCGATCTGGGAGAATTTAGGAAAAAGAAAAGTGTTTTTTTATATTTGGCATTTTTTTTCACAGGCTATACTTCGTTTGAAAGGAAAAAGACACTATGCCAATCAAACAAACTGTTTTGGCTGTAAAAATATTTTCAATCACCAATAGAGCACTCTATTGTCGATATAGTCTGAATACTAATTATGCACAAGTTACTTTCACACTGCTTAGTAGATAATATAAGAATATAACTGTATTTTACACTAAAGTTCGTTCACAATACGTGTATTTCTTCAATCTCCAATGCTCCACTTCTAGTTTTTATAAGGACGAACTAAGATCATAAATGACGCGAACCACATTCATTCCTAGGGTGCCGTGAAAAATAATGAGACAAGTACGAACCACAATCAATAACCCTAGTGCAAATCATGATGTTCTACACATCATGGTTCAAATGATTCAAAATGCAACGCCGCTCAGATTTGTGGAAATAATAAGATGATTGAATTTATCATGATGTGTTTTTCGACTATTTTTGCGAGTGAAATGTTCTCGGGCATATTTAGTAATTTAACTACTCTTCTCTTGAGCCTCTCCGGACAGTATTGTTTGATTGATATTGCTGACCTGAAACATCAATTTGGTCCGACCTGATTTTTTTGTGGTTTCATACTGTGACCCAGATTCTTGCCAGCGTTTGAGTCAACCAATATAAAATATAAATCATGCACTCAAAACAACCATGAAGCGAAGATATTCCGTGAATCAAATAATCTTCGTTTACGTTCAATGTCCGCATCTTTTCAATATTGTTAAACTCCGATATTGTGGCTTGACAAGCATAACAGCGTTGAGTAGATGTTGTATTTGTTAAGAAATTTGCGCATTTCCATCAATCATAAGAAATATTGAAACAGAATGAAACAATTACAACACGTTTTTTTTATAACTTTCCAATGTTAAATTTTGTGCTTTATGCCCAAATTTATATTTTATCTTTCAAGGAATAATGTTGATATCGCAAATATTTGACGTAGAACTACGACTCTCAGGAAGTTCGACTATATACTATAAAAGCGGAAAAAAATGAGAAATATGTCCAATTTCAAAAGCTACTAAATCGGTAGTTTTCGATGGATTTCCTTCGTTCTTGCAGCAATAGATTGGAAAATCTTCTAAAATTCTTCCCAAATGAAGATAATTGAAATTTTATTATTCGAACTATTGTACTCAGGGTTGCAAATTTTCACTGTCAGTGATAGATTCTCAGTTGAAACTAAATACTACGAATATCAGTATCAACACGAACGAGCTGACAGTGATAATTGCTTGCAGCGCCAATCAGTTGACAGTGGTAATGCTGACTAGCAGCATTACTGTGATTTCGCACACGCTATGTTGCTCTAGCGATGTTTATGCGGTGTAGGATGAAGGTGCCTACCTACTCCATTGACTTCATGCAATAGATTGGCTCAGATAAAATAATTTCGATATTAATTAAGATATATCATTTATATGACTGACATGATTATTGACTGATAGTTGATTGGGTGACACTCAATATCAGTTTGAAGTGAGTGAGAGTGAAACTGCTGTTGGATCACTTTCATTTTTCTGTGTCGAAATCTCGCAACACTGATTGTACTATTGAAAATAGTCAAGCCTTGTCAAAACGAAAAATTTGACTTCTGATTGGTCGTTATTTGCTTCCCAAGCACGGTCGACAGAATCATAGACCTTGCAATTTGAAATAGGCTATTTGGCCTATATGAGCCTGTTTCAGCCGAAGCCGCTCATAATAGTTCTAGACAGCGACAACAGCAGTCCTCCCTTAGCAGCAGCAGTAACAGTGCAGTGGATACCAGTGGTAGCGGGTAGCGGCCACAGCTGTGGCATAGCAACGGATGGCGCAGCAGTTACAGCGGATCAGCGGATCGACATTAGCATGGCCAGCTCCAGCTGATACCAATGGCAGCGTATAGCGGCCACAACTGTGGCATGACTACGGATAGCGCAGCAGTTGCAGCGGGTATCAGCATCGATAACAGCTGGGCCAGCTGATGCAGTGAGGCACTTTATTGAAATGCAGTCTCGTGCGATATCGGGCACTAGTAATTGCATTCAATGAAATGTTGCTTCATTTTGACAACACACCAGCGTTCTGGAAAGCTGGCGTTCAAAATACATGAGCCATCTAGTTTTGAGTGTTAAACCAGCTTTTCACTGTTTATTTTATCACACGGAATACTTTATTCGCAATGACAATGATAACTCAAAGATGTGATCGGCATCTTATCTGAAATTGAGTTGAACAACAAATTGTCCTTTTCGGTCATGAGCAGTCATGAGCACAACATCCGAAAAACTTTCATTATCTGCATAAAAATTAAGTTTTCGTATAATCAAAATTTAAAAATTATCAAGTCCAAATCATGACAAGCAACTTACTATGTTATTGAAAATGGTCAATCCTTGTTGAAGCGCAAAATTCGATTGATCTGATTGGTCGTTAATAAAGCGCTTCTCAAGCACGGTCGACAGAAACATAGACCTTGCAATTTGAAATGTGCTATTGGTGCTATATTAGTGATGGGAAACTTATCGATAATTGTCGATAATATCGATAAACGCTGGACATCGATATTATCGTTAATTTTTTCACGTTAACGATAATTATCGATATTATAAGGGTGAGCACAAGTCAGTGCGGCTGGTTACTGGAGGAGACCCAAAAGAAGGAGACCTCACCTACCCTACCCCAGGAGTTGCTTTTGCCGCTAGGTATTTGTTGGGTGCTGCTATTCGACAAGATTTAGCATTGTAAAGGCTCGCCCCGAGTGTCACTAAGTTTCTGAGAAATAGTGGTAACTAAAAAGGTATTTATAGTTTGTAGTTTCCTAAGAACAGATGAATTCGACAACTTAGTACTGGAGAACTTTAAAAAAATATCCAAACTTTTTGCACCATCTCATAAAAAGCAATGATACGAAATTCAGGGTGGCCACTCAATATCAATTTTCGATTTCCCGGTTTTTTCCCGGTTTTCCCGATGATATTGAATAAAATTTCCCGATGTTTTATTTTTAAAACATATGAGAAAAAATCAATTTTTACATGCTTATTTATGCCTTGCAAAATTAGTGTTACAAAACTATGAAAAACATTTCTCCTTAATCGTTTTCAGCTGTTCGTCGACGTTAGCAAGTACCTTCATAGTGATCTGTTGCACATTTTTCGCCCTCTTGATCTCAAAATCGTTGACAATCTTCGCCTTCTCGCGCTTTCTTGCTTCCTTCTCTGTCAACCTACTCTAGAGCTTGCAATGAAATGCATGGGATTAATTTAAGAGTTGGGGCATAGAGGTTTTCTCGAAAAATATCCTCAAGCAAAATTTTAAGCGGACTTTGTGAAGAAGAGCCTCAGAGTGACCAATGAAAAAATACACATGAAACTGCCAAGACGCATTTTGCAAAATGCATGAAACGCTGAGATCTGTTCTTTCAAAACAATTTTTTTTTTTTTCAAAAAACTTCGATTCTGGGGCTTACAAAATTTTCGAGCTGGGGCCAACGGAATGTATAAGAAATTTTCTCATGATCCATATAATAAATTCAACTGACACTCTGAATAAACAATTTGAAAAAATGTTATTAGTTACTGTTTGATTTTGATATAGAAAAAATCTGAAAAATCTTCAACAAATAGCTCTTCAAGGTGGCGTCTTTCCCCAACAGAATCCAAAGGTCGAACACAGAATACAAAAATAAATTTTTTTTTTCTGCGAAACACTTAATATCTTGATTATTTATATTAATAACGAAATTTCAGCAGATATTGACCTAGTTTCCGCAACATGACAGACGAACACAGTTTGTTAAAAATATTTGATATATATTCTCTTGAAAATATGTCACTTGCAAATGCAATTAAAGTGATCCGCAATAAAAATGTGCTGCTTGTAATCAAAATCATATCAAAAATCGAGAAGTACAAACAGGGTAGCTCCGTTCCGGCCCGGTTCGAAATAAAATCAAGACTAGAAGTGTCCGGTCCTATCTGACTTTTGACCGGATTCTACCCGATGCGATGTCGAACACTATTCACAGGAAGTTTCAATACGCCTCCCGCGACGCTGGTTACTTTTTGACTTCTTTAAAAATCTGACAATATGTCACCAAGTAGTAAGTTTATCCACCTGACCAAGCCTGATTTTATTTGACGCAGATCTCGCTGCGACGCCGTTATCGACTTTTGCTGAAACCAACAACCAGCTTTCCCTAACCGGCAGAATCATGCCAGTTAGGTCATCGTGCAAAAAAACAGGTTCTCATGTTGAACTTTCCTCAGAAACTGTTGAACAAATGAAACGGCAGAAATGAAGGAGGATGATTTTCCCGGCGTGAAGCCTAATTTCCCGTTTTTTTTCTTCATCTATAATTATTTCCCGGTTTTCCCGTATTTTTTTCCCGGTGATTTGAAACTCCCGGCTTTTTCCCGCTTTTCCCGTTTTTCCCGGTAGAGTGGCCACCCTGGAAATTGTAATAAAATACATTTTTTTTGGCTTGCCAACTCTTATAATATTAAGGACATGCATAGCGGCAGTCTATTGGTAATTATCTGGTAATTGTTTAGTTTAACTTGGAATTGTTTAAGTTTAAAGTATCTGTTAGTGGAATATTTAGTTCCACTAAAAATCCAAATCAACGAAATTGTTGCGCCAAAAAAAGTATCCTGATTTATACAGGGGGTAGACAAAATAGATAAATGGCCAGAACTTCACGAAAAATGAATCAATTTTGATAACCGGTTTCATTTCACTGGAAAACATATTAGTATTACTTGGGAACTTGGTGTGACCAACCTACACCGAAAATGTTTCGGATTTCAAGAGTGTGTGTCAAAGTGTACGTTTTTGCCACGCATAGAACGTTTTAGGCAACTAAATTGTCTATCTAAAATACTTCATTTAAAAAAATCTGAGATCACCGATATTGAGTTAGCAAAAAACTTTGACAGTTCTATCAGTCAAACTCTAACTGTGATGGCGAAAAAAGTGAAGCTACTCCGTTCAGAAGTGTGCGCGTTCAAAGAACGGTACCCCGCCGCATCAAAAACGGACATCGTGCGGCACTTTGTGGACGCCGGGTATGCCGGTTCTGGCACCTACAACATCTTGACACTATTGGACAACGATCAGAAAATCGAAAGAAAGTCCGGTTCCGGACGGCCAACGACCCTGAGCGACAAGAAGCTTTAAAGGATGCTGAGGAGGAAGACCGAGGGAAAAGTGGCTAAATCGCTGCGTGCACTTAGCCGAGAGGTTGGTGCATGCTCTAGAACAGTAAAAAGTATCTGGAGAACATGGACATACATGCAGGAAGCGGCAATCCCGTCCACTGGTCTCGGAGCTGCAGCAATGACGCAGCGACAGCGGATGAATAAGATGGTCAAGTCGATTTTCCCGGCCAACCGTGACGTGGCAGTGGTGATGGACGACTAGACCTATCTCACTCTGGATGGCAACGACTAGCAGGGCTCTTCGTATTTTATCTCCCCCACGAAGGAAGTGAGCACCGAGGTAAAGTTTATTTCACAAACCAAGTTCCCCAAGAAGGTGCGACTGTGGCTGACAATCAGCGAGAAAGGGATATCAAAGTTGCTCTTCTTTCGCTCCGGGCTGGTCGTGAACGGGGAAATTTATAGTACGAAGAGCCTGACAGAAGTTACGTCGTTCATCAAGAAATACCATAAGCGTGAAGACACGGTGTTTTGGCCAGATTCGACGTTGGCCAACTACTCGAAGCGATCGTTGGAGGAGATGGAGCGGCTGAATATCGATGTGGTACCGAAGTCGACGAATCCGCCCAATGTCCCCCACCTGCTTCCCATCGAGAATTTCTGAGCAAACTTGAAGCGCAAGATCTATTCCAACAATTTTGTCGCGAAAACGGAGGAGGAATTAATAAAAAAAAAAACAAGAAAGAGCTTAAAAACATGGCTACACGCATGTTTTCGTCCGCCATGGCGAATGTTCCGGTTAACTGCCGGAAGGCCGCACGCAAGGACTTTATGTTTTTTTGCGAGGAAGCTAACATGATAACCTTCCATGGGGAATTTATCCAACTCAATTATCTGTCATAGTTTTTTTTCATCACCATCTGAAATAGTTTTTTTTTCATCACCAGCATTAGCGGTCAAATTATCGATACTTATCGATAATATCGATAAAAGCACCGAAATTATCGATTGTTATCGATGTCCGTTTTTGGCGATATTTCCCATCACTAGCCTATATAAGAGTAAAGATGAGAAATGTCGATTGAAATGGCTATCGATAGTTATCGATAATTTGCTATTACTATCGATAATTATCGATAGGTTTTTCATCCCTATATAAGAGCCTGTTTCAACCGAAGCCGCTCATAGGGACGAATGACCGTTTGGGGTTAAAGTCCCTTCAAAAGAAATCAATTAATCAAATCGAAGCCGCTTAAAATAGTTCTGGACAGCGACAACAGCAGTCCTCCCTTAGCAGCAGCAGTAGCAGTGCAGTGGATACTAGCAATACTCGGAGGGAGAGATATACGAAGAGAATGTTGTGAGCCAAACGAACATGTCAAAATCCGAGCCAAACGAACAAGGAAGGTAACACATTGAAAGGTATTGCAATCAAGTACAATGAATGATATATTGAATTTCACACGTTTTCATGTTTTTTTGCTAAACAATGAATTGAGAATGCTCCAGAATTGCCTTTTGTATGGTCAACAAAATAATGATCAATTGTAGTGAAAGAATATAAAATTAAACATAAACATAAAATTCAACACCTTCACGGTTTCTGTGATGCACTTTATGATAGCGCTTCGCTTGCGCTTCGAGCACCTTCGACAGATGAAACCCAGTTGCCAAATTAGCGATTTATCGCATCGCTTATCTCTCTCTCTCTCTGAGTATCTCTAGTGGATACCAATGGCAGCGGCACTGCGAAACAGTTTGGGATGTGCTTAGACGCGCGTCATTTTTCGTTGATGATATTGTTCCCCACATGAAACGACACTATTTCGTACGATGGCGGCGGTATTAGCGGTAGATGTATTTGCCAACACTTCCTCCAGTGAAGCCGTGTCTAACACATTTCTACTGTGTTGGCCGTGCACCTCAGTCCTCACTGTCAAGGTAGCACGGAGATGTCAGATATACACTACATCCTATGTTGAATTAAACAATTGTCCTTATTAGGACAACGAACGAATTAATGAAGATTTAATTTTTCCGCGTTTTGCGCTATAATCGAAAGATAAGTATCTCTACCTGCATGCACACTCTGACTGTTAAAACTTGTTTGCTCCGCATAGTGTTTGTTCCATTCCTGTTCAGAAATGTATTCACATATGCATATTTGATAGCACTTCAACTTCTCATTCGCACAAAATTTGAGACAAATCGAGCCAAATGACCTATAGTCGAATATCGACCATTTTTGATTTGAATGAAACTTTGCACACGTATTTGGCTTAGCAAACTGAGCATTTTTTTACTTCCTTTTCAAAATAATATTTTTAAATTATTTTAAATTTGGTATTACTTAAAATTGTGGGGTTTGTGCTAACGTGAGAACTATACGACACATAACAAGAAGCGACTCGTCACAAGACACAACACTTATCGTTCTTACATAAACATTCTTAATAAACATCTTAATAAACATATTAAAATTTACCTTTCAAGGATGGGCAACACGTAGTCCGAAACCGAAACCTTCAAAGGTAAATTTTAATATGCTTATTTTATGTAAGAAGGATATGTGTTGTATCTTGTAACGCGTCTTGTCTTGGTATTACTGTAGAATAAAACAAAATAAACCAAATATAAAGTGAAATAACAGAAATAAAGAGTGAAAAAACTATATGTTTCAATTGAAAAATTTAGTTTTTGGGAGTTAAAGCAAAGCATTGGTGCCACATTCCGTATCGCAACTCGACCTTTTGTTCATAATACACAGACTTCGCAGCCAACTGTTAGTGTACAGGACATTTGCGGGGCTAGCGCTACGATCCTACTGACACCAACAGTCTCTCCCGAACCGGGACTTGAACATACGACGACTGGTTTGTCCTGGCTGGCCTCAAGACCAGTTAGCAGGTACAATTTTTGGGAGTTAGTTGAAAACAAATTTGATAACACAGCTGCCTTTTTTTCTTAAGTTAACAAAGATTTTAAAATAAATATGATATGGTATCAGTTCTGTTATCGTCAGGGGGTAAATGATTAGGGATACCATCCGTCCTGATCAACATTTGTCCTGATTTTCTTAAGATATTTAATTTTGTTGTGTAGTAATGAGCAGAATTGCTCAATAAGTGTTTTCGATTCCAGGTCAAGAAAATAAGCGAGAATAAAAAAAAAAAAGAAAGTGTCTCGTCAGAGATACACTCAGTTTTTTACTAGGGGAACTGTGGGGAAAAAAACAGGGGTGGTAAAATGGACACCCGTTCAAATCTCGACTATTACGTTAAAAAATAGTACAAACTTCTTCGGCACCTTATCTTAGAGGCACTAGAAGCTATTCGAGACAAAGTATGCGACATGAAAAAGTAAAACAATCAAAATAATAAACAAAAACCAAAAACACGTGTACATTCGTGGTGGTGATGTTTTTTTTTGGCCTACAAAAAATAAGGGTTTTTCTAGTGTAAAACAATATTTTATAACGGTTTTTCTGCAAATATCTGCATACACTAAATTTTTATTGCTGGAAACCAGCAAAATTTTGCTGATATTCTACATGCTGGAAAATCAGCTATAATATCAGCAAACCATCTCGCTCAAACGATCAGCAAATCGAAACGTCAAATTTTTGACACCATTTTGCTGAAAATCAGTTGTTTGAATAAATTGCTGCCTGTTCAGCATTTGAGCATTTGACATGAATTTGCTGATGTATCTCAGCAAAAGTTAGACAACACACAGAATGTTCTTTTGTTTTTCCTTAATTTAATAAAACAAATGTTTTACATTGCGAATATTTATTTTAAAGTTATCTGACTTTAAATCTGAATTATCAGTATGAACTTTTAAATGTCTTTGTAGCCCATCGACATAATCATAACCTATATTGTCCATATTCCCAAATTCCTAGAAAAGACTGACAATTAACTTATCACACATTTTCTTTATATCACAATAATTCTACTTAAGCGCATGCAATGCTTTTTTAAATTCCGCATCCATGGTACATACGCTTATAAGCTCATTTTTATTTCTCTATAGTTTTGTTAACTTTTTACGCACAAAAAGGCGTTTGTTCTGACAGTTTGACGGATAAAGTTGCCAGAAATTCAGCAATTACCAGCAATTTGCTGATTTCCGGCAAACAGAATTCTGAATGCTGATAATCAGCAAGAATATTTCTACTGATTTTTTTCAGTATTATTTTTTTGCCGAAAATTATTTCATAGATCATCAAAGGTTAGTAATAGTTTAAATGATTTTCTTGATATATTTAGGTGCGGGTAAAATGGACAGCCCGTGGTAATGTTCAAAAAATTGTGCCAATTTCTATTGAAAAATCTTGATGTTTCGTGTTTATATCAGAAAAACGCAAAGGTAAACTCGGACCGATGAACAAATGACCGCGGCTAAACGTACCGTTAAATGCAAAATGTCCGTAAAAATAGCTTCCGCCATTTCTCAGTTTCTCGCGGATAAGGTCATATTTCTATTTAATTTTTATTTAATTCTACGACAAACGGTGAAAATTTAACTGTTGGTGAACGGATTAGTGTGTCACGTGCTATGGAACAATATTTTACTATCTGTAAAGGGATAGTTAATGTTCACGCCCAAGGTGTTCATATTACCACCTCCATATGTTCATTTTACCCACACGTGTCCATTTCAGCCCCAATAAACTGCTTTCGAAAATGCACATTAAAACTAAGAAAAATACTATATTTGAGTACTTCTTTTTATTTTTTGTATTAACCATTAGTGGCTCAGTTAATGTGCGCTATCGACTCATAGTTGTAGTGTTGAACTGTGGAGGAAATAGGGAAATGGCTTAGGGTGTCCATTTTATCACCCCTTCCCCTAGGTGTTTTTCTACTTGGCTTTCGAATTAACGTTTTTCTCAAGCGGATTTTTAAATCGAAGGTTTTTTAATTAACGCGTCTTTCCACGTGGTACATACCAACGCGTAAAAAAACTAAAAAAACTTATTTACTTAATATACAGTGAATAAAGAGTTTTATATTGTATTTTAAAGGGTAAATCACAAATTACGCGTATATTTGCTCATACATCGAAGACTAGAATGGCTAAGTCAAATTTGTGCCGAGAAAAGGTGTCCTGATTTCTAACTTCGACCAGATGGTATCCCTATAAATGATTCCCAAGAGCTTTTGCATGATGGTTCTTTATATTGCAGATCATCTTCCTGCAAAATAAATATTAGTTTTTAGCATACAGGGGGGAGAGGGGAGGTACTCCAATCGACACCAATGTCTTCACAAAAGCAAAGCCTTGATACTACATTCCGATTCGGAGCTCGACATTCTGTTTATTATACACAAACCAATGTCCCCACACTTTGAACCGTGAAGTGTCCAAGTGGTTCGTACACTTCGTTTGGAATGATCCACTTGTTTATCCACAAGTTGCAGCATGGCTGAGACAATCGTTGCAGGTGCCAATTGAAAATTGCTCTTATTTCGCACGATACTGATATGGTTTCGCACAATCTAACTTTTCCGTGTATATTGAATTGAAAACTGTTTTAATATTCTTAACATAATATGAACACCATAAATCTTGATTACCGTCTGCCGGGGTGAGATTAAGCCACAGGGGTGAGATTGAGCCAAAACGGGAAATGTTTTTATGTTGAATTACTTGAGATTTCTAGAACCTAATACCGCAAATTCAACACTTTATGAAACATGACATATTTATTCACAACTTCAAATGGAATATAGATAATATCAGTGAGCTGTTTCACTTGAATAATGTTTCAAAGTGCAAGGGGAAAACATGCGTTAATAACGTTATCCAAAAATGTCCCAGCCAAACCAATCCGATCAAGAAATCACATCAACTTACTACTCAGGTGGTACGTTAGGATGCCGTCTCCAATGTATTGAGGAAATATTATGCATTAAACCTGTGTTGGCTCAGAAAATAATGTTTTTCCAAACTGTACACTTTTCGAGCCCTTTTGGGGTGAGATTGTGCCAAGCTATAATTAACGGTACAGTGTGCGTTCACGACAAAATTATATCAGTATACACCAAAACACTTGCACTGTTTACATAGGGCATGTCGTCTAGCTATGGTATCATTTGAAATAATGACTAGAAGCTTAAGAACAGTAAGCTAACAACTGTTAGATGGAAATTCACAATGACTGATATTACTTATGGAATGTAACAAAATTTTGTACACCTATTTTATAAAAAATAATGACTTTTAAAGCGAGGAAGGAGGGTTGTGGGTACGTTTACAGCGGTTTTGAGGTCTCCAATGGAATATGCAGTGGTCAATGACACATAATAATTGAAACGAAAAGTCTTCTCAGGCTTTATGTCCTAACGTTTTCCCTTTCTAAGCTACCTGGAGACGCCACTATGTGTATAGAAACTGTCTATAAACCACGTTCTCATAACTGGTTACTCCAGATATCGATTTGAACCAGTCATACATTTTTCTATAATTCATATGGAACGTAGTTTCTGGTCAACCCCCTGCAACCCCTAATAGTCCACGTTGTTTATGATCATCTCTATACTTACTATTTTATCATGTTGTTAATGTGAACAATTCGTAAATACACAACTTTTCATTTAACAGGTATTAAATTCAACTTTTTGTTCTTGGCACAATCTCACCCTATAGAAGGGGAGAGATTAGGCCAAAGTTCATTTAATGTTAGCAAAATTATATTTTATTGTAACTTAACTATATTTGCGGCAGTCGTTAATAAACATTTAAGTGTGCATTGACGTGATTTGGATCAAACTCATTGCCTAAATGTGTGCATTACAAGCCAAGGAACAAAAACGTATCCTTTTTTTGGCACAATCTCACCCCGGCAGACGGTACCGCTAGATTTCGATATAACATCTATTGTTCATATGAGAGGTTCAGCCATTCAAGAAATATTTGTAGTGTATCCAATTCTTAAGTATAATTATTTACCTGGAACTCCCTGCAGTATCAAATCGTGACTCTCTGTTTGCGGTAGAGTTCAACACTGAAATGCTTCGATTGTCGTACACCCGTTGTTTACGTAATCCTTTATTCAATGTAGAGTAACCTTCCGAACCGGACAGTGTGGTAGAAGACGAGTTTGCGTGTGCCGTTCCTGTCATACATTCTTTATTTGTATTGGTAGTATCTAGTGCTATTGATGAAGAGGATGAAGTTATATTAGCTGCTGTGTTACTGCTGGTATACAAGGAACACCGTCTTGGTTGGTATGTAGCATAATACGGTGATGACGAGGTCTCGTGGTACGTATTTCTTAAAAATGTTTTACTGGTATTGTTACAGTTAAGGTAATCTGAACAATCATTATTGGAAACATTTAGTTTTCTTGACGAGTTAGACCTAGGAAGATGGTAATGGTAGTGATGATGGTGGTGATGATAGTAGTCACTTTTGCTTGTCGAAGACTTGGAATATCCATCGGATGAATTTGTATATCTTCTATTATGTGTACTTGGTGTCCTGGTTGGTGATCGATAGTAATCATAATTGTTTTTTGCTCGATCTGCACTAGCAAAAGCATTTGCTGTAGAAGCAGATGAGGACTTACCATATTCCTTCGATCGTCTGTACGTTTGCTCAGAGTTGGAAAGATATTGCTCGCGATAGTGTTCCTTTATAGTGCCAGCTCCTGCAACAGCGTTGACTGTTTTTAGCCTTTTGTCATTAAATCGTGGGTAAAAACTTTTCCTACGGATTCGTTCTATAACACTTTCAGAATCGTTATCTACCGGAGAAACAGAGGTCATATAGGTTAGCCTGGGCATTCGTGAGACAGAAGTCGAAACAGTAAGCACATTGTTGGGATCATCAGAAGTGATTGACCAGTTATCAGAGCAAAGCTCATTTTCTTCTGATGGCGACATAAACGTACTGGATGAGTTGCAATCGTCAAAGGGACTGCTTCTGGATCCAGAGGAATAATTGGTGATACTGTCGTAAGATGGCGTAAGCATGTTCGTGTCTGAAGTATTATTGTTTATTGTATTACCTCCGCTTGTGGTGATTAAATTGTTACGCAAAATTTCGCTAAGTAGAGGAGGGGGATAACTGTAGTTATTGTTGGTACTGATAGAATGGAGACTTTCGTTGAGCTGATTTAGATTTAACGTTAAAGTTTGACATTTAAATTTTACTCGCGCTTTCTCGTCCTGCAAGAGATGTTTGGCTTCAGATGCTAAGGAATGTCGTGAGGGAATATCTTTAATAGAATCTCCTGTGTAACAATTCAGGCAATTGTTTTTTACAGAAAGGTTTTGATTCTTTATACCACCGCTCTGTATAACATTTGACTTACTTTGCTGCTCACTCATTGTTAATACTGTGTCGCTTTTAGCTCCAATGTACGGTTTTTGAATTTTGCTAACGAAACTTCCAGATTTGGGTCGTTCCTTTACAACTTCTTCTCCAAGTTTTATTTGAGTTGTAGTTTTGGTGGCAATCGGTTCCAAAACTGTTAAACTGGCGTCTATTGTATTGATATGGCTAGATGACTTGGTATTAAAAACTTTATTACTTTTGGATTCTTTTTCAATTTTTTTGAAAAATCCTAGTACCTTGCTAACACCACATTTGTTGAATGTACCGGGCATTTCCTCAACACTAACGGCTCGCTTAATGAGATTAGATTCTGTAACTACAGGTGGTCTTGGAACAGACATATCGCGAAGATTTTTTATCATTTTATCAATTCTTGATTTTCGGTTACTTCCGGTTATCGGAACGTCTTCCGGTGTTTCGCTAACATTACAACTTTTCCTCTCATCTTTATTTGCCGACGAATCGCAATCGTGATCTAATTGTAGGTTTTTATCTGCAGTGGTTTCATTTATTTCAGAGTTACTTTTTTTATCCTTCATAATTTTACTGGAATCTCTGAACTTTTCAAATTTCTGGCCAATAGTAGCTAGAAAACCCTGCTTAAGTTTTTTCTCAGGGGATTTGGATTTTTCTTTTACTGTCGGAAGTACTGTTTCCACACGATTTTCCGTTGTTTCTTTTGCTTCATCTGCATTCCCAGATGAACTATCGATTTTCGGTATATTGCCAGTTTTTGACGCGACAGGTTTTTTCACTATGCGTATCACTTTGCGTATTTTTTTTGTTGTTACTGGTGTTGTAATCGAGTTATCAGCTGCTATTATTGGAGCGGTTTCCACAACCTTAACAGCGTTATTTACAGCCGTCTCTGTTTTTTCTGAGATTGCAGACAGTGTAGAATTACTCGTTGTATTTTTGAGAAATTTGATTTCTTTTGGTGGTGTTATTTTGGAACTTGGAAAACTCTTGGGTCTGGCTATTTTACTTGCTGCTATTGTATTACTTTGGACATTTTTGGAGTCTAGAATCTCTTCCTTCTTTTCCGTTGGTTTTTCGCAAGAACGTGGCGACTCAATTGATGAGATAGAAGTTTCGGGATCCTTGGATGGATACGATTTTGGTCTAGCTAGCTTGGATTCACTTTTGGTTGGCATTGTTGTATCGCATACTTTTTTATCTCCGTTTTCCGATTCTTGCACAGTTACAGCATCTGTAGGCTTAACTACCTTTTTAACTTTCTTTACTGTAACTGTTACTGGTTTCCCTTCTGCATCCAATTTGGATTTGATTTTAGTTTTTCTTACTTTCACTTGTTTCACAGCAGTAATTTGATCTGTGATTTGATTTACCTCTTGGTTATTATTCTTAGTTATTTCATCCACTGGATGGTTGATGATGTTACACTCCGAACATGTTTCATTATTGCTTCGCATCGCAGGAACCCCACGTATTGTTTCGAAAGTTGTCTCTTCATTTGATTCTTTTGATTGTTTAGATTCAATATTAGATTCATTTATGAATACCTGTTTAGTTGGTATGTTGTGTAGTTCATCTATCCTATCCGTAGTAACTGAAGCTGTACTATTTGTGGTTAATATCGTACTGCTTCTGTCAAAATCTTCTCTCGTTGTAGACATACTTCGGCGTGACCGAGTATTTGAAGCATGCGTGGATAGATCTCTATCGTCAGGTTTGACAACTGAGTCGTCTACACTTAAGTTTTTGTATTCATCTATGAAATTACTTAAGCGTTCGGTGGTATCATTACCATAATCGCAGTTGGAACATCGATCAACACTTTTCTCGCGACTCTTTTCACGAATTTCGCGTAGAATTTTCTGTGTCTCCAATTCTTTCCTTAATGTGCTTTGCTCACTGAATTCTTTTTGTGGATTGAAAAAATCTGGGCGTAAAAATCTAGATATACGTCTGGTTGATTTTTGGCTAGAATATCCAGATAACGATGATGCTGAAGGTGGAGAAACGTAACCACTAGGTGGTCTCCGGCAGTATTCATTAGCAGGGTTCAGACAAGATGTGCGGGATGTTGAATAGTCGTAGCCATTAAATCTTCTATCAACGTCCACTGACTTGCTTCTCTCGTTATTCATGGAATTCGATGAGTATGGAGTATATTTTTCATAGGAGTTATATCTGTCATGGTTTACGTTTACGTATGCGAAACGGGGAGATGGAATTCCAAGGTCTTCGTTGTAGTTAGGAACTAACAGTGTAGTAGACGAGAAAGCGTCCTTACCATTAACAGAATTTCGTAAGACTCTATCAGCTTTACCAGAACCGCGGTTCTGCACGGACAGTACATCTTCAAATGCATCGTTTGTTGGTGTAACACTTTGTAGCGTTTCATGCGTTTGGTCAATCGCGTAGTCATTTGTGCGACCTGCACTACTGCTAACGCTACGTCTATACGATATACTTGTGTTCGGGGTAATATTACCGTTTTGCATAGACAGTGTTCTGGATAGTTTTTTCGCTTGCTGAGGGGGAAGCTGTGCGAGTAGTTGCTCTTGTACTCTCTGGGATAGAGCCGGCGTAATGCTAGAGAGTGCTTGTAAGTCTTTTTTTGATAATCGCAGCTGAGATAAATCCAAATCTGCTAAATCTAACATCTCCTCGCTATTTTCGTTGGTTGGATTCATTATACTGCTTGCAGAGGATGTAAAATTATTATTTATAATATTACTATTACTACCATTTCCAATACTAGTCTGTTTCGTATCACATCTAATATTACTTCCGTTTCGATTAGTTGATGTAACAGATAGTTGGTTATTGTTGTTGAGACTATTATTGACATTTTTGTTATGTTTAAGCCCGAAGTTGTTGATGTTACTGTTTTGGGTATTGCATTCAACTCCTGAAAAAAGAATCGAAAAAGAAGGAGAAGAGAAAAAGAAGAACTAGCAAAATTGATCGACCATGAAGCTGTTATAAAAGTTAGGAGGTGAATTAATAAAAATGTAATATGTTAGAGGAGGTTAGTTTCATTTTGCGCTGTAATTTGTAATAGTCATGTTTTTTGTTTTGAGCCTAAAGAAAACCTCATTACCATTCTGTGTTGGTCGCTTCTTATTACAGTGTTGTTTTTGTTAATAAAAAGAAAGAACAGGGTTTCCACTTACCTTGACATAATCCGCTTGGTTTTTTATTTCTAAAGTTTGTTTATTTTGGAGTAATTGTATCATTTCACTATTTTTTTTTCCTCATATATCATTTATTTGACACAGCACAAATACAATTTAATGTTTAACGGCGCCAATTATATCTGGTGACTTAAAAACTAAAAGCAAATTTTTTATCCTCGCTGCCGACTACGAGCTGAAATTAAGTCTAACTTAAAACTAGCATGAATTTTTCAATCAGTGTTTTGTTGTTGAATGGTCGTCTGGTGCTCTTCGAATGGCCGATGTCATGAGCTGGGGCAGGGGCTTGTATCCTCGGGTCCTGGAGGTATTGTGCGGGGTCTAGTTGCTGGTTATGGTTCGTTGTTGTTGTTCGCTAGTGTTCAAGTGGCCATATGGTATGTGCCGCTGAGCCAAGATATCACTGAAGGCCTCGGGTGGCGAATTCGAGTGGGGTGCAGTTGCTGATTCCAAAATCTGTGCTTAAGGTTCAAACGTGTTCTTGTCGTTTTGATGGGTGTAGACGGAGGGGAACGGGACTAGACTGGGGCAATAATGGATTTTAGGAAAACGTATATAAGGGTCATGTAGGGTATGTCACGGCTCGCCAAGACATCACGAACAGGAACAGCTGGCCGTCTACCTCCGGCCTCAAGGGAAGCTACTAATTTAGACCTGGCGTCACGGTGGACAGGGCATGACCAAACAACGTGCTCTATGTCGTGATAACCTTCACCACAGGCACAGATACCACTTTCCCCGAGCCCAATACGACGGAGATGCGCATCAAATCTATAGTGATTGGACATAAGCCGAGACATCACGCAAATGAAATCTCGACCTACATCCAACCCCTTGAACCACGGGTTCGTCGATACCTTGGGTATAATGGAATGTAACCACCTTCCCAGTTCCCCTCTGGTCCAAGAATTTTGCCAACTGATGATCGTATTCTGACGTACAAATGCGAAAAATTCATTAAAAGCAATTGGTCTTTCATAAATTTCACCGTTTGTTGCGCCCACCTTAGCCAAAGAGTCCGCTTTCTCATTGCCCGGTATCGAGCAGTGAGAAGGGACCCACACTAAGGTAATCTGAGAAGATTTTTCGGATAAAGCACTCAGATGTTCCCGTATTTTCCCCAGGAAATACGGAGAGTGCTTAACATCTTTCATCGCTCGGAGAGCCTCAATGGAACTGAGACTATCCGTAAAGATGAAATAATGGTCCGTGGGCATTTTTTCGATAATCCCTAGGGTGTACTGAATTGCAGCTAATTCTGCGACGTAAACAGAAGCAGGATTATCGAGTTTATGGGAGACGGTTAAATTGTTATTATAGATACCGAAGCCAGTGGACCCATCAAGAAGTGATCCGTCAGTGTAGAACATATTGTTGCAGTTGATATTTCGATATTTATTGGAAAAAATTTTGGGGATCTGCTGCACGCGTAAATGATCCGGGATTCCACGAGTTTCTTCTATCATGGATGTATCGAAAAACACAGTAGAATCAGAAGTATTTAATAAGTTGACACAATTTGGAATATTCGAAGAAGGGTTAATATTTTGGGACATGTGATTGAAATACAATGTCATAAAACGGGTTTGCGAATTAAGTTCGATTAACCTTTCAAAATTTTCAATCACGGGACGGTTCAAGACCTCACATTTGATAAGAATACGAGAAGACAGGGTCCAGAAGCGGTTTTTCAATGGTAGTACTCCAGCTAAGACCTCCAAACTCATCGTATGGGTCGACTGCATGCAACCTAAGGCGATACGCAAACAACGATATTGTATTCGCTCCAGTTTAATCAAATGTGTGTTTGCTGCGGAGCGGAAGCAGAAACACCCGTATTCAATAACAGACAATATCGTTGTTTGGTAAAGTCTTATGAGGTCTCCTGGATGGGCTCCCCACCATTGTCCGGTTATTGTACGAAGAAAATTCACTCTTTGTTGACATTTTTTCATCAGATACCTCACGTGACAACCCCAGGTGCCTTTAGAGTCGAACCAGACACCAAGATATTTGTGTACCAAAACCTGAGAAATCGTTTTACCCATTAATTGTGTTTGAAGCTGAGCAGGTTCATGCTTCCTAGAAAAAACTACTATCTCAGTCTTCTCCGGAGAGAATTCGATACCTAGCTGTAAAGCCCAAGCAGACAAATTGTCCAAGGTATCTTGCAATGGTCCTTGCAAATCGGCAGCTTTGGCTCCTGTAACAGAGATTACACTGTCGTCTGCAAGTTGTCTTATCGTGCATGAATTTGCCAGACATTCGTCAATGTCATTTGCATAAAAATTGTAAAGAAGGGGGCTTGAACATGAGCCCTGGGGAAGACCCATGTGGCTAATTCGAAAAGTTGCCAAATCGCCATGCGTAAAATGCATATGCTTTTCGGACAACAAATTGTGCAAAAAATTGTTCAAAATTGGAGAAAATCCTTGTCGGTGAAGTTTACCCGAAAGAATGTTAATAGAAACGGAATCAAAAGCCCCCTTAATGTCCAAGAACGCAGACGCCATTTGTTCTTTGCGAGCATACGCCAGCTGAATATCTGTTGAAAGCAACGCAAGACAATCATTCGTCCCTTTGGCACGGCGGAAGCCAAATTGAGTATCTGATAGTAGACCATTTGATTCGACCCAGTGGTCTAAACGACGGAGTATCATTTTTTCCATCAATTTCCGGATACAGGATAGCATTGCAATCGGCCTATAAGAGTTGTGATCAGAAGCTGGTTTCCCTGGTTTTTGGATGGCGATCACCTTCACTTGCCTCCAATCCTGCGGTACAATGTTTTGCTCCAGGAACTTATTGAACAAGTTCAACAAGCGCCTCTTGGCATTGCCGGGTAGATTCTTCAACAAGTTGAATTTGATTCTATCTAACCCAGGCGCGTTATTGTTACAGGACAGGAAGGGCAACTGAAAATTCTGCCATCGTAAAAGGTGATTCTATCGCGTCGTGGCGCGGAGACGCATCGCGAACAAAGTTTTGCGCAGGAACAGAGTCCGGACATACTTTCCTGGCAAAATCAAATATCCACCGACTTGAAGACTCCTCGCTTTCGTTGACCGTTACGCGATTCCGCATTCTTCGGGCTGTGTTCCAAAGAGTGCTCATCGGTGTCTCCCTCGACGTCTCGTTCACGAACCGACGCCAATATCCGCGTTTCTTTGCTTTAGCCAAGCTTTTAAGCTTGGTATCAAGCTCCGAATACCGTATATAGTCGCCAGGTATACCTCCCTTCTGGAAGGCCAAAAACGCGTCGGATCTTTGCGTGTAGACATCGGAGCACTCTTTGTCCCACCACGGAGTTGGAGGCCGTTCTTTGATCGTTACGCCGGGATATTTCTTCGTTTGGGCTTGCAACGCGGCATCGAGAATCAAGCCCGCGAGGAGGTTGTATTCTCCAAGTGGTGGATGATGTTGAATCGACTCGACCGCTTTTGAAATCATTTCCTCGTATAACTTCCAATCGACATTCCGTGTGAGGTCATACGGAATGTCAATTGGTCGCATGCGAGTTGATCCGTTAGTAATTGAAATAAGAATAGGCAAATGGTCGCTACCGTGAGGATCGAGGATTACCTTCCATGTGCAATCCAACCGTAGCGACGTCGAACATAAGGATAGATCCAAAGCGCTTGGGCGCGCTGGAGGTTTCGGGATACGTGTCATTTCACCGTTGTTTAAAATAGTCATGTCGAAGTCATCGCAAAGGTTATAGATTAAAGAGGAGCGGTTATCATTGTAAGGGGAACCCCAAGCCACACCATGAGAGTTGAAGTCTCCCAAAATCAAACGTGGCGAGGGAAGAAGTTCTATTAAATCAAAGAGCAGCCGTTGCCCAATCTGTGCTCTGGGAGGAATATATATTGAGGCAATACAAAGCTCTTTACCTTGTATTGTCATTTGACATGCGACAACTTCGATGCCTGGAATCGAGGGGAGGTTAATACGATAGAAAGAATAGCACTTCTTAATCCCTAGAAGTACTCCTCCATATGGGGTGTCTCGATCAAGGCGAATAATATTAAAATCATGGAAGTTGATATCAATATTTGAAGTAAGCCAAGTTTCACAAAGGGAAAATGCATCGCATTTGATTTTATTTATCAAAACTTTAAACGAATCAATTTTTTGGTAAAATACTTCTACAATTCCACTGTAAGACAGAGATAGAATCCTTCAGATTAGCAGATGAATTAGGCATCGAAGGATACGATCGCTGCAAGGAGGGGCCATTGAGCAGTCAACTGCTTCAAAAATGTTCTAACTGTTGGGAGGAATGCTGTAAGAAAAACTTTTATTGGATCGGGTACATTGAAAGTTTCGAAAATCCAGTCCACAATGTCAGAAAATTTCACCAGTCCAGCATTTGATTTTTCCACTGGATGTGCAAAAGGAACAACTGGGGTTTTAGATGTTCCAGGAAGTGCTGGGAACTCCTTCTGGGACTTTAAATTTGCAAGCCCAGGAGGAGTTTGCTTCGGTTTTTCCGCTGCACTTTTAGGTTTGTTAGTACCATTCATTTCACTTTGGGAAATCTTTGGACCTTTTCGGGGAAGTTTAGGAGAGGAATTATTTTTCCTCTTTCTAGACTCCCCAGGATTGGCATAGGATGTTCCCGCTGGTGAATCGTCAGAATCGGTTTCATCAGAGGACAACAGATCGAAGGGGTTCGAAGTAACGGGCGAAGTGGTAACGGTCTTCTTCAGCATGTCAGCGTAGGAACGCTTTGAACGCTCTTTGAGAGACCGTATTATTTTATCCCTGCGCTGCATGTACACCGCACATGTCGAGAGCTCATGCAGATTTTCCCCGCAGTGAATACACTTTTCAGCGTTAACACTGCAAGAATCTTCCGCATGAGACTCCCCACACTTGCCACAACGTGCCTTATTGCAGCAGTAGGCGGCTGTATGGCCTAACTGCTTGCAATTCAGGCAGTTCATGACGCGGGGCACGTAGAGCCTCACAGGGAGACGAACCCGGTGGATCGAGATGTGGCTTGGTAGTGCAGACCCGGCGAACGTAACTCGAAACGAGTCTGACGGAGTGTATACTTTTTTGTCACCGACGAGCGATACCGACCGCAATTGCTTGCAGTCGAGCACCTTCGCATCGGGACATGTGCTGTTCTTGAAGCACCCTTTAGCACTTTTCAATATACACTCCACGGAAAGACTCGAATCGGTCACGACACCGTCGATCTCCACATCTCTAGCGGGTACATAGACACGGTATTCCCGTGTAAAGAGCTCGGAGCAAGCTAAATCGTTGGCCTCTTTAAGGTCATTGACCACGACACGGAGCTTGTTCGGCCTGATTTTTAAAATTTCAGTCACAGCTTTAAAGTGTGACGTCAGGTCTTTCGAAATCTGTAGAATGTTTAAAGATTTCGATTTCGGCCCCGCCTTAGGCCTGAGGTAAACTGCCACCGGAAGAGTCGATCCATCTGGATACAATCTGACACGTGGGGGAGCTGAGGAATTAATATTAGGAGGGGGGGCAGGAGGGACAGGGTCGGGGGGATTCGAGGATGGAGGTGCGGGAGGTGGGGGATCTACATCCATCGCGCTAAAACTAGCGCGCCGATGAGACAGACAAGAAGCACCTTCCTTTCCTTCTCTCCTTCGTGTTGGATAAACGTCCACAGGAGTACACTGCACTCACCACCAAATCGTTCGACAGCAGGCAGCTACAAAGCGACACAGTAACACAAAGGCGCTTGACCTTGCGACACAGCAATCTAGACAAAAGACACCGGGACCGGTCAAAAAATGCCACCACTTGCACACACGTATTGAAATTTATCGGAGCGATTTCGAAGCACAACCGATGCTGATGTGTGTTCGGCACAGAATGGTTTCACTATTTGTTATCTATTGTTTTGAACTAAGCACATGAGCACACAAACTCGAAGCTTCCATAGAGTTATTAGTTACTGTAGTAGCAAACCGTAAATTGAAAATTAACAATAACCACAACAACAATAGCAACATGATTTGCAGTACATGCAGGATCCCTTTGTAATTTTTTTTAGAATTACCAGAATCCATTTACTGAATATTCACTGATTTTACCTGACCTTTTTCTGAATGTTTCTTCTGTTTGCAGAAGGAATTAACTCTGCTGTTTGGCCATTTTTGAAAGTATTTATTGAGATTTCAGAATTTTCGCTGATTTCGGAACTATGACAAGCGACTGTGTTGAAGGAAAGACATTTTTCCAACAACCATGAGTCAAATTAAGTTGTTTAGCTATATCAGTTTTTGATATCATCTTATCTCATCTGAAAAAGCTGCGTTTTCTGAGTAAGATGTGGTATTTACAAAATGTATATATCGTTGTTCTTTGGTTTTCAACCGATTAACCGATTGGTTTTAATCGATCAACTATTATCACGTTCTTTATTATAAAAAGGAACATGTTTGCCAAAAATTGCATTGCTTAATTCTACTTGTTTTTCTAAATTCTGCTTTTATTCTTAAAAGATGCATTCATTTAGGTAAACGCAATGGCTGATGTTTCATAGCAATTTGGTCGCTTTCAATAAATTGTCAATTAAATATAAATTTAAAAAAATAAATTTAAATGTTTTCGGAAGTGTTTAATAAAGAAACAAATATTTTAATGATTTATAGCCAACGTTTTGAAAACAAAATTATTCAAGAAAAAAATCAGCAGTTTAGAAGTAACGTGTCACTTTGATTTAAAAAAAAATGTTATTGAAAATAGCTTGACTATTTCAAATAAACCATTGTTAGATAGAGCAGCCTTCGAGTTCATCTTAGGTGTCATAATTGCGCATATCGATAATTGAAAACTAAACGTCGAAATCGGTTAGAGCTAGAATTAGATAATTATTTCTCTTAAAATGCTGACTGAAATAAAAATCTAATATTTGAAAAATTGTACAATAATCAGTTTGGTCAGTCGATCTCAGTCTGAGGATGACACCCATGAGAAAAATTCTCATTCGTGTCACCTTTGAAGGGGGGCATCCGAGAGATATTTTATCAATTAGGTGGAGGTGGAGGTGAATCCCACGAAAATTATATAAATTTGCTTTTAAGAGTATAATCTCAACGAATTTTTCAAAAATTGGTAGATTTAGTGCAATTGAAATCAAACGTGCTAACTCTCACAATTTTTGATAACAAGATGATTTCACTGCGACCTAGGAGAATAGAGCCTCATAAAATCCAAAATTTCAATTGACACGTGTCAGCCCTTGAAAATGGTATGATAGAGCGGGTAGCGCGTGACAACTAAAAATTTGGATTTTTTTAGACTTTCTTATGTCGTTTTCGTTTTCGCGGTGTACTACACTTTTTCTGTGCTATACTTTGCAGCTTCAAATAAAACATTTTCAGTGTCATTGCATTGGTATGCGTAATAATGGGATAGCTGTCAATTCGTTTTGTTTTGGTCATAATCGCATTCGTCATTTAGTATCGTTTCCATTTCATATGTCCATCTCGCAAATGTGCTGAGAAAAAATTTACCTGACACTTTACCACGTGGAACGAAAACCAAAACAAACCAGTTTTGACACATACGTGTGAATGAATGTGTTGGTAACTTCCTACAGCACACTCTGCTTTTTTCGGGTGTCATCAGTGACAGAAAAAGTGTAGGGAGAGACAGAAAAAGGGTAACACGAAAAATCAAATAAAACATTTTCGGTGTCAAAAGTGTCATTTGAGTGTAGTACACCGCGAAAACGAAAACGACATTACTCCACAACAAACACGCTCAGAGAGTAATGAAAGTATGTATATGTAAGCTCTCTCTCTGTCTCTCCTTTTTATGTCAGTATTTTTTGTTTTGTTTATGCCAGTTCTGTTCAAAATGGCGTCGAAACAAGGAGCATTCCGTAAGCGCATTTTACAGTTCGCTATGAACTGCACAATAATTTTGAAAGCGAAAATTTTTCGGTTTCAACTGTGTATAATTTTCTGCAAGCCTCAAAAACAATCCGCCATTAAGGTAGTAGAAGACTGGCCAAAGTTGTAAACAGAAAAGGACGTTTTCCTTTTTGTCAAATTCATGATTCAAGCCTAGTGGTTTAACTATCAATCAAGAAGTATAAAAAGCAAAGCCTTGGTGCTACATTCCGATTTGGAACTTGACCTTCTGTTTATTATACACAGACTTCGTAGCGAACTGTTAAGTGTACAGGACAATTGCGACGCTAAGATCCTATTGACACTAACAGTCTCTTCTGAGTCGAGACTCGAAGCTACGACGACTGGCTTATTAGGCCAGCTTCGTACCTCGACATCAGCCGGGAGTGCAAAATCAAAAAGTATACCGGAAAAAATTTTGATTCTATTCCTTCAAAAGCACCATACCGATGAAAGGTATGTGTTTTGGCCAGATAAAATATTATCACATTACGTCACAAAAACACAAGCGGTCCTGAACAACCATTTGACTCAATTTGTACACCAAATACGCAACCTAACAAATTAACCTCATTGTCGTCCAATCGAAGATTTCTTTGGTATTTTACGTTTCTTTGGTGCAAAAATAACTGGGGATCAACGAACTGCAAACAGTTCATTGATGGGATCAAGAGATGCATTCGAAAAGTCGACGTACAACACTCTTGTTCCGGTATCATGAGAAAGCTTCGTCGGAAGCCCGGTAACGGACCTATCTCAAATGCTCCATATTTTTTTTCGTTCAATATGAATGTATCTCCATGAGAAACAAATCAGTTTTTTCGGTACTTCCACCTTTTTTGGACAGCAGTAGAAAGAAATTTCCAGATTCTATGTCTATGTCGAAAAAATCGGATTTTTTTTCAGAAATTGTGCAATCACTTCCTAAAGCGGCCCATTATCTTACTTGTAGAGTAAGGCATTCTTCTCCTTCAATTCTACAATTGGACAATTATTTTTTTCTTAAGCGTTTTTTCGAATGAGCCGTTGAAAAATTTACTGTTTCATTGTTGAGAAAATCTTGATTGAATAGTCATTGTTGCGAAAAAACGTGGTCGTGCACTCAAGAACAGTTATTGTTTATTCATATCAATTTCGTCTTCGTGCCGCTTTCTGTTATAACAAAACGGATCCTATCGTGCACTATCAGTCACCGTATTTCAGTTTATGAGCAAAATCGCGCCAAATGACCTGAAAATACACAAAAAAAAATTTCGACCATTTTTGATTTGATTGACACGCAATAGGCTCAGCACACGTATTAGACTTAGCACACTTGTTAGGCTCAGCAAACCGAGTATTTTTGATGGGTAAAGAAATTGTTTTGACTCGAGGGTAATTTTCCGTAGGTTTAATTCAAAGCGTTGTGGCTTAGAAACCGTTGGAGGTATAGTAAAACTGTCTGAAGACAAGTTGAAGGGAATTAAAAATGCCTTGTAAAAAATATACACCGAAAAAAAATTTTTCGAAAAAGGTAAAAAATTAACACAAAATTTTGATAAAAAGTCTAAATTTCAAATACGAATTTCCGATTTTATCAACAGTCGTTTTTATCACTACTCGCCAAATTCACGCTCAATTTTATCACGCTTCAAAAAAATCCTAAATCAAGAATAATGTACTTTCAGTTGTAGAAAGTGTATTTGAAACATCTTTTTCACTTGTGCCTTGTGCTTTTGCACGTGTAACTCAATTTATTTAATCAATTTTCTGGGGCAACCATATGACAGATGACATTTATCTTTTACACTTTATTCGTGTCATAATTTCGAGAGAAAATAACTGTTAAACACGTATTTCGTTGACTTTTGAGCAAAAATTACGTATTATTCCAGCAGTTGAGAAAGAAGATAAGTTAACAGCTCAAATAGCCCTGCACGCTTATAGAGCGTGGTTTTAAATTTATGAAATTTAGCGGTGCCACAATTACACATAAACAAGCATTAGACTCTCCTAACTATGCTAAACTGCTCTCCTGACTATGCTAAAGAATGGGAAGTACAAATTATACTGATATTGCATGTATAATAGGGTGGGGAATCGTTATATGGAAAAAACGAAACTTGATAGCAGAAAGCCAGAACCAAGTTTTTTTTTGTTCTGTTTGGGGCCCCAAACAATCCTGAATTTATTGCCAGTCGATTGGTTTTGTCTCCGCTTGGCGCATTGCATTGTAAATTTATATGGAGATTTGTATGGAAAACCCAACTTTTTTGCATTTTCCATTCTAAAGAGCCCAAAATGGCTCAAACCATAGGTTTCATTACTTCAAACGGTAGGTTTTTTGATGCCTTACAACTTGGCCGAAGACACTAAAGAGCTAGGGTGAGCCAAAAAAATACTAGAGCTGTTCAAAGTTGAGTATGTCGAAATTTATGTTGCAAACCATTTTTTCTGCCAACACTGTCAGTGTACCAGCGTCAGTCAGATTTCCATCAGAAGTTACCTCTGAAACACGTTGTAGATCATATTTACGCCTAGAATATTGACCTAAATTTGTTTACTTGATCCAGCTGAGTGTATAAACTCGTTACGACAGGTTACTTTTGATGGGAATCCCACTGACGCCGCACAGTGGGACGAAATCAAAAATAGTAGGACATTGGTGTTTGTGAGGAAACGCATGGTTTTAGCGTTTTGATGTCTTCTAGAAAGTTTCTCAGCTTTTTGAGTACTTTATTTTGACGATAAATTTTTTTCATGAAGGGAGGTTGTACACCAAAATACAAAAATTAACTTTTTTATTTCTTGATGAACCTGGTAACTTGCTTCCGACACATTGTAGAACTAGCTATTACAACCAAGTTTGTAGAACATTGGAAAATTCTATCTCTGAACCTGACAAATTTATAGGGTATTAAAGTAAAGCACCCCCTTAAAATGTGTTTTTGCGTGATAACGGTCTTATCTTAATTTTGCCATTGTTCAAATGTTCTACAAACTTTAAACTAAGATTAATTGTCACATTTTTTTTAGAAGAAAGTGTATCGTTATCTCTTAACTTGGAGGAGTCAGGTCTGTTTTTGCACTTTTATGGCACAATATTTGAGAGAACATATCTTGTGGAAAGGCAGATGTTGGCAGCTACTTTCAGTTTCATTTTATTTGGATACTTATTCCCTCCTATATATATCGTACTGGAATCGAAGGGGATTGATAGTAATTTTTCGGAAATTAAGTTGCAACTTTTTTGGATTTTTATTATTTTTTAATCAACTTTTATTTTAATCTGACAACCAGTGCCCGTAAATGAATAAGCCATCGACGTTCGGTGATTTAACAGGTGCTCGGAAATTTTAGCAAAGTGTTGAAATGTGTAACTTAAAAAAATCTTGAAAAAAAATAAAATTCATAACATTTCCATTTCGTACCAGCGAATCTGACTTAAACCAGACGTCAAACAACTCGGATTTTTCAAAGTTACACATTTCAACACTTCGCTAAAATTTCCGAGCACCTGTTAAATCACCAAACGTCCATGGCTTACTCATTTACGGGCACTGGTTGTCAGATTTAAAAAAAAAGTTGATTAAAAAATAATAAAAATCCAAAAAAGTTGCAACTTAGTTCCCGAAAAATTACTATCAATCCCCTTCGATTCCAGTACGATATATATAGGAGGGAATAAGTATCCAAATAAAATGAAACTGAAAGTAGCTGCCAACATCTGTCTTTCCACAAGATATGTTCTCTCAAAAATTGTGCCATAAAAGTGCAAAAACAGACCTGACTCCTCCAAGTTAAGAGATAACGATACACTTTCTTCTAAAAAAAATGTGACAATTAATCTTAGTTTGAAGTTTGTAGAACACTTGAACAATGGCAAAATTAAGATAAGAGCGTTATCACGCAAAAACACATTTTAAGGGGGTGCTTTACTAGAATACCCTATAAATTTGTCAGGTTCAGAGATAGAATTTTCCAATGTTCTACAAACTTGGTCGTAATAGCTAGTTCTACAATGTGTCGGAAGCAAGTTACCTAGTTCATCAAGAAATAAAAAATTTATTTTTTTTATTTTGGTGTACAACCCCCTTAATGAAAAAATTTATCGTCAAAATAAAGTACTCATAAAGCTGTGGAACTTTCTAGAAGACATCGAAACGCTAAAACCATGCGTTTCGTCACAAACATCAATGTCCTACTATTTTTGATTTCGTCCCACTGTGCGCCGGTACATTGGTAATGTTGGCAGAAAAGAAGATTTTCTGCATTTAAATCGACAACTATATAGCTGTTCAACTATAGCTCTTCTTAGGAACATTCTAGCTCTTTTGTGTCTTCTACAAAGTTGTTAGGCTTCTTAAATACAATACTTTAACATAATGTAGTGCATTATTAGAGCATCATTGAGCTCTCTAGAAAGGTAGATGCAAAAAAGTAGGTTTTCCCATATAAATTTTCATACAAATTTGAAATGCAATGCGCCAAGCGGAGACAAGACCAATCAACTTCAGGTAAGTTTAGGGTTGTTTGGGATCCCAAATGAAACCAAAAAACTTGGTTCTGGAAAATCGATCATTTTTCCCCACCCTAATGTATAATTGCCTTGAGAAAGCTTACAAAAATGCTATGGAGAAAAATACTATAAACTAACTTTTTTTGTTTATTCATTTGTATCATTTGTATTTTATTCAAAATATCATAAATTTTAATTGAACCCAACACAAAAAATCTAATCATTTCGCCAAATTCACGGTTTCGATGAATACGGTGAAATTTTTTTGACCGTGATAAAATTAAAAAAGCAATGTAGTCATTTAATCGAAGAGCTCATCATCAAAAGCTCATAATAATCAATTTTGTAAATGCATTCGATTCCAAATTATCTTGAATCTGATTAGAAAAAATTAGAAAAAAACCCAAATTAATCCACCCAGCGGCGAGACCCAGCCTTTCTCATTCAAACTTATTATTTGAACACTTCAATTCTCAGGAAAAAAATACATCTTGATAATATTTGCTGGATTAATTTATCACTCTAAATAACAAATTTTTGGTTGCCAACAGTGAAACTATACCGAACATTTGAAATGTTATGCTTCACATAACACATATGAACAAACAGCGGCGGGTTAAGGCGAAGGCGAGTCAATAAAAAACGCTCTCAATTGTTCAATACACGGGGGTCTTTTTCATAAATCAATTTCAATAAAAAGATCCAATCAAGAATAATAGCACTTAAGTAAATATAAACTTGCAAAATGATATAAAAATGGTAACAAAACACACAAAATGAGTTTATAACTAGTGCTTTCAGAACTTTTTTATAATGATTTTGCCATATTTCGCTTTCGTTTCTTAATCAGAAGTTAATCGCAACGACCCTGACTCGTATCTTTATACAATTATCAATGTATTTTTGTTCCTTTTTCCCGAATCAACGGAAATTGTCTATTATTTGATGATAACAGCAGATATATTAAAAACATACATTATTTAGATTGATAAAAAAAAACAGAAAATTTTATTGATACTTTATTTTTACTTTATTAAATTCACTTATACTAAATTCATTTGATACCGCGTAAAAATAATCTTCCAAATTGCGTAAATATAGTCCGCGTTATTTAAAAAAAAATCGCGTAAAAATAATCCGCGTTATTGTAAAAAAGCGCGTTAAAAGCTGCGTATTAAAAAACCGCATGAAAATAACTCGCGTAAAAAAAGACCCCAGTGTATGTGCGAAGTTGGAACGGAAAGTTGCGTCCAGATTTCGGTCCAGTTCGGTCAAGAATCGTAACAAGCTCGCTTTAAATCGGGTGCGATTGGTTCCATTCCAGTCCGCTCAAAGTCTGGGAACGAGAATTGTCAATTTCTTCGAATAAGCGTTATTTTAATGAAATTAAATCATCAAGTCCATTGTGCATGTTAGAAACAGTTTGATTGAATTGAAACAATGCAAAACGAGTTTTGCTGTGAAATTTTATTTGACTTCTTAAAGCGTTCTTTTTGTTAAATTTAAAGTGACACGTTGTTTCTCAACCACTGAACATTGAATATGTAAATATGATGCGATTTTTTTTTGTTCCTGGTAGTGATGGGAAATATCGAGCAAAATCGTTAACGATAACATCGATAGTTTCCAAGCTCTTATCGAAATTATCGATGAATTATCGATAGTTTTTGCAGAGGTGCGAGGTCGCAAAAGCAAGGTTACTGTTTGTTCACTTGTGAATTTTACCGAAGTATTTTCGGCCTGTAGAAAATTGGGAACAATAATTGGCTGTTTTTGATAACTACTAGGGTATCGAACGTCTTCGTCAGTGGTTTTCTTCAGCCCCCTTTTGCATAGGATTGCTGCAGAAAAACTGCCGAAGAAAACCACTGACGAAGACGTTCGATACCCTAGTAGTTATCAAAAATAGTTGCAAGCGCAAGAAATAATTCGCATACTTTGTGCCACCTGAACTGCCGCCTGCGACTTATCGATAATTATCGTTAGCGCTAAGATTTAACGATATTATCGATATGAGGCAATTATCGATATTAACGATAAATATCGATAACTTTCCCATCACTGGTTTCTGGTATAATCGAAACGTCACTGTACTCATATATAGGTTGGATTATATATCATATTAGATTCAACTTTTTGCAGTAGGAAAATTTTCCCTGATGAACAACAGCATAAACAGACCAAATATCATTCAATATAAGAATTTGTGGAACAGTATGATACCCAGAGGCCAAAAATCAACTTCAGACGCGATTTTGAATTTTTGGATAGTAGCTTCCAGTTTCATTACCCAATCTGAGTTTTAAAGGAACCGGGATAATGCTTAGAAGCCGGGAATCAACTCCATACTTCATTTTGAAATCCGATTCTGTGACTTATTTGATTTTTTTTGAAACATGGATTATGAATCAAATGAAAATTCGTTATTTTGTATAGTACAGGTCTTACTCGATTAACCGGATTGTGAAAAAAAAAACATTTCTTTCCCAATAACCGAATCACAGAAAAAATATTCGAATTTGCGATTATCGAACATAAAATAAATATTTTCTTTATTGCATTTAACTTGTATAATGCAGTGGAATAACCAGAATTTTTTTTTTTTGAGGCGAAAAGGGGTAAAATCTTGAAAAGCAAAAGAAAATAAATTGAACATTGATTATTTTCACTTAATTCGTACATGTCCCAAACATGCCAGAAGTGACATAATTGGTAACAAATATTCTAGAAGGGATGGTAAAGGTAAGATTTCGAAATAAAATTAAAATGAACACCAAAAAAATAAAATTCCGGATAACCAAGTCTCCGGATAATCGAGTCCGATCTGTACTCAGCTGCGAAAAATAAATAAATTTACTCATTGAAAATTTTATAAAGTGCATTTACTAAAGTCAGTGCACTTTGTAGGAATGAAAACTTGCAAAAATCGTTGTAACTTTGCCAAACATGTTCCTATTTAGAATAAACACCATGTCAATAATTAATTGAATCTGCTATTTTTACTCTCACGTAGTTGACGAGGAGTCATGATTTTTAAAACGAATGATCTCCTGATCATTTGAGCTTCACGAAACTTAGCTTTGATCTGATCTGAAATGAAACTCTTTCATCAAGTTTCTTTGTGTCAACTGAATTTTTTTTTTAATTCAACTATTTTATATTTTTTTCATTATTGAACTGATTTAGCGAGTAGCGAGTGTTTGACAATTTTTAATATAAGTTTTACTCAATAGCACTTGGGGAAAACGCCAATTGTCAACAGGCCATGCTGAGTTCTAGTGATGTTCAAAATTGATTACAGTTAATATCATGTTTGTATGAGATTGTCGGCGTTCCAGGAAATTCCCAATATTTTAGACTGTCGTGGTTTGTCATAATCAGATTTCTGTCTTGCTTGCTTATTGCCGTTTGGTTTTTCAAACAAACATTACATATTTTATCTTTCCAACCACATTATAATTGAAAAAATTAAAATGACTCAAATAACAACAAAATTTACGCTTTTATAAATTATTGGGATATTATGATAAATTATATAAATTAAAAAACGAAAGATATATTCAATAATGTTTAATCGATTAGTTCTCTAAACGAAGCTTGAAAATGTTAAAAATATGGAAAAATAAAAATTACTTTCTAGCACGTTGTGCTCCGATTGGTTACATTTTAATTTTGGTTAGCTGCAAACAACTCTAATGAAAAACAAGTTTAAGACACCTAATAAACATTAAAATAATTTACATCTGGTTTGAAACGAGTTTTGCAAATGACTAGAAGCCAGTTCTAGAATACAGTCAAACCTGTTTTTGTGCGATTTTTATATGCGGTTATTTCATTTGTACGACTTTTTTGTGCGAATTTTTTTCGTGCGGTTTATTGAAAAGGACCACATCCGACAAGATTTCCAGCTATTTAGTTTTTCCGATGGAATGAATTTCAACGCATTACATAAGTGTTGCGTCAAAAAGTTACTATTGGAGCCAGTTTTACGAAGGAAAAGTCACGTATTGCTAGCCTACGAAGGATAGCGGTTGGAAAGATTAGTATGTTCAAAAAAGTTACTTCTTCTTCTTCTTTTTATTTGTTAACGGAGACTTTAAATTTTATAATTCATTCGTCTTCTCAAAAAGTTACGTTTATCAATCAGATTTTTAAAAATTGTTCTCATAGGTATGCTTAATCATAATCATCAATTTTCGAGTTATTTTTAACTGAGATTTTTTTATGCGGTCCCTATCCACCGCATAAAAAAAGATCTTTTCAATAATGTTTAGGAAACATAGTTTTATAGCTGCACGTGAAGTTTCAAATGATTTTTGATGTAAAGGTAAGTTACGTTTTTGGCACGTTCCGATTTTGGCAACTTTTGGTTCCGTTTTTGGCAACACAATTTTTTTCTAATTCTTTCTAATCTTTTACTGATTGGCAGCTCAAAACTAATCCTCAGAGTTCTTTACTAGTGTAAATACATACAATATATGACACATTTTTGACTAATCGACTGAGAGGCTGGCAAGGTTCTCTTAGAATTCAATGAACATTTGTGAGTGTGTAGGCCTCACTGCACTAGAAAACTTTGCATACTTTTTTTTATTAAAAATTCATCCAGACTATCATTTGAAAAGGTCTGAAGTTTGAACCTCTTTTCCATATATCGATATATCTGAATAATGAAAAACCAAAAAAATGGTTTGAAAAAAAGGTCATCTAAGATTTTTTTGACACTAGTTTTTCAGATAGACAATACACTCTTAAGGAGAAAATCTTCTGGAAAAACGCATGCAATTTTTTGTAAATAATAGATAATTCCCATGTTTTCTTCTTGTTTATATGGATAATGAAAGTTTTGTCTCCAACTTTGGAAACATAATTTACTCAACAAAATGCAGAACAAGACAAAGAAAGTCCCGTTTTTCGAAATATTTTTCAATGAAAAAGTAAGCTATAAAATATTTGTTAGAACCAAATCTCCATAATTTCGAAAAAAAAAACAATATTGTTGCGAAATGGAGCGTATCTTCACGAAAATACAAAAAAAATTTCTTCGCATTTTATTTGGTGGTGAATAATATTTCTTAATATAAAGATAATCGACAAGCTTTACTCAAAATTTTATAACAAATTATCAATGATGGCTTTTTGAGCGATTTTATTTTTGTGAAGATAATAACGCTACGAGAACAAACAGCACTGTTTTTCCACGTTGTTGTCTTTCTACATATTTTGGTCACTGTTCCGGGGACAATTCTGTTTAATTCTTTTGTTTTTTTTTTTTTGTTTTTTAAAGAGGCTTTGCCTAACTTGGCATTCGCCTCTGTAAATTTGGTTATACATTACACTAAGGTCGCTTTTTACGCGGGTTTTTTTACGCGGCTTTTTTTACGCGGATTCCGGAATTTACGCGGTTTCCGGAATTTACGCGTTTTTTTTACGCGGATTCCGGAATTTACGCGGTATTTTTTTACGCGGCATGTATCCCCCGCGTAAAAAGCGACTTTAGTGTACTTGAAGAGATTAAATAATAACAAAACTTTTTGAAGTAGAATATTTCTCTCTGGAAGTTCGGCTACATAGGGATGTGAAATGGAAATCTAAAACCGAAAAAAGTGAAAAATATGTCCAATTTCAAATGCTAATAAATCGGTTAGTATTCGATGGATTTCCTTCGTTCTTGCAGCAATAGACTGAAAAATTTTCTAATGTTCTTCCCGAATGGAGATAATTGTAATTTCATTGCTCAAACTATTGTACTATTGAAAATAGTCAAGTCTTGTCAAAACGAAAAATTCGACCTCTGATTGCTCGTTTTATGATTGCTTTCCAAACACGGTCGACAGGATCATATACCTTGCAATCTAAAATAGGCTATTTGGCCTATATAAGAGCCTGTTTCAGCCGAAGCCGCTCATAATAGTTTCAGACAGCGACAACAGCAGTCCTCCCTTAGCAGCAACAGTAGCAGCCCGAAAAAAATAACATCAAAAAAAACCTTGAAAGTTACTGTAATTGTACATAGTTTTACCATAATTTAACTATGTTTTCATTGTAAATACATCATTTTTCATTAAATATCATTGCCTAGAACAATAAAAAAACATTGTTTTAGCCTTTTTTACCATGAAACAGGGGGGTTGTTATGTATCTTAACAGTATTTTTCCAGGCACTTTTCCCATACATTTAGAAGTCACTGACAATGTTTTTCGTGGTAAAATTATTGTCGGTCGTAGATTCAACATCAAAAAACATTGTTAAAATATTGTAATAACAAAAAACGTTCGCAAGCTTACAGTAAAAATACATTGTTTTTTTGTGGTTACAACAAAATATATTGTCCATTTACTGTTCTCACCACAAAATACATCGTAGTTTTTTTTTTTTGGGAGTGCAGTGGATACCAGCGATAGCGGATAGCGGCCACAACTGTGGCATGACTACGGATAGCGTAGCAGTTCCAGCGGGTGTCAGCATCGATAGCGGCTGATGCAGTGAGGCACTTTGGTGAAATGCAGTCTGTGTGCGATAGCGGCCACTAGTAAATGCATTCAATGAAAAGTTGACTCATTTTGACATCACATGAGCCATCTAGTTTTGACAAATGACTGACACGCAAGCAGCCAGGTTATCTTCCTTGTAAAAGTATTCTTCTTCAACCTTGCGGTCGTGGCTTTGCACACAACCCTCCTGTGATTTTTTTCACAAAGCTACCTCTCTCAAACGTAATTGAGCACTTCACTCAATGAAACCCAATGACTCTTCAGCAATAGGACAAGAAGAAGAAGAATATATGGGGCTAATACTTCGTTGCGCCTTAAAAGTGATCAGTTGCATTTTCACTCGTGAGACCAAATTAAAGACACTTTAGGGTGAATGTAATGAACAACTAATATATAAATGTTATTTACCAATATTCAAAACGAAAAAA
This sequence comes from Wyeomyia smithii, assembly GCF_029784165.1. Classification (NCBI taxonomy): domain Eukaryota; kingdom Metazoa; phylum Arthropoda; class Insecta; order Diptera; family Culicidae; genus Wyeomyia; species Wyeomyia smithii. The sequence goes on from NC_073694.1 coordinate 125,666,784, forward strand.
AAGCAAATCAGAAAAAAAATGTTCCGTTTTTGGCACTGTTCCTTTTTTGGCAACTGAAAATCGAGGAGCGTGTTGCCAAAAACGGAACATACCTGTATTTTATTTTGTGCGGTCCCTATCCCTCGCGCAAAAACAGTTTCGACTGTATTCCAGAAGGTCAATTTTGACCAAAAATTTTTTTCAAGATAACATTAGATCTCGACGTTTTAAGTATTTTTAAGACATTTGGCATCGAAAAAAAAAGTTTCCATTTTTTCCAATTTCATGTACTCCTTCTCTCTTGTTAGACTTTCGAGGGTCGAAAAATCACAACTTCGAGTGCTTCGGGGCCAAGGATGAAAATTAACACTCGCGTTAATTTTTTTTCGCAAGCCGATAGCTAATTTGATAAGCACAATTCTGAACAACTTTGCATAATGAATTTAAAGTTCTCAAGTAGTACTACAACATTGTCGAAAAGAGCTCGTACTCAAACACCGGAGCTGTGAGGGGAAATTGGCAAATTATCGCGATAATTTTCTTCAATCTGCTCTCACTGCTCCGGTGTTTGAGTGCGAATAATATTCTCTTCGACAAAATTGTAGTACAACTTAATGACTTCAAGTTCGTCATACAAAGTTGTTCAAAAATGTGCTAATTAAATGAGCTATCGGCTTGTGAAATAAATGAGCGTGAGTGATAATTTACATCCTAGTTCGAGGCGTTCCTAAATCATGTCCGATCGAGCTGAAATTTTGTATAGATGGTTTTTTGGGCCAATAAACAACATATACGTACGGTTTTTGGAATTCGATGATGAAATTTATTTCCAAACAGTCATTGCCACTCTAACAAATACCTATTTGCTTAAAAATATGTTACTTAGATTGAAATTACGCACATTTATAGAAATGCAAATGAAGAAACCTATAAGTCTGCTCTGCTGCTTGTGATTTAAACAACGTTGAGTTTGATTTTCAACCGGACTTTTCCGGATTCCGCAAACATTACCCGGTCCAGATAGCTCCGTTCTAGTCCGATCCAGAATTAAATCGGACATTGAAGCCGGAAAAGCTTCGGACCGGACTCTCTGGAATCCAGGTCCGGTGTCGAACATAACTAATGATATACAGTCAAATTTTATTTACGCGGTTTTTTTAACGTGGATTTTTACGAGGTTTTTTACGCGGATTTTTTGTTTAATTTACACGGATTTTTAAATTAACGGGTTTTTTAAGCAGATTTAAATTTACACGGATTTTCAAATTAACGGGTTTTTTAAGCAGATTTAAATTTTAAATAGTGGTCGTAGAGCGTCTCGGATTTGTTCTAAAACCTTTCTTGGTGGTTTACTTTACGCGGAATTTTGAATTACTCTGTTTTTTTACGCGGATTTTTTAATCAACGCAGTTTTTTACACGGTTTTTTAAGAGGTACGTACCCCACTCGTAAAAAAAAAAGATTGTAAACGAAAAAGTGAAGGGGGTGTAAAAATAAGTTTTCGCCTGCAGCTCAAATCAGTCTTCGTCCGCCCCTGTGAACATACATTAAAACATTCCGCCGTAATCTCGGCGGAAAAAAAAAGGCTTACCAACTGAAGTTATGTTACCAACGTCAGCTTGTAGTGCACTCAAAATATTTTTCACATTATTGTTACGCTAAATTTCCTATACTTATTCGTTTTCTGTCATTTTGCATGATTTATGTGACAAACATAACATCTACGTGAAAATCACATGCATACTATGTTTTATCACGTAGCATCTACGTCAACTTAGCAACGTCAAACAGAATGAAGTATCGCGTGAACTCTCCGTGCGAAAAGCCACGGAAATCAAAATGGCGAAGCTGTTGCCAGATTCAGTCTTTGAATATGAAAAAGAATTTCTCAATGACTTGCCAATTACCGTGCTGGATCGAAACCCGTACAGTATCGAAATCCGTACACCTTGATGTTTTTCTTTAGTTTTAAGCATTATAAAAGTGAAAATTCATATGATAGTTACATGTATATATCCGTTGAGTTGTTGGCCCTCTGTTAAATTAAACTATGCGCCAGTAGGCCATGAAATGAAAATATTAAAAATGAAAAATCAATCGTGTATCGGTTCCAGTTATCATTTCGTTGTATCGTTAGAGAATTTACTAAGGAAACGTTCTTCAGATAAAAACGATTTTCATGTGGGATATAAGTGTTTTACTCTGTGAATCTTTTTAAAATTGATGGAAAAGGTAAGTCTTTGTCATTTTCGAACTGTATATTGCCTAATAAATAGTGTAAGTTGTATTTATTCAACAAAAACTGTGCCGTACGGATTTTGATTCTTTTTATTTGCTTGAATCGAAATCCGTACAGCGTGTGTATCATGCATATATTGTTGAACTTTCTTCTTGTTTTCAGCATATAATGGAAGAAAACAAGTATAAATATACGGCAAACAATTTTAAACGAGCTGTGACTGAGGTGCGCAAGGGAAAGTCGTACCGAGAACCTTCGAGAGGTTCCGGCGTTCCGGTTACTACGAAACGCTACGAAAATTGCACTATTTCAGCTGATATCAAAAATTTGAAAACCGTGTGAAACTTAAGGAGCCAGTTGATCCTCAAATATACTTATTCGGTAATTTAAAGATAAATTATAAATAAAAGATGTTCATTTTTGTACTTCTTCATCTATACGGAGTTTTATTTATTGTTGTATGGACTTTGATCCAGTCTATATCGCGTGTGTGCGGATTTCGATTCAAAAGTGTACGGGTTTTGATTCAGACAAAAAACTGTGTACGGATTTCGATTCAAAACATGTTCTATTTAAACATGATTTTTTCGAGTTTCGGAGTGATTTTAATCATTTTGCTGGAAAATAGTGATAAAATATAAGTAGACCTATAACTAAACATGTCAGTTTAAAGCAATATGTGATTTCTTGATTTTATATTGACCGTCGAAGATTATCATGTGCTTAGGTGTACGGATTTCGATCCAGCACGGTAGTGAGCTTCAGAAAAACCATTAGAATCCGACTTCGAGTCTTGAGCTTACAGATTTTACACAGATTCAGTTCAAATGGCAAGGAATTACCTGAACATGAACAGTTGTAGCTAACAGTAATTATCCCCGGTGAATGTCGCAATATCATTTTGTCATTTTGTATGTCAATTCGTTAACGAATTGGCGATTTTGCATGCCCGTGCGACTTATAAAGCAACATATTTGGATAATTTCTAATAACTATTTCCAGTCTCTCAAAAATTTAGTAAATCACAATTAAAACTTACACGTATAAAACGTGGTAGCTATCAGGCAATCAAATGCTTTTCACTTTATCGGTAGTTGATTTCTACGTGAAACTTACATAAAATGCATATGTCTGCTGAATAAGATTCACAGGATAAATCATATCACCAGTTCATGATGAACTCAAATAACAATCACGTAAAATTTACGTGAAAATAACAGTGGAAAATATTCACATAACTTTTCCGGTAATTATAACATGAAAAATATTTTGAGTGTGGAAACAGCCATTATTTTTTTACTGTTTCCACAACCTACTGACGTACATCCTTCATAGTATATGTATGTCATCCTTCATATATGTAACATAAGATGTTACATATTATATGATATTTCACATGTTACATTTTGCGTGTTACAATACGAGCAACATATTACAAATCACGTGTAACATGTTACAGGACAAATGACAAGATACATATCACATGGAATATGTTACATGTCACATGTTACATGATGGTATTACCTCGATTTATGTACATAGACCACTCTGTTCCGAAACAGAATGGCCATTCTGTTTCGGACGAAATTTTAACATGGTATAAATCAGCTTTAAAGTTCGATTTTATGGAATTTTTCTAGTCTCCTAACTTAGGCTTCTTAAGTAGATGCGGTTTAAGTAAAAAACTCGTTTTTGAAAAAATGGTCTTTAGACCACTCTGTTCCGCAACGGCTTATATATAGACACGATTATTAGAAAATATCATTTTAGATTCGATTATTTATAGTAGGATTTTTTTCTAATTCAAATATGACTTTCTTTTCACAACTTAATAAGGTTTCATCAGTTAGCTTGAGGGTTAATTCATCAGTCAACCCTTACCAAGCCCGTTCATCTGTTATCAGTATTATTCAAACCGGTTGTGTAGTTTCTGAGATAATGAAGTTTCGTGATTTTCACATTTTGATACATTTCAGACGAAGTTACGGTCCGATTACAGTAAAATTCAAAAGGGTGATATGTGGCAGCTAGACCTTTCATTTGACACTAATTTTGTGGAAATTGGTCCAGCCACCTCTGAGAAAAGTGAATGAGTTTAAGTAGTCTTCGCAATATGTTTCTTTTCATAGCTGGATTTCACATTTTTGAACATAACAGGCAAAGTAAAAATCAGATTGCAAAACAAATCAATAAGGCCTTATGGGGCAACTAGACCTTCTATATGACATTGATTTTATGGAAATCGGTCCAGCCATCTCTAAGAAACATGAGTGAGAATAATTGTCTCTAGAACACGTTTCTTTTCATAACTTTTGAGCCAGCCATTCCGCGTCGAACACTCGACAGAAACGGACGAGCAAAGTGGTCGTTCTATTACAATCCGGTCCGTGTGAACGAATAGCCAAACAAAAGAGTGTATTATTCGCGCTAAAGGCCAACTAGATTGTGAGTTGTGTCGCTACGTTCTGTACCCGGCTCGCAACTTTGGCTGTATTGGTGCAAAATACCAGCTGCAGTTATGATCTGTGCACAGTGAATAGATCTTTCTAATTCAAGGCCATCAGTTGACAGTCGAGTCGTGTCGCTGTGCTGAGTGATCTCACACCCGGCTCACTGCTGGTGGCTGTATTGGTGCTGCTGTACTGGTGCTGCTGGCTGCTTTGGGTGCAGCTTCGAACGATCGGACAACCACTGCTGGAAGGAAGAAGAAAATAGGTACGTGTTCTTGTCGGCGCTAGTGCGCTAGTGCGCTACATTTAGCGCGATGGATATAGATCCCTCGCCTCCCGTGCCACCATCCCCGAACCCCCCTGACCCTGACCCTTCTGTTACTCCCTCCCCTGTTCATTCTCCAGTCCCCCCTCGCCCCAGGCTTTACCCGGACGAATCTCAACAGGGCAGCTATACTGTTTATTTTCGTCCAAAGGCAGGAGTGAATTCAAAGCGATTAAACATACTGCAAATTTCTAAAGACCTGACGAAGGGGTACAAGGCTGTGACCGAAATTTCCAAGGTCCGACCTAACAAGCTCCGTGTCGTGGTCAGTGATCTGGCACAGGCCAATGCTATCGCTTGCTCTGAGCTCTTCACACGCGAGTAACGCGTTTACATACCCGCACGAGACGTGGAGACGACGGTGTCATAACCGATTCGAGTCTGTCTGTCGAGTGTATCCTAAAAAGCGCAACCGGTTGCTTCAAAAATACCGAAACACAGGCGAAGATTTTGGATTGTAAGCAATTGTGGTCCATGTCTCTCGTCGGCGGTAAAAGAGTTTACGCTCCGTCAGACTCGTTTCGCGTTACGTTTGCCGGATCTGCATTCCCTAGCCACGTCTCGATCGACCGGGTTCGTCTGCCTGTGCGATTGTATGTACCCCGTGTTATGAATTGCACCAATTGCAAGCAGTTAGGCCACACCACCGCCTACTGCTGCAATAAGGCACGATGTAGCAAGTGTGGGGAGACTCATGCGGAAGATTCTTGCAGTGTTAATGCTGAAAAATGTATTCACTGTGGGGAAAACCAGCATGAGCTCTCCACATGCCCGGTGTACATGCAGCGCAGAGATAAAATCAAGCGGTCACTTAAGGAGCGTTTAAAGCGTTCTTATGCTGAGATGCTGAAGAAGACCGTGACCACTTCCATAACATCAAACCCCTTTGATCTGTTGTCCTCTGATGAAACCGATTCTGACGATTCATCAGCGGGAACATTTTATGCCAATCCTGGGGAGTCTAGGAAGAGGAAAAATGTTTCTTCTCCTAAACTTCCCCGTAAAGGTCCTAAGGTTTCCCAAAGTGTAATGAAAAGTACGAACAAACCAAACAGTGCTGCGGAAAAACCGAAGCAAACTCCTCCTGGGCTTGCAAATTTAAAGTCCCAGGAGGAGTTCCCAGCACTGCCAGGAACATCTAAAACCCCAGTTGTTCCTTTTGCACATCCAGTTGATGAAACAAACTCTGGATTAATGAAATTTTCTGACATTGTGGACTGGATTTTTGAAAATTTCAATGTACCCGATCCAATTAAAATTTTTCTTACAGCATTCCTCCCAACAGTTAGATCATTTTTGAAGCAGTTGACTGCCCAATGGCCCCTCCTTGCAGCGATTGTATCCTTCGATGCCTAATTCAACTGCGTATATGAAGGATTCTATCTCTGTCTTACAGTGGAATTGTAGAAGTATTTTACCAAAAATTGATTCGTTTAAAGTTTTGATAAATAAAAACAAATGCGATGCATTTTCCCTTTGTGAAACTTGGCTTACTTCAAATATTGATCTCAACTTTCATGATTTTAATATTATTCGCCTTGATCGAGACACCCCATATGGAGGAGTACTTTTAGGGATTAAAAAGTGCTTTTCTTTCTATCGTATTAACCTCCCCTCGATTCCAGGCATCGAAGTTGTCGCATGTCAAATGACAATACAAGGTAAAGAGCTTTGTATTGCCTCAATATATATTCCTCCCAGAGCACAGGTTGGGCAACGGCTGCTCTTTGATTTAATAGAACTTCTTCCCTCGCCACGTTTGATTTTGGGAGACTTCAATTCTCATGGTGTGGCTTGGGGTTCTCCTTACAATGATAACCGCTCCTCTTGTGTCTATAACCTTTGCGATGGCTTCGACATGACTATTTTAAACAATGGTGAAATGACACGTATCCCGAAACCTCCAGCGCGCCCAAGCGCTTTGGATCTATCCTTATGTTCGACGTCGCTACGGTTGGATTGCACATGGAAGGTAATCCTCGATCCTCACGGTAGCGACCATCTGCCTATTCTTATTTCAATTACAAACGGGTCAACTCGCATGCGACCAATTGACATTCCGTATGACCTCACATGGAATGTCGATTGGAAGTTATACGAGGAAATGATTTCAAAAGCGGTCGAGTCGATTCAACATCATCCACCATTTAAAGAATACAACCTCCTCGCGGGTTTGATTCTCGACGCCGCGTTGCAAGCCCAAACGAAGAAATATCCCGGCGTAACGATCAAAGAACGGCCTCCCACTCCGTGGTGGGACCAAGAGTGCTCCGATGTCTACACGCAAAGATCCGACGCGTTTTTGGCCTTCCAGAAGGGAGGTATACCTGGCGACTATTTACGGTATTCGGAGCTTGATACCAAGCTTGAAAGTTTGGCTTAAGCAAAGGAACGCGGATATTGGCGTCGGTTCGTGAACGAGACGTCGAGGGAGACATCGATGAGCACTCTTTGGAACACAGCCCGAAGAATGCGGAATCGCGTAACGGTCAACGAAAGCGAGGAGTCTTCAAGTCGGTGGATATTTGATTTTGCCAGGAAAGTATGTCCGGACTCTGTTCCTGAGCAAAACATTGTTCGCGATGCGTCTCCGCGCCACGACGCGATAGAATCACCTTTTACGATGGCAGAATTTTCAGTTGCCCTTCCTGACCTGTAACAATAACGCGCCTGGGTTAGATAGAATCAAATTCAACTTGTTGAAGAATCTACCCGGCAATGCCAAGAGGCGCTTGTTGAACTTGTTCGATAAGTTCCTGGAGCAAAACATTGTACCGCAGGATTGGAGGCAAGTGAAGGTGATCGCCATCCAAAAACCAGGGAAACCAGCTTCTGATCACAACTCTTATAGGCCGATTGCAATGCTATCCTGTATCCGGAAATTGATGGAAAAAATGATACTCCGTAGTTTAGACCATTGGGTCGAATCAAATGGTCTACTATCAGATACTCAATTTGGCTTCCGCCGTGCCAAAGGGACGAATGATTGTCTTGCGTTGCTTTCAACAGATATTCAGCTGGCGTATGCTCGCAAAGAACAAATGGCGTCTGCGTTCTTGGACATTAAGGGGGCTTTTGATTGCGTTTCTATTGACATTCTTTCGGGTAAACTTCACCGACAAGGATTTTCTCCAATTTTGAACAATTTTTTGCACAATTTGTTGTCCGAAAAGCACATGCATTTTACGCACGGCGATTTGGCAACTTTTCGAATTAGCTACATGGGTCTTCCCCATGGCTCATGTTTAAGCCCCCTTCTTTACAATTTTTATGTAAATGACATCGACGAATATCTGGCAAATTCATGCACGATAAGACAACTTGCAGACGACAGTGTAATCTCTGTTACAGGAGCCAAAGCTGCCGATTTGCAAGGACCATTGCAAGATACCTTGGACAATTTGTCTGCTTGGGCTTTACAGCTAGGTATCGAATTCTCTCCGGAGAAGACTGTGATAGTAGTTTTTTCTAGGAAGCATGAACCTGCTCAGCTTCAAACACAATTAATGGGTAAAACGATTTCTCAGGTTTTGGTACACAAATATCTTGGTGTCTGGTTCGACTCTAAAGGCACCTGGGGTTGTCACGTGAGGTGTCTGATGAAAAAATGTCAACAAAGAGTGAATTTTCTTCGTACAATAACCGGACAATGGTGGGGAGCCCACCCAGGAGACCTTATAAGGCTTTACCAAACAACGATACTGTCTGTTATTGAGTACGGGTGTTTCTGCTTCCGCTCCGCAGCAAACACACATTTGATCAAACTGGAGCGAATACAATATCGTAGTTTGCGTATCGCCTTGGGTTGCATGCAATCGACCCATACGATGAGTTTGAAGATCTTAGCTGGAGTACTACCATTGAAAAACTGCTTCTGGACCCTGTCTTCTCGTATTCTAATCAAATGTGAGGTCTTGAACCGTCCCGTGATTGAAAATTTTGAAAGGTTAATCGAACTTAATTCACAAACCCGTTTTATGACATTGTATTTCAATCACATGTCCCAAAATATTAACCCTTCTTCAATATTCCAAATCGTGTCGACTTATCAAATACTTCTGATTCTACTGTGTTTTTTGATACATCCATGATAGAAGAAACTCGTGGAATCCCGGATCATTTACGCGTGCAGCAGATCCCTAAAATTTTTTCCAATAAATATCGAAACATCAACTGCGACAATATGTACTACACTGACGGATCACTTCTTGATGGGTCCACTGGCTTCGGTATCTTCAATAACAATTTAACCGTCTCCCATAAGCTCGATAATCCTGCTTCTGTTTACGTCGCAGAATTAGCTGCAATTCAGTACACCCTAGAGATTATCGAAAAAATGCCCACGGACCATTATTTCATCTTTACGGACAGTCTCAGTTCCATTGAGGCTCTCCGATCGATGAAAGATGTTAAGCACTCTCCGTATTTCGTGGGGAAAATACGGGAACATCTGAGTGCTTTATCCGAAAAATCTACTCAGATTACCTTAGCGTGGGTCCCTTCTCACTGCTCGATACCGGGTAATGAGAAAGCGGACTCTTTGGCTAAGGTGGGCGCAACAAACGGTGATATTTATGAAAGACCAATTGCCTTTAATGAATTTATCTCATTTGTACGTCAGAATACGATCATCAGTTGGCAAAATTCTTGGACCAAGGGGGAACTGGGAAGGTGGTTACATTCCATAATCCCCAAGGTATCGACGAACCCGTGGTTCAAGGGGTTGGATGTAGGTCGGGATTTCATTTGCGTGATGTCCCGGCTTATGTCCAATCACTATAGATTCGACGCGCATCTCCGTCGTGTTGGGCTCGGGGAGAGTGGTATCTGTGCCTGTGGTGAAGGTTATCACGACATAGAGCACATTGTTTGGTCATGCCCTGTACACCGTGACGCCAGGTCTAGATTAATAGCTTCCCTGCAGGCCGAAGGTAGGCAGCCGGCTGTTCCTGTTCGTGATGTCTTGGCGAGCCGTGACCTATCCTACATGTCCCTTATATACGTTTTCCTGAAATCCATCCACGCCCCAGTTTAGTCCTATCCCCTTCCGCCTACATCCAACCCAACGACAAGAACACGTTAAGACCCCGGATCTGGAAACAGCAATCAGACCCTCACGATACTCTCAAGGCCCGATGGAAACAACCCAATATGCCAGTCCGTAATATCTTGGCCCAGCAGCGGAACAAGTTTAATATGCTGCTTACCTATGGCAATGAAAACCATCAAACAGTGCTTTTAATGCAAAATATTCTAGCTTTAAGTTAGATTTAGTTTCAGCTCGTAGTCGGCAGCGAGGATAAAAAATTTGCTTTTAGTTATTAAGATACTTTAGATAGTAAGCTACCAGATATAATTGGCGCCGTTAAACATTGAATTGTATTTGTGCCGTGTCAAATAAACTATAGATGAAGAAAAAAAAAACTTTTGAGCCAAATGTCCAATCTTTATAAAATTCAAAAGTTAAGGATTTTTTAGGTAACCCGTTCATTTAAAACCAATTTAATTGAAATCGATTTACACAATCGTTTCTGAGATAATGAACATTCGTGATTTTCACATTTTGATAAATAACATACAAACTAAACATCTGATAGCAATAAAATTTAATGGGATTTTGTGGGGCAACTAGACCTTTCATTTGAGAATAATTTTATGAAAAACGGTCCAGCCATACACACACACCCATACACCCATACACACATACAGAAAATGTTCAGCTCGTCGAACTGAGTCGAGTGCTATATGCCATTCGGCCCTTTGGAGCACTTTGATAACTTCGGTTTTACCAGTGATTGCTATACCTTTCTATGAGAAAGGCAAAACGATTTTTTTTAATTTCGACAGTTTTGAGAATGGATTGATTATTGATCATTAATGACTAACATTTTAAATGTACCCATTCTTGAGATATTTCAATATTATGCTAGAAAAAGTATGCCTTTTGAGTAACAAACTGTGACTCAAAAGGGCTTTTCCTCATCACGAAAAATTCATTAAGGCATATTTAGCCAGTTGAAAACAACAAATAAATAAATAAATTGAAATTTATTGTTTAGAAATTTCAGTTTTGTATGAAAATATGTTTCTTTGTGAATTATTGTTGTTTCGACAGCAATGAACATAGATTTACTATGGCTCAACAGCAATGAACATAGATTTATTAAATATGCAATCATATGGCATCGTTGGGTTGATTCGTGTTAAATTATTTTTGTTACTGGAGAACCACAAATAACTCACGAAAACGATTGACTGATTTCTACATGAAAGTCAGTCACCAAGAGCTTTATGATTTGAAATTACTATTAGAAACGAATTGAATCATTGGAATTTGATTCTACTTTTAAAAATATTCAAATTGAAAAAATCTGGAAACCTAACCTAAGAAATGCCCTACGATTAACCTAAAAAAATGCCCTACGATTGAACAAATCTATTGTGTGAAGGTGAATGAGTAACAAGTCGTTTTGACGGCATTATATCGTAGGGCCAATACACACATATCGAAAACGTTTAATCCTTAATTTATTATGCCGATTTGTTTGAAACATTTTATCGTTTCACTGTTTAAATTCAACCCTATATATCATCCGTAATATTATTTCCAATTATATTAAGATCCCATCGTGACGACCAATGCATGTGTGTTCCCAGAATCAGCAAGCCCTCGAGATGAAAAAAAATCTCGGGTCGCGTGTTAGTTAACGAATGGCTCTCCGTATTTTGTCTTGAGCTCGCGGTGGAGAGTAATACGAACTGCCCCGCGTGGCGTGTTTGTTAGTAGAGGGGTCACCCGTGCTTTAGAGTACTGTGTTTTCCCCATGCCTGCCGTGCATTTTTACTAGCACAAAATCTAGCAAACTCCTCACTAGAGAATGGAAGGCCATTGCACAGTGGTCTAGAATGTTGATTTAGCGGTATTTAATTCCTTGTGTAAAAACAGCTGTTGTGTTGTAGTGTTTTCATAAAATATTTTTTGTTGGATAGGCGCTTCTTTTAATAAAATAAAAAATAGGGTGGCCCTATTAGTATCAAAAACAGCGACACTAACTTTTTTGCAGGAAAAGATACAGTTCTTCTTATCTCAGAGAAGTTGTAGATCCACTAATTTCAAACAACTTTGGGGAAGAAAGCTAGTATTTATCTTGCATACTTTTCGTGTTATGATGAATTAAAGATCGCATGTCAGGGTGTCGCTGATCTTACGTTTGGGTTCAGTGATATAGACCAAGCAAATACAAAACAAAACAATTAAAAAAAATAATAGCGTGCAAGTGACATGTATCGAGAAATTTCAACTAAAACTAAAAAATTCAAACTGGTTTGATTTGATATAGAAAAATATCCACCCCGCAAATTTTCAAATATTTTATACAGAACAGTACGACCTTTCAAACGTAATCTCTCGAGTGTACCTGCAAAAAAATTCAGATGCACAGTTGAGTCCAAACATTAACTGTTTGAAACGCATAAGTTTTCTTTTCGTAATATAAGTTATAATGTTGCGTGAATCTGGATGCAGCGTAATGTAATGATATGCCGAGTAATATATAACTTTGAAAAGTGAGTTGAGCTTCTCAATTTGTCTCTATAACTGAAAGCAGATAATGCGATGGATATATAGCTAGATTCGGATACCGCATGTTAATGCAAATTTTAATAATATTTTCCAACTAACAAGCTTCATGTACATTTTTCCCGAAACAGTGTATATTTGAAACAAGTACTGGTATGTGCTCTAGAAAACTTCTATTGGTATTGGTATTGGTGAAATTTCTATCGTCTACTTCATGAAATAAATTCGAGAATTCTATAAGGTACTATGAGATAAATTGGGGTGAATTGATCACCCTTGAAATTTATACATTTTATTGGAAATGTGTGTTTTTTTTTCGATATGTTCATGATAAATGATGATTTCTGAACTGAAAAATAACAATCACAGCTAGTTTGGAAACGAAAATAACGATATTTCAGGTTAAAATTTATTCATTTTGGTTCTCAAACTGAAGTTTACTAAATTTGCTCTCATTTGATCATCGTTAGATCGATTTCAATTCGGTTTGTTGCAAGAGTTCAAAAACTAGCAGAAATTAAAATCTCAATGGTTTCCTGCGAATTCATTAGTATTACTTTGATGGTATGGAAAAATCATTGTTAAAAATTATATTGTTTGAGCTTTTATTGAACTTTCTCACTTCTCCAATTTCAACCTAATTAACCCTTAATCAAGATTACTCAAAGTAAATTCAATACTTTTTTTGTTATTTGGAAACTTGTTTGATCAAATTTGATTGAGTTTTGACTGAGTTAGAAATTTTTTTCGAAAATATGTAAAATTGCACCGGGCATGCAAGGGTTAACTTTGACAGGTATGTAAATGTTTCAAAAGTTGCATTTTAGGACACGTAAACATTGCCTAGTATTGTAAGATCAGTATCTTTTGATTAGTATTTTTTATCACGAATTTTCAGGTGATCAATTTCACCCCATTCTTTCTCTTTTGGTACAATTACCATAGGGGATATAAATTCCGCCGGTCCCTTCACTTGCTCATTTTAAACAATTCACGAATTTTCTCGTCAACCTTTCCTTTAAAGTCAACCAGCCTTTATAGATTCTGGTATACGCAGATACACTGTCTTTTGGGGGGGCACAGACTTGTCGATCGATTGCTTTTCCATTTCGATGTTTTTGACATCTAGCCCAACTTTGCTTAGCAACGATTTGTTGGTACCTAGATCAACAATGGTCATAGCCGTCCGATGCCCAAATAAAAAAAATTCTTCTCATCAGTCGCGAATGTATAGTTTTTTTTTTTGAGTAGGATGACACAGGGAAACAAAATTTTGTACCTAATTATAGGTAAATTTGGACAGAATTTGAACCCAAAATGTTTTTGTTTGCTTTTCAAATATTTTTTTCACAACTTTTTTTGATTTACAATGATTATCCAAATCTTTTAAAATTATCAGAATACAAATCTTTTGTAAAATGTTGAAATTGAATTCGTTCTCTAAAACCCAATTTTTAATTGAATCTTTTTTCCATCCTGGACTTTTCACCAAAACTTTTTCCATAATTTTAGGTTTCTTTGAAATTTTTTTACAGTGTAATATTTTTACAAAAAGGCATTAGTTTCCTACAATTAATACTTAGACAGTTTTTTTTCTATAACCAAAGGTTTTTGAGTTACAATGCTTGGAATGAAACCTATGCCAAAATGCTCTTTTAGAAAATTACGCTTGAGTCTACAAAAATTGTCCACCCGTGGAAAATACTCAGTTTGCTATGTCAAATACGTGCGCAAAGCTTAATTCAAATCAAAAATATAAATCATCAACAGCTTTTGCCTCCAGTGCGGATGTGTCTGGTTGCATCTCCCCACTTTTGATATTTTTGTGATGTTGAACTATAGAAAAACAATCTAAAAAACGATTAAAATATTCAATTTTATTTAAACAAAATTACAAACGTTTTCATAATGTGTACGGTTAAAATAAGTAACTTTTATTTTAATCAATGACAAACACATAAGAAATTATATTTCATAAAAGTATTGATAGCTTCTTCAAAATCGTCTTCTTTAGTTTATTTCCAACACACAAGGTGGTATTCAAGCGACCTTTGATTTTGTGTCGGTTCAGTATCTTTTGCCAATAAAGAGTTGAACCTCTACGCGGGCTTAGTTATCGACACCGCGTTGCAAGCCCAACCTGTGACGATTAATGGATAATCTCTCCCTTATTGATTGAACGAAGAGTGCTCCAATGCCTACGATCATTAGACTTTATTATTTTTAACTTTATTAGGAGCATGAAGCTATGTTTAAAAGTTCATTAAACCAGTTCGGTGTCTGAAAAGCACATGAGTTTTACGCATGGTAATTTCACAACATTTCGAATGAGTAACATGTGTCTTCCCCAGGCTTCTTGCTGAAGCCCCCTTCTATATAATTTTTATGTAAATGTCAGGGAATGTTTAGGAAATTTATATGAGACAAGATTCTTTAGTAGCATAAATGTAAAGTAGTATAGTAAAGCTATTTATTGTGTCCTGATGAAAAAGAAAGGGCATTCCTGGACCACAATTGCTACTAGTATGATCATAGAATTCTGCCTTTCATGAATTGGTGAATTTTCAAGCGAACGCGTAAAACCCAAGTTAGTTTACTGGTTTATAAATTAAATATTACGCAAAAAATTAGTAAACACAACAGATTAATAAAATGCGAATACTCAATTCAAGGAAAAAATTGTGTGGAGTTTTTGATATTGACATTGATGATTCAAGGCATTTAATTTAACCTAATGATTTTTTATCGCTTTTTCCGTCGTTCTAGTTCCGCCACTGTTGTTGTTGTGCCAATCAGCGACGCAATCATCGAAGTATAACTTCTTCGGAAGTTACCTTTTAACTCCACACCAGATATGCAGTACTAATCCCAAAACGCTCACTGGTGTTAACAACCATGTAGTTCCGAATTGTGGCAAAGGCTTACAACCAACCTCAGCTCCATCAAGGAGTTCGACCATCTTATAATCCGTGTAAATCGTGTAAAGCAATCGACCCGCCACAAAAGACAAACATTTTTGTCGCAGTGGCACTTCTGTCCAATGCCCTTCAGGTATACGAAAAAAATCCCCGACGCCAGGGGGGCGACTCCACCCATGACTCTAACTTAGGACCCGTTGATTAACGGACTGCCACAGTGCCACAGGCTTTATTTCCTCATGCGATGGATGGCGTGATTCCAGTGTTTTTTTTCCACAGAAAATCTCAATCTAGGGTTGTATGTAGACCAGTTGGGTTGGTTGTGAGGCGGTCAGGCCACCCCACTACCATCGACACCTATGTCGGCAACGGGATTCGAACTCAGGTCACGAGCGGCGGAGACGTTACCAACAACGCTAGACCCCGCCCTTTACCTAATGATGACTTCAGTGCAAGTACCTAACAGTAAGTAAATCACTTTCACCTAAAAGTTCCTTTTCGCATAGAAGGGCCGATTTCCGTTAAAAATACGCATGTTTGGGTGTTTCAATTTTTTCTGTGTAGGTGGGGTCACCTGCCTCCCCGGGACAAAAATCTACATCATAGTGGTTGAATTTAGAACATTTTCAGAAGGACCTCTTTGGATGAGTTTACCGAGAAACATAATATGTAATACTATGCATTCATGCACACGTTTACGCGTAGCATATAAATATAATAAAACCTCCGACACGCTCAACACCATTTGAGTTCAGTTTTGTTTTTTAACTATATCAAGAAGTTTAACTTGTGACCTCAGGAAAACCAAAAAAATCTGTATAAATCTGTATTGTTTCCAGAAAATCTGTAATCTGTGTAATCTGTATATGCAGATATTTGCATGAAAAATTCGTAAATTCTTTATAAATACAGGTAAATCTGTATATATGGCATCACTGGTGCTCACCGAGACGGAGAGCGAAACAAAACGAAGTTGTTATCAAAGGCAGTTTGAAGACAAAGTTGAATTGCGTCATCTTCGCTTGACGATGCACTCATGAAGGTGGAGATAAAACATATCTGCTTCTGGCGAGATGGGCGGTGAGCGGCGTCATCTAACATGACAGGTCATACCAAAGAAAAAAAGGTCTGCTCTCGCGATCCTATTTATAAAAGGTTCATCCTTTTGAGAAATCATTTCTGTACAACATATGAAAATGAAAAAAACCATGACCATATGCATTTTGTAGAATTGGCCCAAAATAATAACCTGAGCAAAATTTCGGCTTAATCAGACACGATTTAAGGGTGCCTCAAAGTGCTTAAAATTTCAGTATTTTGACCCTCGAAGATTAACATTCCTAATAGAAAATTATGTTTGAGATGCCTAAAAAACATTTAAATGATTTACAATCAATTCTGAGCGCTTGGAGGCAGCCCTTCATCATGTCCGATTGAGCTGATGTTTTACGCGGATCATTTTTTCAGGTCAACAAAATGTACATGGTCGGTGGCATGACCATTTTCGCTGCCACCCTAATGCTGTGATGACACAAGAGTTTTCGTAAAAATGAAAAGTGTTCCTGACATATGCAGTCAAAAACAAAAAAGTTGTACTGCATATCTTATGTCGTGTCAATTTTGTAGTCTAAGTAAGGCCGATACAAAATTTATTTCCATTCTCCCCTCTTAAAAAATGTTGAAAATGGGAGGGGAAGAAAAAAAGTTCAAGCCGTTTTGGTAAAATTATTGGTTTTTCGACTGCCTATCTGCTCAATTTAGCAACAATCCAGTTCAGAGCCAGTGAGAGTGTCGTCAAAAGGCATGTTATTTATTGGTTATCTTCGATAACCTTGGACATGAAAAGAATTCGAAATTTGTATCAGCCTAACTGACAAAAAAAAAATAGAAAAAAACATACTAAGTATGATTAGTTAATGCTACTTACTGCGTTTTTATTCGTTGCTCATATTATTCCATCGAAATCAAAACAATCATATCACATAAATCACTTTTTGTTATTTTCGGATCACTTTGTTGACATTGACAGATGGTTAAAGTTTTGAGATGCCGGATTAACCAGACGTATAGACTGGAAACGCAAACATTTTTTCCCGTTTCTCACAATAGGCACATATACGAATCGATGGGTTTTCTTCAGTACATCCGAACAAAGATAATATCATGCAAAATATTTGATTAGTAATTACCTCTCATTCTAGTCTTGTTCGATGAATTGATAGTGTGTTTTCAACTCATCGCCAACTTTAACCATCTTTCGCAATCAACTTGATGAAGTAACAGTTGAAAGTTTATGTTCATACGTTTGATTTGCAAAGCGGCAAGCTACTAAAACAACTAACGACAAGAGCTTTCATAAAATTCATAAAACAAACAATTCAGTAAATCAAAACTGAGAGGAACACTAAACAAATATTTTGGATTGAGACTATATTTGCAAATTTGTCGCATAATTAGGACTACGCGAATATGTATGTTATTCAACGGAATCGATATATAACAGCCCGATGGAAACGTATTGACTGCATCTACAGATAGAAGAAAAGACTGTAAAGATTACGTTTCTAAAAAACATTGCGTTCTTTTATTGATCTCTATCATGTCTCAAATCCATCATCAATCCAAACATCTATTTAATGTTACGCTAGGTACATAAATAAAACATTCATTAACTCTTTGAAAAAACGGAACGGTAGCAACACAACTAATAAAAAGCATTTATTTTTAACATATTATTCGTGCGTATATTGGTAAGTCTACGGTACAGTTCATGAAACTATGTATTTAACAATACTAATTTTTAATCCGAAACAGAGTATACTTTTGAAAAGTGTTATTGTCATAATGCAGTTGTACTGGGTTTCACTGTGGAGTCGAAAAAAATGTATGTAATCCGAGTAAGTCTAACGATTTTATGGCTAATGTACATCATTACATGACATAGTTTTCTCCTTTGTATATAAGAGGTGTGTTCTAGTAATTTAAAATCCATGTTAATAGGTGTGTGTGTAGTGGCCATCTTCAGTTAAGTTAAATTGGAGAGGGGCGTTATTAAAGGTAAATCTTCAGTCGAGGTTTTCCTTCTTTAGAAATAAAAATAGCAAAAAAGGATTCAAAATATAGGTTATTGCAGTTTTAAAATAAGATGAAAACACAAACTTGAAATGAAAACTACAACATAAACTATCAATTCAAAACAAATTGAAATTCTAATCAAAGAAACTGCGGTATTCACCTCTAGGAAGAGTGGCCCCCGAACGCGAAAACATGGAATCAATATCCGAGCTGAGATCGCGAGACATACTGCGACGCCATGATGTAGCATTTCCTCCATTCAAGCGACTGAAAAAAATAATAAACGTGTTATGTGCCAGTACCTTTTTGCTAAACTACGAAATCACTTGAATCTACAGTAGAAGAAATACGTAACAATAAACTCGCAATAATTTGAAATATAAAATCTAACGCTGGCACAAAGTCATAATCAAAATCAAATTTAAGTTGGCAGTTGAGAAAAGTATGTGCCAGCGTTAGATTGAATATTTCAAATTATTGCGAGTTTGAATGTAAATTTTGTAGTTCAGATTCAACAGTTCTTAAGTGTAATTACGTTGTGTTATAGATTGACACAGATTGGACTTAAAATGGTGAGTTGACAACCTGGAAAGAGCGTCAAACATAGCTCTGGCCCTCACAAGTTCCTATCTCACACCTCCACGAGTCATATGATTACACTAGACTGCCGGTTCAAACATGGACTCAACTGGTTGGTGTTGCGCGGGGAATGTCATCCGACAAATGCTGGCCAAGCAAAAAAATGTTTTCAAATCAAGGAAAATGTATGGTTTTTATATAATTTTGGGATGCTGAGCTCGAATTTGATATTATTTTTGCATGAAAATGCGTATTTTTGACACATGGGGCACTTTGAGGCACCCTTAAATCGAGTCTTTCATACTTTTTCTCCCAAATTATATAATGAAGATTTTACATCAGTTCCAAAATCTGAGAAAATAAAATGTATGACGCTTGAAAGACTTTCATATTCCAGAAAAAAAAAAACATAGAAACATTATTCAGTTATTGAGAAATTTAAAAAAATTCAATTAAAAATATGTTTTGTATAGCAAATCACTTATGACTTGTTTTCTTCAAAGTGATTCATAGTGATATTACATGGCTTCTTTTTATCGCATGCTTTTTTTTTCTTCATTTCAGTGTTCATTTTCAAAAATGTTTTTGATTTTTCAGGGAGAGTTTTCAGGTTGCAGTGTTCAATGTCAAAATAATAATTCTTTATTTGGTCTGCAGAAATAAGCAGGTGATTTATTATGTCATGGTTTGTATTTACACGTTCGTTTTTACGAGTGAATAGTACAATACAACCTTAAAACATGATTTTGGTACTCAACCAAAACAGCCAATATAGCTGAGGTCAACTTGTAAAAATAAAAAAGTGTAATTGATTACATTGAAACATGTTTGAAAACGTTGTTATTATCAAACTGTTCGGCTTGCAGTGTGCAATTTAAATTTACATTTTGAAAGCCGGTATGTACCGAACACTCTTTGTTTTTTTATTTTCAAAAACAGGGTACTCTGCGCAGGATCGGTCTAGGTGCATTCAAAAGCATTTTTCCCAAGCTTTCTTTTAAAACTAGTGACAATAGTGCTAAACCCTGACGTATAAAATTTAAACGCCGTTTTATGAAAAAATCACGTATTTCTTTATTCTGCCATTTTTTTTTTGAGTAGTACGATGTTTGAGTAAAAGTTTGCTCTCCACTGTTTGACAGACAACTTTTCCTAAGACGTCATCTAAATTCAAGTTACCCTTGAGGCTCCAGCGAATTTCTAAACATTTCATTCTTCTTATGAAAAACGCTAAAAAACAAAACAAGAATCAGTACACTTTGAAAACCATAGAAAATTCGAAATGTTTCGTAATGCTCTAAAAATTTGGGTTCTGACACTTCAATAGTAGGTATACAACTTTAGCAAAAATATAATTGGAAGGAAATGTTCATTTTCAATTTTGGGCTGATGATCAGCGAATCCCCACTGTGCAACGCCCTGGTGTCAGCGTGGGACTCTAAACAGAGCTGACACGATGTCCCCCGGCGTTGGGGAAGGCCCAACGAGCCGCCCGGAAAGCAATATGTTACAAGCAACGGAAGAGATAATACAGACCGGAAAAATCGGCATGGACGTAGGCAACGAAATAAGGAATACGATTGGGAACTTGGGACATGGAACTGCAAATCGCTCTGCTTCCCAAGATGCGACAGGATTATCTACGATGAGCTATATCCACGCAACTTCGAAGACGTAGCGCTACAGGAACTTTGTTGGACAGGACAGAAGGTATGGAAAAGCGGGCACCGGGCGGCTGTTTCTACCAGAATTGTGGCATCACCGGCGAGCTGTGAACCGGCTTCATGATGGGGTGGCAGCCGATCAACGCAAGGATGTGCAAGTTGAGGATAAAGGGTCGGTTCTTCAACTACAGCATAATCAAAGTGCACTGCCCACATGAAGGAAGACCCGATGACGAGAAGGAAGCGTACTACGCGAAGCTGGAGCAAGTCTATGATAGCTGCCCGTAACGGCTCGTGAAAGTCGTCATTAGGGACATGAACGCTAAGGTAGGACGGGAGGCAATGTACAGACCGGTAATCGGGCCTGATAACCTCCACGCCGTGTCTAATGATAACGGCCATCGGTGCGTACCTAATACCTTCCACAAATCCACCTGGAGATCACCCGACCCACAGATAGAGAATCAAATCGACCACGTTCTAATCGACGGGAGGTTCTTCTCCGACATTATCAATGTTCGCACTTATCGCAGTACGAATATAGATTCGGATCATTACCTAGTAGCTGTGTGCATGCGCTCAAAACTATCAACGGTGTATAACACCCGCCGAAGTCGAATGCCGCGACCAAATATCGAGCAACTGCGGGACGCCAGGGTTGAACAGGAATACGCGCAGCAGCTGGAGGTAGCGTTACCCACGGAAGAGCAGCTTGGCGCAGCTACTCTTGAAGATGACTGGAGAAGCATCTGATCCACCACAGGTAGCACTGCAGTAGCGCTACTAGGTACAAGGGCTCGGAATCATAGAAATGACTGGTTTGACTTCGAATGCAAACAGTTAGTCAAGGAGAAGAACGCAGCACGGGTGAGAATGCTGCAACACAATCACTCTGATGAACACCGCCTACAAGGTACTCTCTCAAATACTCTGCCGTCGATTAGCACCACTTGCGAAGCAGCTCGTGGGGCACTACCAAATGGGATTCATGGGTGCTTGCGCCACCACGGATCGGATATTCGCGGTTCGGCAGGTTATACATAAATGCCGCGAATACAACATATAACTTATTCATCGATTTCAAATCGGCATACGACACAATCGATCGAGACCTGCTATGGCAAATTAAGCACGAATACGGATTTCCGGACAAACTAACGCGGTTGGTCAAAGCGACGATGAATCGAGTGATGTGTGTAGCTCGAGTATCGGGGCACTCTCGAGCCCTTCGAAACCCGAAGAAGTTTAAGGTGAGGTGATGGTCTCTCGTGCTTACTGTTTAACATTGCCCTGGATGGTGTCATTACAAGAGCGGGGATTAACACGAGCGACATGATATTCCAAAAGTCGGTTCAACTGTTTGGCTTCGCCGACAATATCGACATTGTTGCTCGGACCTTGATGAAGATGGCGGATACGTACATCGAACTAAAGGCCGAAAGCCTAACGGATTAGACTGGTCATCAATGCATCGAAGACGAAGTATATGAAAAGAAGGGGTTCACGAGAATACAGTGCCAACCTCTCACCTTGAGTTCAAGTTGGTCGTGATGAAATCGGAATGGTCGCCGAGTTCGTGTACCTGGGCTCGCTGGTAGCTGCCGACAACGATACCAGCAGAGAAATTCATCGGCGCGTTATGGCAGAGAATAGTGCATACTTTGGTCTCCGGAGGACGCTGCGATCGAGTAGAACTCGTCGCCGCACCAAGTTAACCATCTACAAGACGCTGATCAGATCGGCAGTCCCCTACGGGCATGAGACATGGAATATGCTTGTGGAGGACCAACGCGCCCTTGCGGTCTTCGAGCGGAAAGTGTTGCGTGCCATCTTCGGTGGACAGCAGATGGAGAACGAAACGTGGAGAAGGCGAATAAACCACAAACTGCAGGAGCTGCTTGGGGAGCCAGCTATCGTCCACACATGTCGTAAGGATGTCGGACGACAGCCCGGTAATGATGGTTCTTGAGACCAATCGATCAGGGACGAGACGGAGAGGTGCACAGCGGGCAAGGTAGATTGATCAGGTGGAAGACGATCTACGGGCTCTAGGCAGACTGCAGAGCTGGCGAACTGCAGCCATGGACAGAGTTGAATGGAGACGACTATTACGTACAGCAAAAACCACACCAAGGCTTGGGACTGTTTGGTAAGGTGAGTTTAGATTGACACCATTAAGATTTAAAAAAGCTTGTAGAATGGAAACGATTCATGTTCTGTAGGGGGTTTTGTCGGGTACTTTAGGTTTTGTAATTTTTTAATGTTGACAATGTCTTGCCTCAAAAACGTAGAATTTCCTGAAACGGTGATATATGCACCAAAATGTTGAATGAAGGGGCAAAATTACTTGTTCTACCGCTAGAAAGACTGCGAGGACAGGAAACATGTCGGATTTCGGGTTTTCAAACCCAAATCCGGCCTAAGCCCGACATCTCTAATCCCAAACCGGACCCGAACCCGAATATTTTTTTTTCACCAAACCCTAACACGAAACCTTCAAAATTTTTCGAACCCAATCCTAACAACCATCTCTAGTAGCTACACCGCAAAAACGAATTCGACATTATCAACCAAATGCAAACACTAACATTTTTTTTTTAATAGAGGGGGATGTTTTGTGATGAATTAATTATTTACTAATATTTATTTTGAATTTATTGTGTGTTCTGCCACAAACAGTGACATATCAACACTATTACACACAAACATTTTTTCAAGCACTCTTAGTCGGGTACTCTTACTCGCATGTTTTTATTCGCGTACTTTCGACAGCGGGTGTTTATTAGTTGCGCTACGATAAGCTCGTGGAATATAAAGAGAATCTCGAAAGTGTGAGAGCAAAAAATTGGAGAAGCGTATTGAACATCTCATTCTCAAGCAGAAATATGAAAAAGAATGATTTTGTTTCTCACTTGTTTTGCAACAATGCTCAAAATCGCTATAGTTGTACTTTATCGAGAAATTTTATACTCGTGTTTCACGGTGCTCTCACAGACCGTTATTATAAAAAAAGGACCAAAGGATCTGAGTACACCAATAGATTTGGTCAAAATTTCAAAATCATAGTACAGTACATTTTTGAGTAATACCCATTTGAAGGTCGCAAAGTACCAAAAGTTCTATAAAAATATTTATTGTAGAGCACGTTTTTCCATCACCATTTCATGAAAAAACTTCAAAAATATTACACATCTTGAGTATTATATCACATAACATTTGCAATTGGTGGAAATAATTATTCGGGAATCTCACAGTGCACAGTGGTCTAAACATGACAAATCGGGATCGTTTTAGATTTGAATGTGAAAAATTGATTTTATGTACTCAATGTCTTCAGCAAAATTATTCCATGGAACAAGGCCTTACTTTTGGCGTTTTCGGTTTTTCGGTCAATGCACCTAACAGTTAGATAAAAAAAAATATTTTTTCTAACCTTCAATATACCAGATTGCTTTCTTCAACAAAGTTGTGGAAAAATTTGAAAGAAAAAAAGTTGCCGAATATTGCGATGTCCTATCTGTACGTTGGATACGACAAAATAGTGTAGAATTCTCAAGAAACCCAAATTTATCCACCTAGCAGTGAGACCCAGCCTTTCTCATTCAAACTTATTATTTGTTTAAATAGATTTACAAAAACACTTCAATTTTCAGAAAAAATATGCCTTGATAATATTTGCTGAATTTATTCATACTTTAAATAACAAATTTTTGGTAAACAACACCTAAACTATACCGAACATTCGAAACATAACATACAAACACATATAAACATACATAAACACATGCAAATTACATGACATAATTATGTTTCAAATATGTGACGCGAAATTTTTTTTTGATCGTGGTATAATTGAAACGTCACTGTTCTCATATTGAGGTTAGACCTGATTATATATAGACTCAATAAAATTATACACGCAAAAGTTGGACTGTGCGTAACCACATCAGAATTGCGTCTTTTTAGAGCATCTTTTGTACTGTTTCGGAACTAATACAACGAATGTGTGTTGTTCAAAACGCATTTGGTGCTCTAGCGAATGGGCGGCTCAAAACCAAAACACTTTTGAAGTATTAACCGGTGGTAGTATTGCCATGATGATTTGTACTGATATTGGTAATATTTTTCAGAACGCTGCTATCGTTAAAGCAGTGCAAGCAGTAATCAATACTGATGATCTTGGTACTGACTAGGTTAACCGTTATGTACTCGGCAGGGTACCCGGATACCTTTTCAGACTTTATTTCTTTAAAAAACAAGGATAACCTCAACTCAGCCAGCTGAAAGCTTGCTTTTTCATTTCTTGGCCGATTTTTGATCTTGGCCTGTCAAAAGATTGGAAAATCTGTCTACTTTTAGAATCCGAGACCGACATGACCCAGTGACCATATATGGTTCCTGTAAATCCGGATCTTCGGAAGCATGTTCCAGTAAGACAACTGTGTACAATTGTCAATAAAACCGACCAATATTCGTATCAAAATTCATTAAAACCCCTCCAGGAAATTTTTTTTATTTATTTTGAGTCCATTTGCCATTTCGGAGCCGATTCCCGACCTTGAACATGGTCCCGAAGATTCGGATTTACGGGAACCATATGGGGACCAATGGCTCTTCCGACCCCATCTAATAAAAAAAGGCAAATTTTCCAATCTTTTGACGGGTCAAGATCGAAAATCGGTCAAGAGTTGAGGAAGTAAGAAGCATTTCATTTTGGTGGGTACCCGGGTACCCTGCTGAGTGCTTACGTGTGTTAAAATTACCGAGTACATAATGGTTAATGCAAATATGAACTGATCGATTCACTATCATGAATCCGGTCATTCAAGCACACCATCGAATCAATAACAATTAAAAAGACATTGGATTTGTTTAAAACATTTTGCATTTAACGACGGTTTTATTCATATGCATTCGGTTCCACGTTACTGGCACCAGCGTCAGTAAATTCTGTTGCAACAAGGCTTGTTATTGGCTGTTTCGGTTGCTGACGGTGATTAGGGATGCACGAGCCTTTGATACCCACCGAATCGCGAAAGTAACCAGCGTTTTTTGAGCGCCCAAAAACTGATCGCTTGCTCAAAACCGAAGTCTACCGAAACGCTGCGATTTTGTGTATATTATACATATTATGATTTCGATCGCTGCAAATGTATTCATTGTGCAATTGTTGCGTTATCCTTTTGACACATTTATTCTCTTTGGATGGTTGATCTTTCTCGGTGAAATATACACACTATGTTTGTTTTACATGACCACGTACTGTTATTCAGCCATCGTCAGATATGACAAAACAACATCCTTCTCCTGTTCGATCATAATAATTCATCAGTCAACTCTTAGCTAGCCCGTTAATCCTTTATCAGTATTGTTCAAATCGGTTGTGTAGTTTCTGAGATAATAAAGTTTCGTGATTTTCACATTTTGATACATTACGGATGAAGTTACAGTAAAACTCAATATGATGTTATGAGGCAGCTTAACCTTTCATTTGACAGTACATAATTTTGTAGGAATCGGTTCAGCCATCTCTGAGAAAAGTGAGTGAGTTTAAGTAGTCTTCGGAATGATTCTTTTCATTGCTGGATTTCACATTTTTGAACATAACAGGAAAAGTGAAAATCTGATTGCAAAACAAATCTATAGAGTCTTACTGGGCAACTAGACCTTCCATTTGACACTGATTTTATGAAATTCGGTCCAGCCATCTTTAAGAGACATGAATGAGATTAAACAGTTTTCAGAACACGTTTATTTCCATAACTTTTGAACCAAATGTCCAACCTCTATAAAATTAAAAAGTCAACGGTATTTTAAGTTGCTCGTTCATTTAAAACCAATTTTGTTGAAATCGGTTGTGTACTTTCTGAGATAATGAACTTTCGTGATTTTCACATTTTGATAAATAACATACAAAAGAAAAATCCGATTACAATAAAATTTAATAAGGTTTTATGGGGCAACTAGAGCTTTCATTTGAGAATAATTTTATGAAAATAGGTTCAGCCATCTATGAGAAAATCGAGTGAGAATGAAAAATTTCACATACACACACACACACACACAACAATACATACACACTTACAGAAAATGCTCAGCTCGTCGAACTGAGTCGAGTGATATATGCCATTCGGCCTTTTGGAGCACTTTTATAGCTTCGGTTTTGCCAGTGATTGCTATGCCTTTCTAGGAGAACGTAACTCCTGTTGCCCTACCAGGAATTGTGATACTTTGAGGCGAATTATTTGAACCGCACCACGAAATTCCTGTACGTACGGCACGAACCGTACGGAATCACATTTACTTTCCGATTAATTGAAGGTTTACATGCTAACTTCCTGCTAGCCTAACTTCTATCTTCTATTCCGCTTATACTTAAGCCATTCTATGGCCATTTCATTCTATATGAGCGAAAGCTCTAGTGACCAGGAGAGCTAAGAGCGGCAATTAATTAATGCTCTCGATCTCCGATTTACCTAGGACACTCATGCGCCGCTGAGTGCGCCGCGTGATCATGCTAGCTGACATAATTTTTAATGTTTGTTTTTTTACTTGGACAAGAATGTGCAATGTATTTCTTTTCGGGTTAACCTAGATACACCTAGCAGAAGGCTGTGTGCCGTATAATTTTACTAACCTTGTAGAAGACCGCTTATTTTTCTAATTGTTTCAACAATGTAACGTTAAACCTTTGGCTATATGAGAGGAACGGGGTTACCGTTACACTGGAGACTGTTTAATCTCATCCACGTTTCTCAGAGATGGCTGGACCGATATTCATAAAATCTGTGTCAAATGGAAGGTCTATTTGTTCCATAAAACCATATTGATTTGTTTTGCAATCGGACTCTTACTTTGCCTGTTATGTTTCAAAATGTGAAATCTAGCTATAAAAAGAAACATATTCCGAAGAATACTTAAACTCACTCACTTTTCTCAGAGATGGCTGAGCCGATTTTCACAAAATTAGTATCAAATAAAAGGTCTAGCTGCCTAATAACATCCTATTAACTTTCATTGTAATCGGACTGTAACTTTGTCTGTAATGTATCAAAATGTGAAAATCACGAAACTTCGTTGTCTCACAAACTACACAACCGATTTCAACAATATTGGTATCAAATTAACGGGCTAGTTAAGGGTTTACTAAAGACTTCAATTATAATCGGACTTTTATTACAACTGTTATGTGTTAAATTCTGAAAACAGAGAAAGTCTATCAACAAAAAGAGTACACGATTTATTTGAACATAACTACAGGCTGTCTCTCAAACGTACGAATAAAGAATTTCATAACAAATTGATACGTGATTCAAAAGTTATGGAAAGAAACGAAATTGATTGATCAAAATATATTGTACTATTTGAACGTTCCTGGTATTGCTCGTGGTTAAAGTGTTTAAAATTAGGATTCATTTTTCTATTTCGATATTTCTTTAGCACAAATATAACGTCAAATTTCACATTTTATACTTCAATTATTACTCCAAATACAACTTCAATACTCTAGGACCCAAAGAGTGAATATACCTTAATTGGATTGAATTTTACAATTTGAGGTTGCTTTCCAAAAACCATAAGTCGCAAAATCGGATTTCAAAATGAACTATGGAGTTGATTCCCGGCCTCTAAGAATTATCCCGGTTACTGAAAAACTCACATTGGGTAATAAAACTGGAAGCCACCATCCAAAATTTTAAAATGGCGTCTGAGTTGATTTTGGTTATCATACTGTTCCACAATTTCTAATATCGAAAGATATTTGGTCTTTTCAGGCCAGGGAAAATTTTCCTAGTATAAAAAGTTGAATCTAAAATGATATACAATCGAGTCCGACCTATATATGAGTACCGTGACGTTTCGATTATACCAAGAACAAAAAAATTGGATCATATATTTGAAACGAATTAATTTCATGTTACTTCCAAAATGTTCGGTATAGTTATGCTTTTGGCTACCAGAAATTGGTTATATAGAGTAGAAAATAAATCCAGCAGAAATTATCAAGGTGTATTTTTTTCTATTAATTGAAGGTTTCATGTAAATCTATTCAAATAAATAATAAGTTTGAAAGAGAAAGGCTGGGTCTCACCGCTAGGTGGATTAATTTTGGGTTTTTATTTTGGAGATAGAATTTCTTTATTGTCCACCATAACCACCATCCGCCTCCATTGAAAAAAGCTAGTGCAATGCATTATCATGATTCAAACCATATTTTGCGGTTTTGAAAGTTTCAAAACCCAGGAGACCCTATCGTTTGATATGTTTGCGTTGAATGTAGTCGAAAATTGATATTGGATTACCGACGCATTATGTATTATTCGTCGTCAGACAGAGCACAAATCGCAAACGAAAGTTCACGTTAACTGTTGTGGCATGTTTACCGCTCAGCATGAGCTTTTGATTAGCTGTGCGTGATAAAACCCAGTTTAGCTATTATACCTATCACATATGTAACGAATTAAGGTAGAAGATTGAAGTACAATTCTTTGAGGAAGATCGAAAATTATTTTCAGTCATGCACGAATATAAAGTAGATACTTACCACAAAATAAAGTTTTAAATATAAAAAAACTTACCTAGCAAAAGGTTCATGGTGGTGCCAAAATGGAGCTTGAGACTGACGAAGATTGCTGATAAAACGCGATGATGGAAATCCAGTCGAGTTCGGCTCGTTTACATTAAGACGGTTTGTTAATGCACGCACCTAAGAGATACAAAACATCTGTATGGTGGTTTTTAAGTTTAGTATTATTTACCCTTGACAGTAACGTAGAAAATAGGTTCTCTGCGGTTAAAATTTCAAACCCGTCATCATCATCTTCCTCTCCAGAGCTAGCAGAATCATTCACTTCGACGGTACTTCGTTGCGATGGACGCGAACTTCTACAATTTATAGGAATATTTGACAAATTAACTGAAAGCAACTTTAAGACTACGATTTATTCACCTTAACCTGTGCATTGTATGGAATCGAGGTTCCTCAGAATCACTTTCTCTGCTTAGTGATGTATGTCTATTTATTCTCGGGAATGACGAATCGTCCTCAACTTCTTTGTCTCCTAGTATAGCACTGAAGAAAATGATAAATTACATAAGTTACATGAAATCATACCTATCTTTATTAATTGTAAATTATTTAAAGCTAGTATCCTGATCAGCTAATTTGTTACGAACTGTTTTTGTATCAAGTTATGTTCTAAGCTTGGTTTCGTTATTATTTAAAATATCAAGAAGCCTATCAAATTTATATACTGTCTAGCTGACGCGGCAAACCCATTTTTTCTTCATTTTAATAATTTCAAACATTTATATTTGAATCTACATACATCCAAAGAGTGACCTTGCGATTTGTTTATATTTGGCAAATGTATAACGAATCAGTTATTGGATACGTTCAAACTTAATAGACAAATCGTTTACAATGATGGGTTTTATCGGAATGACAACTTCCTCCCCTTTTGACTTCCGTACATCAGTCGTCATTTTGGATTTCGGAGTCAACTTCTGGTCTCTGTGCATCATCCTTATTCTGAAAAACCCATATTGGGTGGTATTCGGCCATTTGTAGCTGTTCTCCAGAAGCCGGAAATCGCCATCTTAGAATTTAAAATGGTGTCTGAGGTCAATATTGGGTTGTATTATGTCACTTCCGGAAACTAGAAACCGGAAGATGTCTTATTGGATTTCAAAATATCATGCAAAGCCAATTTCTGGCCTCTGGCTGTCATTCTGGTTTCGATTTATCTTGGATGGTATTTGACACCGGAATTTTCTACTTCTGTGTGTCATTCTGGTTCCAGAAAACCCAAATGAGGTGGAAATCGATCATCTGGGCTGTTTTTTAAAAACCGGAAGTTGCCATCTTAGAATTCAAACCGAAGTCTGAGGTCGATTTTTGGCTTATGTACATCATTATGATTCCGGAAATACTTATGTTTGATAGTATTTGGACACTTTCAGCTGTTTTCCAGACACCGGAGGTCGCCATATTGGATTTCAAAATGGCATGTGGAATCCATTTCTGGCATCTGGGCATCTGGGCATTGTTCATATTCCAGAAATACCGATATTGGGTGGTATTGGATCATTTTCAACAGTTTTTCAAAAACCATCTCGGATTCAAATATAGCGCCTGTAGTCGATATTTGGCTACTGTACATCATCCCGATCATTTTACACTGTTTTTCGGAAAATTGGTTGAAATATCTGCTTCAATTTATTGGGAGACTCCCCACTCCCGTTCAAACCATGTCATACCATCATAGAAACATTTTTTGCCTTAAAAAACTTCCACATAACAAATTTGGTTCCATTTGCTTTATTAGTTCCCGAGTAATGCAGAAATTAGTGTTACACTTGTATAGGAGCCTTCCTTTCCAGAAGAGAGAAAGATATCGAACCACCATAAGAATATTTCTTGCTTTCAAAACCATCACACAACAAATTTACCTGATTAGTTCTTGAGTTGTACAGAAAAATTGTTTCATTTGTATGGGAGCCCTCCCTTCCAGAAGAGAGTAGGGTGTTAAACCACTACAGAAATAAATTTTCCTCTCAAAAACATCCACACGCGCAAAATTGGTTCTATGTTTTTGATAAGTTCTCGAGTTATGCAAAAAATTGTATTTCATTTTTATTGGCCCGTAGGGAGGAGTGCCAATATATTTGAGAAATATTTCTTTTGTTTGATAAGTTCTTGAGTTGTGCAGAAATTTGTGTTTCATTTGTATGGAACCCCTCCCTTACAAAGAAGGGAGGGGTTTCAAACCATCATAGACACCTGTTCATTGATTGAAAAACAAAAAATGCGAAATATTCGAAATTTTCATTCTAAACAGATATTGACGGATATCGTTTAAAGCAGTTTGTGTCTTTGAGGGATGAAATAACGTATTTGATTCCATAGTCTTTTGCTTTTGATTTTTCTAGAAATCCTTTTAAACATTCAAACAAGATAACAGAAATCAATACAATTCTATACTTATCATTCTGATATTATTAAAAAATATTACAGGCTTGAAGTGGCCGTCGATGGCATCTCATTTTGGTTCCTTTTGACAATGTTGTACACTTAATTTTCCCACCCAGGTGTAGGGGAGACTGGGGAGACTTGAACCTTTTATTGTAGCACACAGGCGGAATAAAATAGCTTGGTCAAATATTCTAAGAAATGTGCCATCCAGTGGTTAAAATTATCAATTGAGTTTTATAACAACGAAACTCTGCAACTTCTGCGCGTAGTTGATACATGTTGCCATGACCATCGGTTTCACTACCTGATATACGATATAAACAAAACTGTTCATCGTTACTCGGCGTCTCAAAGTGAACATACAATATGAGAGATAATGAAACGGAAGATTTTCGGATCGGTTCATCCATCAATTCAAACGTAGCAACCGGGAAAGTGAAACTCAAAGATAAAAAATCAATTTCGCTTGGCGTTGCTGACTTTTTTCGAAGTGTTTTTAAAAAATATTTATTTCATTTCTAAAAAAAAAAACCTAAAATGAGTATCGATAGTGGAAGCTTTTCTTGTGATAATGGTGACATCAGAACAAGGAAGCGTAGTGCAGGTATGTTTACTGGTTGTAAGTTTTGAAAAAGTGCTTTAACATCAAAACCCGTGTTTTAGGAAAGCGTACGTTACAGGACATTGCGTTACCGTTCATTGCACGTGATGGAAATGCTGGGCGATGTCAAATTGATGTCGAAAGCGGATGCAACCATTTTCAAGCGGTTTTGGACGTCGGGAATTTTATACGTCATTTCCGTACTAAGCATCCTTTCGAAGCGTTTAAACACGGCTTACTCAAGGAAGATAAAATTCCCCAAAAGAAACCACGAGTCATCACGAAAAGACAGGTCGCTGTAGATAAGCAGCTGTTTATGGAATCTATTATAAAGGTTGTGACTCTTCACCACTTACCATTGTCATGCGTGGAATGGGAGGGGTTTAAAGAGTTGTTTGACGCTTTGGCAGACGCGGTTGCAGCCAAAATTTATCGCAATAATTTAAAGCACCACATCAGCGACATCGCTAAGGAAATCCGCGCTGCTATAGCGAAAGAAATAGAAGGAAAACTCATCTCAGTAAAAGTGGATTCTGCATCTCGATATAACCGGAGCATTTTAGGAATAAACATTCAGTATGCTCTAGACGGCCGAGTGGTTATTCGGACTAGTGGTAAGTATACCAAAGAATACTTTTCCAACCAATGACGTGAGCTATTGGGTAGGAAGTTTGTGTTATACAGGTAATACATTGTGTACTAGTTAATAACGCATGTTAAAGGCATGATTGAAATCAAAGAGAGACAAACTGCTACATTTCTCAAAAAGACAATTTTAGAAGTTTTAACTTCATATGGCGTATCTATTGAGCAGATTTTTTCGGTTACGGTGGATAACGGTGCAAACACACGAGCGGGGGCCTAGTGTGGTTGGTAACGTCTCCGCCAACCACGCTCGACGCCTGGGTTCGAATCCCACCGCCGACATAGGTGTCGATGGTTGTGAGGTGGCGTGATCCACTCACAACCAACCCAACTGGTCTAGATTCAATCCTAGCCGACACCGGGAGATTTTCTGAGGCGAAAAATCTCTGGGATCACGCCTTCCATCGCATGAGGAAGTAAAGCCGTTGGCGTCGGTCCGTTAATAAACGGGTCGTGAGTTAGGGTCCTGGGTGTGGAGTCGCCTTCCTGGGCGTCGGTGATTGGCCACAACAGTGGCGGAACTAGACCGACGGAAAATAAGCGAGAATAAAAAAAAACGGTGCAAACATGATTGCAGCCGTGAAGCAGCTGAAAATTGAACTCAATAGCATTATTTCTGAGACGGAAGCTGTCGGTTTTGAAATTCCCGATGACTACGAGGAGGAAGATCAAAATAATGAAATAATAGAAAGTTTGACAGGAGAGTTTAAAGAACAATTGAATTTGATCCGTTGCTCGGTGCACACCTTACAATTGGCTATATTGGATGTGGTTAAGAAGACGAACAAATCAGTTATAGAAATCACTGCGGTCGCGAAAAAATGCAGACATGCCAAATACAAAACGTACTTCAAATTCCACAACGTTACGATTCCACCAGTATGGTGTCAAACCCGATGGGGAGGCATATTCCAAATGATGGAAAACTTCCAACGGCAAAAGCAAGTTTTCCAGAAACTAGCCACTGAGTTTCCAGAATTAGGTGAATTGAAAATGAATATTGCTTTTACATCATGGAATAAAACTCAATTAAATGTTTGGTAATTTTAGATGTCTCGGCCGAGAACTGGTTATTCATTGAAGATTATGTTCAAGCCTTCAAGCCTTTGTTTGTTTGCACTAAACGAATGCAAGATAAGCACGTATCGTTGTCGTATTTTTATTTGGCTTGGTTGAAGACAATTAATGAGCTCAAAAGCATTCCTTTCAACCCTTTCGTACCAAAATTAATCGAGTCGATTCAAAAGCGATTGGAAAGCTTGAAAAAGTCTCGTGCATTCCAAATGGCTTTATACTTGGATCCACGCCTAAATTTCCTCCATTCGAAGCTGTTTAACGACGAAGAGAAGTCACTTATACAGGTAAAAACGTTTCTCAGTTTGTAAAACATCTTATATCCAAGTAAGGGAATGATTACAAATAGTATTTCATATCACTTTTGTAGAACAGTATTATGGACACATGGAATCGCATTTGTAAACTCCGACCTTCTTTCAACTCTACTGAAACCGAAAAATGTGATACCAGCGACAACAATAATTTTCATGAGTTTCTAACAGATTTTTGCCTTTCTCCTAGAAAGGTATAGCAATCACTTGCAAAACCGAAGCTATAAAAGTGCTCCAAAGGGCCGAATGGCATATATCACTCGACTCAGCTCGACGAGCTGAGCATTTTCTGTATGTGTGTGTGTGTATGTGTGTGTGTATGTGTGTATGTGTGTGTGTGTGTGTTTGTGTGTGTGTATGTGCAGATTTTTATTCTCACTCACTTTTCTCAAAGATGGCTGGACCGATTTTCATGAATTTAATTGCAAATGAAAGGTCTTGTTGTCCCATAAAACCCTATTAAATTTCATTGTAATCGGATTTTTAGCTTAGAGGTTATGTAGCAAAATGTAAAAATCATGAAACATCATTATCTCGAAAACTATGCAACCGATTTGAACAAAATATATTTCAAATTAACGGGCTACCTGAAAAACCCTTAACCTTAAAATTTTATGAAGATTGAACTTGTGGTTCAAAAGTTATGGAGAGAAACGTGTTCTGAAGACTGTTTAATCTCACTCATGTTTCTCAGAGATGGCTAGACCGATTTTCATAAAATCAGTGTCAAATGGAAGGTCTAGTTGCCCCATAAGACCTTATTGATTTGTTTTGCAATCAGACTATTACTTTGCCTGTTATGTTTAAAAATGTGAAATCCAGCTATGAAAAGGAACATATTCCGAAGACTACTTGGACTCACTCACTTTTCTCAGAGATGGCTGAGCCGATTTTCACTAAATTAAAGTCAAATGAGAGGTCTAGCTGCCTCATAACACCCTATTGAATTTAAATATAATCGGACTGTAACTTTGTCTGTAATGTGTCGAAATGTGAAAATCACGAAACTTCATTATCTCAGAAACTACACAACCGATTCAATCAATATTATCAATATTATTATCAGATGAGCAGGCTAAGGGTTAACTGATGAATTATGATTAAACATGTGGTTTCAAAGTTTGGCTGCCGTCTACGTTCCCATTTTATTGGATTATAATCGAAGTTAAGCAACCGTTATGTATTAAATTGTTAATAAAACAACTAAAGTCTATTATCTCAAAGACTACATGACTTGTTTGAACATAACTAGTGTCATACGAACGAGTCATCTCTCGAAATTACAAATAACAAGCTTCATAACAATTTGATATGTGGCATTTCGATTACAGAAATATTCATATTGAGTATTATTCGGTCATTTTCGACTGTTTCCTAAAAGTTGCCATTTAGCAATTCAAAATGGCGCCTGAGGTCAATTGTTAGCTCATTGCATCATTCTAGTTCCAGAGATACTCATATTGGATGGTATTTGGTTATTTTAGGCTGTTTTTCATAAACCGAAAGTCGCCATCTTGGATTTCAAAATGGTATTTAAGATAATTTCTAGCCTCTGAGTGTCATTCTGGTTGAAGAAACACCCACATTGGGTGTTATTCGATCATTTTCGGCTGTTTCCCAGGAACCGGAAGTCGCCAACCTAGAATCCAAAATGGGATGTGTGGTCGATTTCAGCTGCTGTGTATCATTCTAGATCCGGAGATACTCATGTCAGACGGAAATCGGCCATTTTTGGCTGTTTTTCAGAAACCAGAAGTTGCCATCCTACAATTCATAGTGGTGTTCTTGCAACATTCTGGCTCCGGAGATACTCATATTGGGTGGTATTTGATCACTTTGGGCTGTTTTTCAGAAACCGAAAGTCGTCATTTGAACTTTAAAATTGCCTGTGAAATCAATTTCTGTCATCTGGGCGTAATTCTGGTTCCGAAAAGATTCATATTGAATGGTATTTGGTCATTTCCGGCTGTTTGCCAGACAGCGGAAGTCACCATCTTAAAATTCAAGATTGTGTCTGTGATCAATTTTTAGCTTCTGTGCATCTTTCTGGTTCCGGAGATACTCATATTTAATGGGAATCGTCCATTTCAACTTGATTTCCAGAAACCGGAAGTTGCCATCTTACAATCCAAAATGTTGCCTGAGGTCGATTATGGATTATTTTTTATTTAAGAGTGGATATACTTTTATTGGATTGAAGCGTTCCTGTAAATCTATTTTTACAAATAAAAGTTTAAATGAGAGAGGCTGGGTCTGACCGCTAGGTGGATTAATTTAGGTTTTGGGTAGTACATCCGACGATGATATATCACAGAAGCTAACTTTTAAACAACAGCTCAAAGTTCAAGATGCAGAGCCTCGCTTGAACTATACTGAAGATGTTTAAGAGTATTGGATTAAGCGAAGAATAAGCCATCCTGAGTTGTTTGAAGTGGCGATGGTAGTTTTGGCAACCCCGTCTAACCAAGTGTCTGTGGAACGAGCTTTCTCCACTCTAGCATTAGTGCTTTCCTCTCACAGAGTAACTCTTGGAAAAGAAACGCTAGAAAACATTCTTTTGGCGAAGCTGAATCGGGAGGTGTTCGAACAGATCCTACAAACGCACGGTTGGAAAGACAATATTGTAATTGAGTAACTGACAATAAACAATCTTAATTGTTTGAGAAATCACTAATTTTCACCACTCTTCCTGTTTTTTATTTTTCAGATAATCTGTCCAAACCAGTCTACCGTTCCATGTTATGTTTGTTTCTATATGAAAAAGAATTTTTGAATTATATAAAAATTATGCAATGTCCTCTAGTGAATAGCTCCACAAGTATATTTACACCTGACACACATTACTAAAATAATAATCAGAACGACTTTACTGATAAACAAAATGTTATTTGCTGTAAATATCGAAAGGAAATTGTCCAAGTCCAAATATTGAAAGACAGCCTGAATATTTTTGAATACCAATGGTGTTCAATAAATTGAGTTACATTTAAACTTGTTATTGTAATATATGGTAAAACTAAAATAAGGAATATCGTTTATAAAAACGTAATGACTTAGTTAATAAATTTCGATAAATATTATAAATTATAATGGTATGATCGCTGTGTGCTTTTGTATGTTTAGAGCTGATGTAAGACAGTCGGTTGCAGATCATATGCACGAATCCCGATACAGAGGAGACTGTTAGTAGGATCATAGCACTACCCTTACTAACACGCAGAGAATCCTGAGTAATAATTCCCAGGATACCGATTAACACGGTGACGGAATCGTGAAAGGAATCGCAAACACGATCCGGAGGATTCCCACTCACGATTCTTATTCAAGAATCGTAGAGCCATATACACTGGATTCCTGAGGATCCTTTTTTCAGGAATCCTTTTCAAGGACGCTCACGAATCCAATGTGAGGAATCCCAGAGAATCTATGCGAATCGTATGTGTTCGTCCGGGTAGACTTGTAATTGTCTTGCAACCAAGTCTGTGTCAGGAAAAAGGTCAAGTTCCGACAGTGAAATGTTAGTTTTTAAACTTTGCTTTGCTCTTCGTGAGTGCAGGAAACTTTTTTCTTGAAAATGATGGGGATATTTAATTATCATAATAATGCATGCATTCAATCACTTATATTTATTTGTTTTTATTCAGTTGATTATTTATGATTTATTTATCTATGAATATTTATCTAGAAGTTGCCAATGCCTATTGCATCTGAGTTCAACGCAATTATTCAGTACAAGTTACGAACAGTAGTATTCAAATTCAGTTCCGTGAAGGTGAAAATGATTTTCAGTTTCGACATCATACAATCGAGATCAATAATATGATCTGTCTAGATACCGTTGTCATGTAACAATTTATGTTTGTGTATAGAAGAGATATTTGACGTAAAGGTTGCCTCGATATCAGTCTGTTTGAGTTTCTAGGTGGTGATTTTTTTCAGCACTGGTGCCATCTATCTTCTTTTTCTATACATAAAAAAATTCAGCTCTGTCTGTCTGTCTGTCTGATCCATATAGGCTTGGAAACTACTGAACCGGGCCGAGAAAGGTGACTAAGATAGTTCCCAGTTCCCCTCTGGTCCAAGCATTTTGCCAACTGATGATCGTATTCTGACGTACAAATGAGAAAAATTCATTAAAGGCAATTGGTCTTTCATAAATATCACCGTTTGTTGCGCCCACCTTAGCCAAAGAGTCCGCTTTCTCATTACCCGGTATCGAGCAGTGAGAAGGGACCCACGCTAAGGTAATCTGAGTAGATTTTTCGGATAAAGCACTCAGATGTTCCCGTATTTTCCCCAGGAAATACGGAGAGTGCTTAACATCTTTCATCGATCGGAGAGCCTCAAAGGAGCTGAGACTGTCCGTAAAGATGAAATAATGGTCCGTGGGCATTTTTTCGATAATCCCTAGGGTGTACTGAATTGCAGCTAATTCTGCGACGTAAACAGAAGCAGGGTTATCGAGCTTATGGGAGACGGTTAAATTGTTATTGAAGATACCGAAGCCAGTGGACCCATCAAGAAGTGATCCGTCAGTGTAGAACATATTGTCGCAGTTGATATTTCGATATTTATTGGAAAAAAATTTAGGGATCTGCTGCACGCGTAAATGATCCGGGATTCCACGAGTTTCTTCTATCATGGATGTATCGAAAAACACAGTAGAATCAGAAGTATTTGATAAGTCGACACGATTTGGAATATTCGAAGAAGGGTTAATATTTTGGGACATGTGATTGAAATACAATGTCATAAAACGGGTTTGAGAATTAAGTTCGATTAACCTTTCAAAATTTTCAATCACGGGACGGTTCAAGACCTCGCATTTGATAAGAATACGAGATGACAGGCTCCAGAAGCGGTTTTTCAATCGTAGTACTCCAGCTAAGATCTCCAAACTCATCGTATGGGTCGATTGCATGCAACCCAAGGCGATACGCTAACAACGATATTGTATTCGCTCCAGTTTGAACAAATGTGTGTTTGCTGCGGAGCGGAAGCAGAAACACCCGTACTTAATAACAGACAGTATCGTTGTTTGGTAAAGCCTTATAAGGTCTCCTGGGTGGGCTCCCCACCATTGTCCGGTTATTGTACGAAGAAAATTCACTCTTTGTTGACATTTTTTCATCAGACACCTCACGTGACAACCCCAGGTGCCTTTAGAGTCGAACCAGACACCAAGATATTTGTGTACCAAAACCTGAGAAATTGTTTTACCCATTAATTGTGTTTGAAGCTGAGCAGGTTCATGCTTCCTAGAAAAAACTACTATCTCAGTCTTCTCCGGAGAGAATTCGATACCTAGCTGTAAAGCCCAAGCAGACAAATTGTCCAAGGTATCTTGCAATGGTCCTTGAAAATCGGCAGCTTTGGCTCCTGTAACAGAGATTAGACTGTCGTTTGAAAGTTGTCTTATCGTGCATGAATTTGCCAGACATTCGTCGATGTTATTTACATAAAAGTTGTAAAGAAGGGGGCTTAAACATGAGCCCTGGGGAAGACCCATGTAGCTAATGCGAAAAGTTGCCAAATCGCCGTGCGTAAAATGCATGTGCTTTTCGGACAACAAATTGTGCAAAAAATTGTTCAAAATTGGAGAAAATCCTTGTCGGTGAAGTTTACCCGAAAGAATGTCAATAGAAACGGAATCAAAAGCCTCCTCATGTCCAAGAACGCAGACGCCATTTGTTCTTTACGAGCATACGCCAGCTGAATATCTGTTGAAAGCAACGCAAGACAATCATTCGTCCCTTTGGCACGGCGGAAGCCAAATTGAGTATCTGAAAGCAAACCATTTGATTCGACCCAATGGTCTAAACGACGGAGTATCATTTTTTCCATCAATTTCCGGATACAGGATAGCATTGCAATCGGCCTATGAGAGTTGTGATCAGAAGCTGGTTTCCCTGGTTTTTGGATGGCGATCACCTTCACTTGCCTCCAATCCTGCGGTACAATGTTTTGCTCCAGGAACTTATTGAACAAGTTCAACAAGCGCCTCTTGGCATTGCCGGGTAGATTCTTCAACAAGTTGAATTTGATTCTATCTAACCCAGGCGCGTTATTGTTACAGGACAGGAGGGCAACTGAAAATTCTGCCATCGTAAAAGGTGATTCTATCGCGTCGTGGCCCGGAGACGCATCGCGAACAATGTTTTGCTCAGGAACAGAGTCCGGACATACTTTCCTGGCAAAATCAAATATCTACCTACTTGAAGACTCTTCGCTTTTGTTGACCGTTACGCGATTCCGCATTCTTCTGGCTGTGTTCCAAAGAGTGCTCATCGATGTCTCCCTCGACGTCTCGTTCACAAATCGACGCCAATATCCGCGTTTCTTTGCTTTAGCCAAGCATTTAAGCTTGGTATCAAGCTCCGAATACCGTATATAGTCGCCAGGTATACCTTTCTTCTGATAGGCCAAAAACGCGTCGGATCTTTGCGTGTAGACATCGGAACACTCTTTGTCCCACCACGGAGTGGGAGGCCGTTTTTTGATCGTTACGCCGGGATATTTCTTCGTTTGGGCTTGCAACGCGGCGTCGAGAATCAAGCCCGCGAGGAGGTTGTATTCTTCAAGTGGTGGATGATGTTGAATCGACTCGACCGCTTTTGAAATCATTTCCTCGTATAACTTCCAATCGACATTCCGAGTGAGGTCATACGGAATGTCAATTGGTCGCATGCGAGTTGACCCGTTAGTAATTGAAATAATAATAGGCAAATGGTCGCTACCGTGAGGATCGAGGATTGCCTTCCATGTGCAATCCAACCGTAGCGACGTCGAACATAAGGATAGATCCAAAGCGCTTGGGCACGCTGGAGGTTTCGGGATACGTGTCATTTCACCGTTGCTTAAAATAGTCATATCAAAGTCATCGCAAAGGTTATAGATTAAAGAGGAGCGGTTATCATCGTAAGGGGAACCCCAAGCCACACCATGAGAGTTGAAGTCTCCCAAAATCAAACGTGGCGAGGGAAGAAGTTCTATTAAATCAAAGAGCAGCCGTTGCACAACCTGTGCTCTGGGAGGAATATATATTGAGGCAATACAAAGCTCTTTACCTTGTATTGTCATTTGACATGCGACAACTTCGATGCCTGAAATCGAGGGGAGGTTAATACGATAGAAAGAATAGCACTTTTTAATCCCTAAAAGTACTCCTCCATATGGGGTGTCTCGATCAAGGCGAATAATATTAAAATCATGGAAGTTGAGATCAATATTTCAAGTAAGCCAAGTTTCACAAAGGGAAAATGCATCGCATTTGTTTTTATTTATCAAAACATTAAACGAATCAATTTTTGGTAAAATACTTCTACAATTCCACTGTAAGACAGAGATAGAATCCTTCATATACGCAGTTGAATTAGGCTTCAACTGCTTCAAAAATGATCTAACTGTTGGAAGGAATGCTGTCAGAAAAATTTTAATTGGATCGGGTACATTGAAATTTTCAAAAATCTAGTCCACAATGTCAGAAAATGTCACTAATCCAGAGTTTGTTTCATCAACTGGATGTGCAAAAGGAACAACTGGGGTTTTAGATGTACCTGGCAGTGCTAGGAACTCCTTCTGGGACTTTAAATTTGCAAGCCCAGGAGGAGTTTGCTTCGGTTTTTTCCGCAGCACTGTTTGGTTTGTTTGTAACTTTCATTTCACTTTGAGAAATCTTAGGACCTTTTCTGGGAAGTTTAGGAGAGGAAATATTTTTCCTTTTTCTAGACTCCCCAGGATTGGCATAAGATGTTCCCGCTGGTGAATCGTCAGAATCGGTTTCATCAGAGGACAACAGATCAAAGGGGTTCGATGTAATGGTGGAAGTGGTCACAGTCTTCTGCAGCATCTCAGCGTAAGAACGCTTTGAACGCTCCGTAAGTGACCGCTTGATTTTATCTCTGCGCTGCATGTACACCGGGCATGTGGAGAGCTCATGCTGGTTTTCCCCACAGTGAATACATTTTTCAGCATAAACACTGCAAGAATCTTCCGCATGAGTCTCCCCACACTTGCTACTTCGTGCCTTATTGCAGCAGTAGGCGGCTGTGTGGCCTAACTGCTTGCAATTGGTGCAATTCATAACACGGGGTACATACAATCGCACAGGCAGACGAACCCGGTCGATCGAGACGTGGCTAGGGAGTGTAGATCCGGCAAACTTAACGCGAAACGAGTCTGACGGAGTGTACACTTTTTTACCGCCGACGAGAGATACAGACCGCAATTGCTTGCAGTCGAGCACCTTCACAACGGGACATGTGCTATTCTTGAAGCACCCTTTAGCACTTTGCAAAATACACTCGACGGACAGACTCGAATCGGTTATGACACCGTCGATCTCCACGTCTCGTGCGGGTATGTAAACGCGATACTCGCGTGTGAAGAGCTCAGAGCAAGCGATAGTATTGGCCTGTGCCAGATCACTGACCACGACACGGGGATTGTTAGGTCGGGCCTTGGAAATTTCGGTCACAGCCTTGTACCCCTTCGTTAGGTCTTTAGAAATTTGCAGTATGTTTAATCGCTTTGAATTCACTCCTGCCTTTGGACGAAAATAAACAGTATAGCTGCCCTGTTGAGATCCGTCCGGGTAAAGCCTGGGGCGAGGGGGGACTGGAGAATGAACAGGGGAGGGGTTAACAGAAGGGTCAGGGTCAGGGGGGTTCGGGGACGGTAGCACGGGAGGCGAGGGATCTATATCCATCGCGCTAAATCTAGCGCACTAGCGCACTAGCGCCGACAAGAACACGTACCTCTTTACTTCTTCCTTCCAGCAGTGGTTGTCCGATCGTTCGAAGCTGCACCCAAAGCAGCCAGCAGCACCAGTTCAGCAGCACCAGTTCAGCAGCACCAATACAGCCACCAGCAGTGAGCCGGTG
The DNA here is from genome assembly GCF_029784165.1 of Wyeomyia smithii. Classification (NCBI taxonomy): domain Eukaryota; kingdom Metazoa; phylum Arthropoda; class Insecta; order Diptera; family Culicidae; genus Wyeomyia; species Wyeomyia smithii. Next base: position 125,710,083 of record NC_073694.1, read on the forward strand.
TGAGATCACTCAGCACAGCGACACGACTCGACTGTCAACTGATGGCCTTGAACTCGAAAGATCTATTCACTGTGCACAGATCAAAACTGCAGCTGGTATTTTGCACCAATACAGCCAAAGTTGCGAGCCGGGTACAGAACGTAGCGACACAACTCACAATCTAGTTGGCCTTTAGCGCGAATAATATACTCTTTTGTTTGGTTATTCGTACACACGGACCGGATTGTAATAGAACGACCACTTTGCACGTCCGTATATTTTCGTGTTGTCAAAGTCAAAATTGTGACCATGATCTAGGTGATGCTGTACTAATCCTGTTTTTGCTTCTTTTTCCGTATGTCATTTTTGTGTTCATTTATTCTCGTTTCCAACATACGCCCTGTTTGTCCAACATAAACTTTGCCATCATCTGTGCCACACGGAACCTCATACACGACATTTTTCGTTCTCATTTTTGGAATCGGGTCATTAAGGCGGCTAAATACCGTGTCTTTTATCTTGCCACCCGGTTTATTCGCTAATGTTATTCCCTGCTTATTTAAAATTTTTGATAATTTTTCGCTTAGCCCTGGAATGTAGGGAGCGAAGACAAACCTTTTTTCCTGATTATTGCTTTTGTCTATTTGAATCGGTACCTGGAATGGTTTATTTTTCGTATAAACCATTCCAGGTACCGATTGCACAAAAGAATTTTCCTCATTGCTGTTATTGTGCACTGTCTCTGATTTGCATCTGTGAGCTTAATTTCTCGATCGACTAACGCGATCGCTGTGTGCAAACGGACTTTCTGAATGGAAATCTTCTTTTTGAAATTTTCTTGTTTCAGTGCCCAAATCTTTGTTACTTTTCCCTCTCTCCTGTGAAGCATCTTATATAGGAACCTAAGTTTTTGATTCTCTTCCCTTTCAAGCGTGAACATTAATTTTTCATGAAATGTGGCGGGGGTAAAAATCTAACACCTATCTTCGTTCGATCCTTCCAGCCGTAACGAAGGGACGTCGATTCGGAGCGGCACGAAAGGAAGCGGAACAGCACGCAGCACCATCGGAGCAGAGCGAGGAAACCAACGGCGGTGATAATAACGCAGCGAAATCTCTGACCAGTCGCCTTAGACGGTCGCGGTTCGCACTGACGCAATAGGTCGCAGCTTCAGCACTGTTCTTCCTTTCTAGTAAGTAATAAATTTGAAAATTGGAACAAAAAAGTCAGTAAGCAAACCACACTGGTGGGAGAAGAATGTTGTTTTGTCATGTAAGTTATAAATGAAAATTTGTGTAGTACGTGTAAACAACATGTGATGTTCAAATAAAATTTTGGATCTATCGATGGCTGAATAACAGTACGTCGAAACATGATGTAAAACAAACACAGTGTGTACCTATATTTTATCTAGAAATATCAACCATCCAAAGAGAATAAAATTATACGGTGACGAAAAACCCCAAATAATAGCATAATTGTAACGTTCAACATATTATGGAATTCGCGCTTTTTATTGGGAAATACTTGAAATAGTATGTATTTTTTACATCTGAAAAAATATGTTTGTTTGAAACAAGTAGTAAAAAATACCAAATTGTTTTGTCACATAGCGTAAATAACCGCATAACTGTCACACTACTTAACTTTTTCAACTTTTTTTGTCAAAAAGCTTCCATCCAAATCCAAAGTAATGTTCGATGTATACATATTGTAAATTAGTGCTTTCTTCATGATACTAAGTTTAGTTAAAGTGTCTATTTGCAAGAATATATTAGGAACAATGCATTTAAGGTCACAATATAAAAGTGTCATTTGCTTGAACAACCAATTTTGCAAATGTTTCAATCATGCGATTATGGGCAGTTCACTTATGGAGCTCATACAAATCAAACATGAATTTGCATGGTGGTTTGACCTCCGCACTCTGGAAGGGGAGGGAGGTCTCCCATACAAATTAAACAGATATTTCAACCAGGTTTTCCGGGAAACAGCCTAAAATGATCAGGTCGATGCACAGGAGCCAAAACTCGACTCCAGACGCCACTCATAAATTTAAGATGGGAACTTCCGGTTTCTAATATGTATTAGTGTTGCCGGAACCAGGATGACGCCCAGGATGACCCCAAGGATGACGAAAATGTCTCCAAATGACAATTTGAAATCCAAGATGGCGACTTCTGGTTTCGGGAAACAGCGGGAAGTGACCAAATACCAAATTATATGGGTATTTCTGAAATCATAATGATACACAGGAGCTAAAGTCGACCACAGACACCATTTTGAATTGTAAAATGGCAACTTCCGGTTTCTGGAAAACAGCCAAAATGACCGATTTCCACCCAATATAATAATATCCGGATCTAGAATGATACACAGGAGCTAAAAACTACCACAGATACCTTTTTGAACATTAAGATGGCGACTTCCGGTTTCTGTAAAATAGCCGAAAATGACCAAGTACCACCCAATATGGATGGTTTTTCAACCAGAATGACGCTCAAGGGCCAGATATTGTCTCCAAATGCCATTTTTAAATCCAAGATGGCGACTTCCGGTTAGTGAAAAATAGCTTGAAATAACCAAATACCATCCCATATGAGTATCTCCGGAACCAGAATGATGCAATGAGGTAAATATTGACCTCAGGCACCATTTTGAATTGTAAGATGGCAACTTAGAGGTGATGTACAGAAGCCAAAAGTCGAGGATGTTGTCATTCCGATAAAACCATTAATTCCAAACGATTTGTCTTTTGAATTTCATCATATCCTATGACCGGTTCGTCGTGCATTTGCAGACTGCAAACACATCACAAGAAATCAATAAATTTGGAATGTTTAAAATTATTTATTTAAAAACAAAAATGGGCGGGACGAAGTTTGCCGGGTCAGCTAGTTTTACATAAAAAAGCACTCCTGCATAAGCATAAGTTTGCTAAACTAGTTCTTTTTAACACAGGAAAATTTAATTAATGAACTATTTGAAACTTTATTCGATTATTCAGATTCGCCAGTAAGTTGCATATGAATTAGCTCACGTGGAAATTGAATGGCCCTTGAATGTTCACATCAACACTGGGGGAATCAAGTGTACCCGAATAAGGGCTTAAGTTGACCCTGGTCTGAGCTTTCATTTAAAATTTTTCATGTTTTACAAAAATACTTATTACTTCATTTTACGGCAAAATAACTAAGAGACTTTTTTATGATATTCAGACACTAGTATAATGGGTTTTTATACAAATAGAATGAAAAAAAGGGATCAACTCCTCCCAGACTCTTCCAAGCAAATTTTCAAGCTGACAAGATATTGAGGACGGCTTTGATCTATTCTATCCATGATGTGTTAAAATTTGTACAGATCGTTGAGAGCTCAAACATGTCATACGTACATTTGTGATGACAGTTTACTGAAACGCATCAACGTGCGTTCTGAGCTTGACATGAATTTAAAAAGAAATTGATTAAATTTATCGCAAAAAAGCAAGAAAATAATCATTTTGACAATTTTGACTTCACCACTGCAGAAACAAATGAACTGAGCATGGGTACTAGACTGGGACACGGTTATATGAGCAAAAAGCGATGGTGTTATTTTTTCGCTCCCATGCACTTTTCGTGTTCCTTATGGGTCCTATAACAACTGTGTAAATTTTCAGATCGATCGGTGAAACCATATTTTTGCGCCCGATTTTCAAAGTTTCCATACGATTTTATATGAGAAAATCCCTTTTTTCAAAACTTATTCTCTAGAGATGTCCAGTTGGCTCCTAAAAATATATCGATACAAATAATTTGTTAGAAATTTTTCTGGGAAAAACTGTTCTGAAGACCGTAAAGCGATACGATGATTGCAGAAGAAGTTATATCCCTCAAACTGATTAAATAGGGGAACTGCTCCATTATTCATCTCATTAAGCCGATATTCACGAAGAATGCACGGATAAAACAAGAAATTTTCACGGAATCATTGAACAAATGAACTAAATATGCTTGCGTACTCTTATGGAATCGTTTAGTATTGTATATTTAATAAAATTAGCTAGATTTATCCTGAATTTTGTAAAACAAAACCATTTTTCATAACGCTTCCATATCCATCTCAAAACTTAAATAACTGCTCAATTATTCATCTAACGACGCCCCCATATTCATCACACTGTTAATCATGAATGAAACACATTATCATGAATGAACGTAGCCGCAACCCGTCGTAGTAGGTTACCTAGATATCCGCTGCAGTTGTTTACGTGCAAAACTGGTAACCTAGGTAACCACTACAGTGCTGTAGATTTATGTCAATTATGTCTTAATAATTCAAAATTTTCAGTATGATTTTTTCGTATTAACAGAAACTGATTTGGCAACTCTTGATTTTCTTCAACGCAGTGAAAACAGATGAAAATACATACAGTTGAAATTTAGGAATTGTAGAAATTCATCGCATATATTTCTGCTAATTCAAGCTTGTTTCAGGAAATTTGAGGTGAACATTTCAAAGGAAGAAAGAACGAGTCCCGTTGTAGCCGTCTAGAACGATGCGCGGATTTTGTTTTCTGAGGTAGGTGATTGAATTAAATGAGTTTTAGAGTGCAGATGCCCGACTATAATATCAAATTTAGTGCTTTTAAGTGAGTTTTTGGGGATTATACTTTATGAGGAATCTAAAGTGAACTTAGAAGAAGAATCCATTCCATGGATTAGCAGATTGGTTTAAGAAGAAAATATGCATTTTTTCCTGTTTTTATTTGTGTTTACATGTTGAATGAGATGAATATACGGGCTGAAATGTATAATGGAGCAGTTCCCCTATCAGACGAACGGCTCATCTTTAAATTTTTCTAGCAATACCCAATAGGACCCATAAGGAACACGAACAGTGCATGGGAGCTAACATTAATTTTTTTGTCCCACCCTAATGGGTACACAGAGGTATTCCATATATACCTTGCCACTATTCGGTCTGCTATAGTGTAGTCCATAACGCGAGATAGCAAGCGACGGGTAGAGCCAACACTCTGACCGTTCGCGGGTGGAAGACATCGCATTTCGATACCGCGATATTTGAAGAGGCAATGAAAAGGGAGCGCGAGGGGGCAGTTGGCTCCGTCCGAGTGCTGACCAATTAGTTGCCACATTGCCGCGGGCGTGCGACGCCTCCATGCCTAGAACTCGCCAACCTAGGAATGGTAACTCACTGGTATACTGGTTGACCGACGCGTGCCTCCCTGCAAGACGGATGTTGCAACGTGCACGTACCGATGCACAGAGAGTAGCGCGTCATGAAGCATTCGGATCTGCAAGATCGACGCTTAAGAGTGCGATAAAGGCGAGCAAGAGGGCCTGCTTCGAAAGGGTATGTGCGAGTGCCAATACGAATCCGTGGGGTAACGCCGACAGGGTAGTAATGGCAAAGACCAAAGGCGTGTTGGCGCCTGCAGAGTGATCACCAGCGATGCTGGAGCGTATCATCGAGGGACTCTTTCCACGCCACGAGCCAAATCCTTGGCTTCCGGTTGCCGAGTCTCACGTACGACGTTCCAGTATCTCAGACACAGACCAGGGATGGTCGGCCAACCTGCGGGCATCCAATCCGTGAGAGACAGCAGCCGTGCCGAGGTTGTGGAGGAGGTAAGGGTTACGAATGAGGAACTCATCGTGATCGCAAACTCCCTAAAGGTGAGCAAGGCACCGGGACCGGATGGAATCCCGAACTTGGCCATCGGGGCGGCCATGAAAATGGCCCCCGATCTATTTCGAGCAGTCATGCAGAGATGCCTGGATGACTGCCTCTTTCCGGACAGGTGGAAGCGACAGAGGTTGGTGCTGTTGCCGAAGGCTGGGAAACCGCCAGGGGACCCATCGGCATACAGACCTATCTCTCTGCTGGACACTGCGGGCAAGGTGCTTGAGAAGATTATCCTCAACAGACTGGTGAAGTACACAGAGGGTGTACACGGTCTGGCAAGTAACCAGTTCGGCTTCCGGAAGGGCAGGTCCACGCTGGATGCTATTCTCTCTGTCACCAAGACGGCAGAGGTAGCACTTCAGCCTAAGAGTTGGGGCATTCGCAATTGGGCAATCGTCACGCTTGACGTGAAGAATGCATTCAATATCGCCAGTTGGGACTCCATAGCGCTCGCGCTTAGGAGCATCCACGTACCGGAGTCGTTGTACAAGATTTTGGAAAATTATTTCCAGAATCGAGTACTTGTTTACAACACGGAGGAGGGTCAGAAGTGCGTCCCAATCACCGCAGGGGTACCGCAAGGTTCCATCCTGGGCCCGGTGTTGTGTAATGTCATGTAAAACGGGGTGTCGAAATTAAAGTTCCCTGTAGGGATTGTAACGACATCACGCTGGAGATCTACGGCGAGTCGATCGAAGAGGTCGAGTTGACGGCCGCGCACTGCATACGCAAGGTCGAAGACTGGATGCACTCTAGGAAACTGGAGTTAGCGCACCATAAAACGGAGGTTACGGTTGTGAACAACCGTAAATTAGAGCAACAGGCGGTGGTCAGAGTCGGTGACTGCACCATTACCTCAAGGCGATCTTAGGGGTTATGGTTAACGATAAGCTCACATTTCAGACTCACGTCGACTACCTGTAAGAGGGCTTCAACGGCTGTTGCAGGACCATCTCGAATGATGTCGAATAGCTCAGCGGTATATGGCAGCAAGCGTAAACTTCTTGCCAGCGTGGTTTCGTCCATACTTAGGTATGGTGGGCCAGCGTGGTTCAAAGCGTTAGGTACCAACAGTCATCGTCGTAAACTGGAAAGTACCTACAGGCTCATATGCCTGGGGGTTGTGTGCGCGTACCGTACAGTGTCAGACGACGCAATCTGCGTCCTGCCCGGCATGATGCCTATCAGCATAGCCATTAAGGAGGACGTAGAATGCTTCGATCAACGTGACACAAGGGGCATACGAGGCACCAGAAGGTCATTCTCGATGATCAGATGGCACGCATCGACTTATTCCGTACATATCCGGCGGGAGGCGCCATGGAGAAGTTAACTTCCACTTGACACAGATTCTGTCAGGTCATGGTTGCTTCAGGCAGTATCTACACAGATTCGGGCATGCGGGGTCCCCCATTTGTCCCGCGTGCGTGGATGCGGAAGAGACTGCTGAGCATGTCTTCTTTGTGTGCCCTTGTTATGCGCATGCGCGGAGCAACATGATGGTAGTGAGCGGGCCAGACACCACTACAATCTAGTTCGGAGGATGTGTAATGACCCGAACATTTGAGGGGCGGTTTGTGCAGCCGCCTCTAAAATAGTTTTAGAATTGCAAAACAGGCGACAGGTTGACCACCGACATGCCAGTGTTAGCTAACGGCCAGTCTCCAGGTTAGTTAGCTAGGTTAGCAAAGAGGGTGCACAGAGCACAAAAGCCGCTCCCTGAAGCAATATCTAGCGGTGGTTCCGGGGAGTACTATGGGCTGGCGACTGGAGGGGTTTTAGTGGGTCCGGTCACTGATTCAAACCAACCCCACACTCCCTGAGGTTGGTCACCTCAGGGGTTTGGTTACAAATTTCCCCTCCACATGGAATGATATATATATATATATATATATATATATATATATATATATATATATATATATATATATATATATATATATATATATATATATATATATATATATATATATATATATATATATATATATATATATATATATATATATATATATATATATATATATATATATATATATATATATATATATATATATATATATATATATGGAATATATATATCACTTAAAATCCTTTAAGGGGTGATAGAGGACCTTATTTGATGAAAAAAATCAGTCTACGCATATGGTCGAAATTCAGCTACTGCAGAGTTATTCACTTTTTCCCGTTTTGGGTTATGTTTGTCTTTGACGAGATCTAGCACATGAAGTATGATAGCTAGCTCAATTCCGTTGGTTTCTTTGGGAAACTGAGAAAATGTCGTAATCAATAGTGTCTTATAAACGTCGAACTAGGGTTTGCAATCCCGGGAACGATTTCCCGGGAAATAGCTTTTCCCGGGATTCCCGGATCCCGGGAACAGAAATATTGATTCCCGGTATCCCGGGATTCCCGAGTTCCGCGAAAAATTTTGTAAGATTGATTATAGTTTCTTATGCAATATTGCAATAAAATTAAATAAGTCAAACTGATGCGACCTGGAATAAATCATTTAATGGAACTCGAAGCCAGTATAGTATTTAACGTAAAAATCATCTTTGCATGTTAATTAGTAAGCATTCAAATGCACTAAAACTGACTTATTTTAAGTCGTATTGAATTGATTATTTAGTTTTCCATCGTTTTCTTCCGGATTGTCTCGGTCACAGAAAACCACCGAACGGCGAAATTACGAAATAATGTAGTTAATTAGGTAACTAAAATTCTTCCTCGGAATCTCACGTTCTAATCAGTGATGGTATAAACTCCAAAAGGGTTGTTCTGTCAATGAAAACTAGATTTGAGACACAGTTTATTTGAAAAAAATCACAATGGCATAGCAAATATATTTAAATCGAAAAAAAAAAATAGCGAATAGATTTGCTACCGCTCAAGTAAACAGTAAATATTTACTGTGGTGTAAAAAATATTTTGCCCTAAAAGTCCGTACCGAATATAGCAAATAGTTTCCGCGTCCAATGCCTGCCTAACACTCAGTTTTCTCTTCAACAAACTGAAAGAATTGGACATCAGTTTTCGATTAAGTGTAGCAAAAACTTTAATCGGTGATTTGAATTTTTTTATTCTAGAAATCGAACATAAGCGGTGATTCAGCAGACTTGAGCAAGGTTTTACAGAAGAAAATAACATTTTTGAGCTTAACAGAAAATTGTCAGCGATTGTTGACGACATGAAGACCCTTAATTCTCCTCTTCTGCAAATATATGCTACAAAAATCGATCACGAATTTTTGATGTTAACTCGAATATGTTTTGTATTTCATTTGTTATTTTTTTTTTGTTTTTCATGCGAGTTGAGAATAAGATTTTAAACAACTTCATTGAAAATCTCATTTTACTTAAAAATTTGTCCGTTCCCGGTTCCGGGGAATTCCCGGGAAATGCGATTTTTCATTCCCGTTTCCCGGGAAATCGATTTCTGGGAATATTGTAAACCCTACGTCAAACTAGAGAAAAAAAGAAGCACTTAGAAAGGAACAAATGTGAAATCGAATGTTTTTTGAGAACTGAAATGCAATTTTCTCTCTGAAATGTGTGATAAATATGGGTTTTGTTGTTGACCAAATTGAACATTGAAGTTTACTCTACAAGTTGTTTTTTGACACCAACCACCTAACTCTTTTAGTTTAGCTGCTATTTCACTTTAAAAGCAATAAGCATTATTAGTAATATTGCCGATTTGGGTAGAACTTTTCACAGTTGTTCCTTTTCGATAATGATTTTTGATGAATAAAATAATCTATAACAGAAAAACGGTTTGTGTGATTGAAATAGTGTCTTCGGCAAAGTTGTAGGTAGGTAATCAAGTATCGGTTTAAAAAAATGTACACTGTACATTTTTTTTCCAATGCCAAGTTTTATGAATTGTCACAAAATATTAAATATCTCTAAAAATACCCTTTTCAATTTTTTTACACACTGAGGATAATTTGTCAAAATTTGGTAACGGTAGAATGAGAAAAAACAGTTGAAATTTTCTAAAAATCATTTTATCTGAGCCAAAATGGATTGTTCGATTTATCTGTTGTCTTGCCCTGCCCTGCAAAGATACGCTCTACAAATAGAGAAGTACCTTGGTGGAATCAATCTCTACAAAAACTTCGGAAAAAAACTCGGAAACTCTTCAACCGGGCTAAACGAACCCAACAGTGGGACGAATACAAGCAATCCCTCACCGCCTATAATAAAGAAATAAGAAGATCTAAAAGGATTCACTGGAGGCATACATGTGAAAACATTGAAAATACTCCAACAGCCGCCAGGCTGCAAAAAATCCTTGCGAAAGATCACTCAAATGAGTTGGGTACTCTAAGAAAAGAAGATGGTTCTTGTACTAGCTCTGCTAGAGAAATATTAGAGTTAATGATAAAAACACACTTTCCTGGGTCGATCATTAACTCAAGTGAAGACCAAAGTACATCTGTATCAAGTACTGGAAATGTTATAACCAGGACAGAAATTCACGAAACAGTGAATACGATGACTGGGCTAGTAAGAACTAGGGATGATGCAATTACTTTGGCCAACCAAATTTTTACCGAAAGTAGAGTTGAATGGGCAATAGACTCCTTTGAACCCTTCAAGTCACCTGGTAGAGACGGAATCTATCCGGTACTACTACAGAAAGGTAAAACAGTTCTGATGCCCATTCTAACACAACTCTTTCAATCCAGCTTAATTCTAGGCTATATTCCGGAAGCGTGGCGACAAGTACGTGTTATTTTTATCCCTAAGGCCAACAAAAGGAACAAATCTCTGCCAAAATCCTTTAGGCCAATTAGCTTATCGTCAGTCGTTCTCAAAACAATGGAAAAAATAATCGGTGAGCACATCAAATCATCATATCTTTCTAAAACTCCTCTTAGTAAATATCAATTTGCTTACCAGGAGGGGAAATCGTCGGTAACTGCACTCCATACTATAGTTACAAAACTAGAAAAATCTTTTGCTGCAAAAGAAATCTCTCTTACGGCGTTCCTTGATATTGAAGGGGCATTTGATAACTCGTCTCATGACTCAATGGCTGCTGCAATGGAGAAACGTGGTTTCGACAATTGCATTATTCATTGGATAAGCGAGATGTTATCAAAAAGAGAAATAGCAGCAAGCCTTGGTAGCTCTAATATAAGTGTAACAGCTATAAAAGGGTGCCCACAAGGAGGGGTGATATCTCCTCTGCTGTGGTCATTAATAGTTGATGATCTTCTAAAAAAATTGATGGAAGAAGGCTTTGAAGTAGTTGGATTTGCTGATGATATTGTCATTATTGTCCGTGGCAAGTATGATGATATCATCACAGACCGAATGCAAACTGCCTTAAACATTATTTCCTCGTGGTGCGATAGGGAAGGCTTAAATGTAAATCCTTCAAAAACCACTATCGTCCCATTTACACGTAGAAAAAAGACTAGGCTTAATGATATTATGCTAAAAGGTGAGCTTCTTAAACTCTCAGATAACGTCAAATACCTTGGAGTAACTCTTGACAAAAAACTTAACTGGAATACACATCTAGAGCAGGCAATAAAAAAAGCTACAAATACTCTATGGATATGTAATAAAACTTTTGGTAAACAATGGGGACTCAAACCGAAAATGATCCATTGGATATATTCGGCTATAGTGAGACCCAGAATTACCTATGCTTCACTAGTCTGGTGGACAAAAACAAGGGAGAAAGGTGCTCAAGATAAGTTGGAAAAACTTCAACGGCTAGCCACTCTCTCAATAACGGGTGCAATGAGAAGCACACCCACCAAGGCATTGGAAGCTCTACTGTTTATGCTTCCACTGCACCAATTCATACAATTAGAAGCCGAAAAGAGTGCCTTACGGATCAAAAGATCATTAAGGCTCTTTGAGGGTGATTTAACGGGTCATCTAGGTATTCTAAAAACTATTCGTATCAATCCCCGAAGTGATAAACAATGAAGACCGGATGGAGAAAAGATACAATTTTGAAAGACGATTTCGAATGTTTGAACCCGAGCGTGATGTTTGGGAACGCGGTGGTCCTGATCTCCGCCCAGGATCAATCATTTTCTACACAGATGGTTCAAAAATGAACAATCGAGTGGGAGCAGGAGTAACTGGCCCAGGAATAGACCTGTCAGTTCCAATGGGCCAATGGCCAACTGTCTTCCAAGCTGAAGTCCAAGCAATACTAGAATGTTCTGAAATATGCCTACGCAGGAAATACAGACACTCAAACATTTGCATGATGTCCGACAGTCAAGCAGCGTTGAAGGCTTTGAAGTCTGCGACATGCACATCAAAACTAGTTTGGGAGTGTGTTCAATCACTCCAAACACTGGGTTGTAATAATCAAGTAGACTTATACTGGGTTCCTGGTCACTGTGGAATAGATGGGAACGAAAGAGCCGATGAATTGGCAAGACTTGGATCGTCTCATCAGTTCATAGGACCAGAACCCTTCTGTGGTCTATCCGCTTGTTCCCTTAGAATGGAACTAAAAGCATGGGAAACTCTGAAAGTGGAATCCAACTGGACAAACACCTTCATCGGTAGGCAGTCGAAACGGTTCATCACTCCGAACGTTTCTATGACTCGTAAAATACTGGATCTTTCAAAAAAAGATCTAAGCACGTATACTGGTTTAATAACAGGGCATTGTCCGAGCCGTTATCATTTGAAGGTTATGAAAAAACTTCAAGATGATACATGTCGAGTATGTGGCATGGAAAAAGAAGACTCGGAACATCTGTTATGCCGATGTCCGGCAATTTTTATCAAAAGATATAAGTTCTTCGAGAGAGGTCTTCTGGAACCCTCTGAAATCTGGAGAACAAATCCCAGTACGGTTGTGCGCTTCATACGAAGTATAATACCGGACTGGACTAATGCTATTGGCCAGACTATAACGACCACTTCCAATAGTGATACGTTATCCTGACTAAGCAAAATTAAAAAGGGGGAATATGTCACAAAATATCAAAAAATTGGTCGCAGTGACGAAAATACCCAACACGGAAAAAAAAAATCTGTTGTCTTCAGCAAAGCTGTAGGTAGTATTTTTGTCGTTCGAGTAAAAAAATCTACTTAAAAAAAAATTGAAAGAATAATTGTAAATTAAATATCGCAAAAAGTCCACTTGAGAAAAGATCTGATTTTCTTTTACAAAAACTACACGTTGTTAGTTATGCATTGATGTTTGTTCGAACATAACAAAATAAAAACTAAAATAGTTATATTTTTGAAAAAAAAAACATCTTTTCACTGTGTACATTTTTTGGAAGAGCAAAATTATTATCTACAACTTTGACGAAGACACTATTTCAATCGAACGAATCGTTTTTCTGAAACAGAATATACACAATTTTTGATAGGTCTTTTTGAAACAGCATGCATACATACGTACATACAAACATACATACATAAATACATACATACATACATACATACATACATACATACACACATACATACATACATACATACATACATACATACATACATACATACATACATACATACATACATACATACATACATACATACATACATACATACATACATACATACATACATACATACATACATACATGCATACATGCATGCATACGTACTTGCACAAGTACATACATTTATACCAGTGAAATGAAACTGGAAACTATTGTTTGATTGTAGCAAAAGCTCTTACTCGACTTACTTTATTTTCCGTGGACGACCAAGACGAGATTTGGTGTTGAAACCAGCAGAACTCGCTGAGCTCGATTCTGATGGTTCCAAACTGTTGGCACGTGGTGTAACGAAACCACCACCTTCTACAGCAATAGGAATTATAAACTCGCGGGGGCTTTTCTTGATAGGCATTACACCTCCACTGCTCGTTCCACTTGTGAGTGTTTGACTTTGTGATAATGTGGTATCTGAGTCATTTGACTCGTTTGTAGACTGGCGGGAAAGAGAGCCACGTGTTGATCCAAATGCACTCGGCGTTCGTTGATAGGTAGGTGGTTTTTGAATGGAGATTGACTGCTCTTTGACTTGTGGTTCAAGACTGTTCGAACGTTGCTGGATAGTAAACGCAATGGGCTGTTCGCGAAGAGGCGCACTGCGCAGGTCTGGTATCTGGTGTTGCATTTCAGTGGAGAAACGCATAGATGGAAGTTGTGATGCCGAAGGTTGCAGATCCTTCTGTTGTTAAGGAAAAAATATACTATGATTACTTCTTACATTACAAAAAATATATGCTCACCTGTATTTCTGAATGCGTTTCGGGTTTACCAATTTTTCTCCTGGGTAGCGTTGCTGATTTTAGTGTAATTTCAGCATGTGAGGTTTTGGTTTCATCGGTGGCAGGAGCAGGTAAATTTCCTGCAGACACTTCTGTTGAAGAGAAACCAAATGGAAAATAATCTTTTTATTTCTATTATGATTGCCGATTTCCTTAGAGAAATTTTCAACAGATTTCAACTATCAATAATCTTAGTTTAATCTATTGAACTTATATTGCAAAATATATATACTATAAATGTCAATAGTAGATTTGAGTACAATATAAGCTGAAAAGTCTTCGGATTGACATAGAGATGGCACTACAAATCTTTGTTATTAACTGGTTATCTAGTTATTGTTTTTCTCGAAGTGGCACTTTTTCTGTTATTCCAGTTACCCCAGGAAAAGTGTATTTCATGTTTTGATTAGGCATTGCTTCCAGACGGGAATAAACTGTTTAAGTGAAGCATTGGCAGTAACAGTGGAACATATAAAAAACTTGAAGTTGAGCTAGCTAGTTGAGACCATAGGTATCTCAAAGGAAAGCGTTGTACAAAGGGGAATCGATGGCCATCAACCAAAATTAAAAATTAGAATTTTTTTCTCAATTATATTTTTTCCTCTAATCATATATGATTGAAACGTCAGAATCCAATTTTTTAGAACATTACAACAAAACTTGATTTTTTTATTAGGCTTTAAAGTGTGCTGAGTCGGGGTTTTATAGCGATTCTCTTGAAAAAATGCAATCCTGCTGAATTTGCTAGAACTTTGGCTTAATTCATTAGATGATTCATTAATTCATTAGATAATGAATAACCTTATCGTAACACTCCAAAATTTAGGCGGAATAAAAAAAATACGTAACTTTAAAAGATAGAATAGAAAATATACGTTTGCAAAAACCTGAATAAAAGTATAAAAGACAGTCTGAAACGATAGGTTTCAATAGTAGTAGTGAGGTATCCAAAACACGACCGCTTGGTAGACGAGAGAGTGTATTCTCGGCTGTGAAAAATATAGAATCTCATGGATTAGGAACAACCCACGAAACTAATTTTATCGCCTGAGATTTTATTTCAATCTTTGCCGAAAATACTCTCACTAACCCTACATAGATTACGTATGATTTTTTGATGTTTTTTGACGCAAAAACAAATTCCCCCGAGTTTGAACACGCTTTAACGCTCATAGATTGGGGCCGTTCAATAATTACGTAAGCAAATAGGGGGAGGCGGTGTGCAATTTTCTTAAGCTATCTTACAAGGGAGGCAGGGGCATTCTGTGCCGAACACGCATCAGTATCGGACGTGTGATCGGTGATCGCTCCGATAGAATATAAAACAAAAGACGTGTGAACAAGTGTTGGCATTGTTTGCCTGGTCGAGTGAAATAAATCCGGGTTCAAGGTCGCGCCTTTGTGCAACTGTTTCGCATCGTGACTACCAGCTAGTGCGTAAGCCGATTTGGCTGCTGGCTGAATTGTGCTACAGCAGTGGACGAGACACAAAAGAGGAAATAGAAGAAGCCATCAGTTGACGGTGAGTTGTATCGCTGTGTGGAGTGATCTCACACCTGGCTCGCTGCTGGTGGCTGTTTGGTGCTGCTGTATTGGTGCTGCTGGCTGTAACGGCTGCAACTTCGAACGATCGGACAACCAACCTTACTGGAAGGGAGAAGTAAAAAGGTACGTGCTCTTGTCGGTGCTAGTGCGCTAGACTCAGCGGGATGGATGTAGATCCCTCGCCTCCCGCGCCACAATCCCCGAGCCTCTCTGACCCTGACCCTTCTGTTACTCCCTCCCCTGTTCATTCTTCAGTCCCTCCTCGCCCCAGGCTTTACCCAGACGGAGCCCAGGGCAGCTATACTGTCTATTTTCGGCCAAAGGCGGGACCGAAATCGAAACAGTTGAACCTCTTGCAGATTTCTAAAGACCTGACGAAGGAGTACAAGGGCGTGACCGAAATTTCCAAGGTCCGGCCTAACAAGCTCCGTGTCGTGGTCGGTAACCTGAAAGAGGCAAACGATATAGCTTGCTCTGAGCTCTTCACACGCGAGTATCGCGTTTACATACCCGCACGAGACGTGGAGATCGACGGTGTCATAACCGATTCGAGTCTGTCCGTCGAGTGTATACTGAAAAGTGCCAAAGGGTGCTTCAAGAACAAAACCTGTCCCGATGTAAAGGTGCTCGACTGCAAGCAATTGCGGTCAGCATCGATCATCGGTGGCAAAACAGTATACACTCCGTCAGACTCGTTTCGAGTTACGTTCGCCGGGTCAGCGCTAGCAAGCCACGTCTCGGTCCACCGGGTTCGTCTCCCTGTGCGATTATATGTGCCTCGCGTCATGAACTGCCTGAATTGTAAGCAGTTAGGCCACACCACCGCCTACTGCTGCAATAAGGCACGTTGTGGCAAGTGTGGGGAGAATCATGCGGATGATTCCTGCAGTAAAAATGCTGAAAAATGCATTCACTGTGGGGAGAGTCAGCATGAGCTCTCGACATGTGCGGTGTACATGCAGCGCAGGGATAAAATAAAGAGGTCTCTCAAAGAGCGTTCGAAGCGTTCTTACGCTGAGATGCTGAAGAAGACCGTTACCACTTCTCCCATTACATCAAACCCTTATGATCTGTTGTCCTCTGATGAAACCGATTCTGACGATTCACCAGCGGGAACATCTTACGCCAATCCTGGGGAGTCTAGAAAGAGGAAAAATATTTCCTCTCCTAAACTTCCCAGAAAAGGTCCTAAGATTTCTCAAAGTGAAATGAAAGTTACAAGCAAACCAAACAGTGCTGCGGAAAAACCGAAGCAAACTCCTCCTGGGCTTGCAAATTTAAAGTCCCAGAAGGAGTTCCCAGCACTGCCAGGAACATCTAAAACCCCAGTTGTTCCTTTTGCACATCCAGTTGATGAAACAAACTCTGGATTAGTGAAATTTTCTGACATTGTGGACTAGATTTTTGAAACTTTCAATGTACCCGATCCAATTAAAATTTTTCTTACAGCATTTTTCCCAACAGTTAGATCATTTTTGAAGCAGTTGACTGCCCAATGGCCCCTCCTTGCAGCGATTGTATCCTTCGATGCCTAATCCAACTGCGTATATGAAGGATTCTATCTCTGTCTTACAGTGGAATTGTAGAAGTATTTAACCAAAAATTGATTCGTTTAAAGTTTTGATAAATAAAAACAAATGCGATGCATTTTCCCTTTGTGAAACTTGGCTTACTTCAAATATTGATCTCAACTTCTATGATTTTAATATTATTCGCCTTGATCGAGACACCCCATATGGAGGAGTACTTTTAGGGATTAAAAAGTGCTATTCTTTCTATCGTATTAACCTCCCCTCGATTCCAGGCATCGAAGTAGTCGCATGTCAAATGACAATACAAGGTAAAGATCTTTGTATTGCCTCAATATATATTCCTCCCAGAGCACAGGTTGGGCAACGGCTGCTCTTTGATTTAATAGAACTTCTTCCCTCGCCACGTTTGATTTTGGGAGACTTCAACTCCATGGCGTGGCTTGAGGTTCCCCTTACAATGATAACCGCTCCTCTTTAATCTATAACATTTGCGATGACTTCGACATGACTATTTTAAACAACGGTGAAATGACACGTATCCCGGAACCTCCAGCGCGCCCAAGCGCTTTGGATCTATCCTTATGTTCGACGTCGCTACGGTTGGATTGCACATGGAAGGTAATCCTCGATCCTCACGGTAGCGACCATTTGCCTATTCTTATTTCAATTAATAACGGGTCAACTCGCATGCGACCAGTTGACATTCCGTATGACCTCACTCGGAATGTCGATTGGAAGTTATACGAGGAAATGATTTCAAAAGCGGTCGATTCGATTCAACATCATCCACCACTTGAAGAATACAACCTCCTCGCGGGATTGATTCTCGACGCCGCGTTGCAAGCCCAAACGAAGAAATATCCCGGCGTAACGATTAAAGAACGGCCTCCCACTCCGTGGTGGGACCAAGAGTGCTCCGATGTCTACACGCAAAGATCCGACGCGTTTTTGGCCTACCAGAAGGGAGGTATACCTGGCGACTATTTACGGTATTCGGAGCTTGATACCAAGCTTAAAAGCTTGGCTAAAGCAAAGAAACGCGGATATTGGCGTCGGTTCGTGAACGAGACGTCGAGGGAGACATCGATGAGCACTCTTTGGAACACAGCCCGAAGAATGCGGAATCGCGTAACGGTCAACGAAAGCGAGGAGTCTTCAAGTAGGTGGATATTTGATTTTGCCAGGAAAGTATGTCCGGACTCTGTTCCTGAGCAAAATATTGTTCGTGATGCGTCTCCGGGCAACGACGCGATAGAATCACCTATTACGATGGCAGAATTTTCAGTTGCCCTCCTGTCCTGTAACAATAACGCGCCTGGGTTAGATAGAATCAAATTCAACTTGTTGAAGAATCTACCCGGCAATGCCAAGAGGCGCTTGTTGAACTTGTTCAATAAGTTCCTGGAGCAAAACATTGTACCGCAGGATTGGAGGCAAGTGAAGGTGATCGCCATCCAAAAACCAGGGAAACCAGCTTCTGATCACAACTCTCATAGGCCGATTGCAATGCTATCCTGTATCCGGAAATTGATGGAAAAAATGATACTCCGTCGTTTAGACCATTGGGTCGAATTAAATGGCCTACTATCGGATACTCAATTTGGCTTCCGCCGTGCCAAAGGGACGAATGATTGTCTTGCGTTGCTTTCAACAGATATTCAGCTGGCGTATGCTCGCAAAGAACAAACGGCGTCTGCGTTCTTGGACATTAAGGGGGCTTTTGATTCCGTTTCTATTGACATTCTTTCGGGTAAACTTCACCGACAAGGATTTTCTCCAATTTTGAACAATTTTTTGCACAATTTGTTGTCCGAAAAGCACATGCATTTTACGCACGGCGATTTGGCAACTTTTCGCATTAGCTACATGGGTCTTCCCCAGGGCTCATGTTTAAGCCCCCTTCTTTACAACTTCTATGTAAATGACATCGACGAATGTCTGGCAAATTCATGCACGATAAGACAACTTGCAGACGACAGTGTAATCTCTGTTACAGGAGCCAAAGCTGCCGATTTGCAAGGACCATTGCAAGATACCTTGGACAATTTGTCTGCTTGGGCTTTACAGCTAGGTATCGAATTCTCTCCGGAGAAGACTGAGATAGTAGTTTTTTCTAGGAAGCATGAACCTGCTCAGCTTCAAACACAATTAATGGGTAAAACGATTTCTTAGGTTTTGGTACACAAATATCTTGGTGTCTGGTTCGACTCTAAAGGCACCTGGAGTTGTCACGTGAGGTATCTGATGAAAAAATGTCAACAAAGAGTGAATTTTCTTCGTACAATAACCGGACAATGGTGGGGAGCCCATCCAGGAGACCTTATAAGGCTTTACCAAACAACGATATTGTCTGTTATTGAGTACGGGTGTTTCTGCTTCCGCTCCGCAGCAAACACACATCTGATCAAACTGGAGCGAATACAATATCGTTGTTTGCGTATCGCCTTAGGTTGCATGCAGTCGACCCATACGATGAGTTTGGAGGTCTTAGCTGGAGTACTACCATTGAAAAACCGCTTCTGGAGCCTGTCTTCTCGTATTCTTATCAAATGTGAGGTCTTGAACCGTCCCGTGATTGAAAATTTTGAAAGGTTAATCGAACTTAATTCTCAAACCCGTTTTATGACATTTTATTTCCATCACATGTCCCAAACAGGGCTGCTGAATATCACTTCGTTGCATTCGTATTCATTCATTATTGCCGAAGCACAACAACACGTGGCAACAGTGTATTCACTCAGCAATGGAAGCAACGCCTATGGTGAACTGAACTGTTATGAGTGGCTTGTGGGCGATGAATAGTTATTAAAACGTAATATGAATACCTTCGTGTTTGATTCGTATTGGCTACGATTAACTCAAGTCATCCGAAGCGATATTGAGCGATCGGATGGGAATACATCGTTTCAGAAGCCGTTGTGACTCAGATCAATGCCGATGAATATTCACCGTGAATGGTATTACCAATCGCAATGATGCTTCGGGGCAAATCCAAACGAAAAAGGAAAATTGCCGAGAAAGAAGCTTATACTGCCGTGGGCTAGGATTTTGACGTAAGCGCCAAAAGCACAAAATCGCTACAGATCTAAATTGTTTGCAAATTAACAGAAGCGCTTTATTACGCAAACTGATCTGATAAAATCTGAGTAAATATGATGAAAAACATACCCCATTGCTTTAACACGTTTATTTATGTAAACGCATTGAGTTTTAATGCCAACGTAAGCAAAACAGCAAAACCATTTCCAAGTTTTGCACTAAAAGTGACGTTGGTACGCCTGAATAGTCTAGTTTGCCAATCGTACTGGTCGGTAGTCAGCAGCAAGGATATAAATAAAATTATGCACTCCACAAGCATGATACACTATCGTATTCGTACCTCAACGTCATTTATTTGTAAAGTGGCGCTAACATCACTTCTTATTTTTGATATTTCTCAGTTATTTATCAAAATTTTTGGAAACGGCAACAAGCATCTTGAAGGTGATTTTCTATGTGACGTCACACCCTGCGAAGAACCCAATGCTCCGTCACGAGCCTTATAATTAAAGTTAAATGTTGTTCCTAGGAGGGCATAGCCTTCTGCTATGCTTTAGTCAGGCGAAACATTTAATTCCCTTGACAGAGGACCACGAACGGCTCTGTCAACACTCTATGTATCAACAGATTATGCCATAGGTGGCAAAGAACTTCGCGCAGCCTTCTGCTGTGCCACCGGCAAACAAACTGAACCAAAATAAACAAGTTTTGTGTTATAAACAAAACAGAAGTCGCCGGTTCAACGGTGTTGATGCTCTCGCATGCGTTCTATCGTACATGCGGTACTAGATTATAGGTTAAGAGATTAGTAAGGTAAACAGAGAGTGGAGAAAGTCTCTCTCTCTGAGTTACCGGTAGGGTATATTTAAGTAGTGATGTTCGAAAATAAAGTCAGTTAGTCCACCGTTATCTTGTGTATTAATTCCGCGCCAAAGGCGCGTACAGGGATATTTAGTAGAAGAATTCCCTGGTAGGTTATACCCAGGATACGGGTATACCTACACATTCTGGTGACAGCGCGTGGTCTTGTCCACGCCATTGAATATTTTCTTTAATCGGACGTATCTCGGAAGTCAGACGCGGTCGTAAACTCGGTCGTAGTAATCACGCTAAGGGAGCAAAAAGAAAAAGTAGTGGTTTAAATATCTGTGGTTCAGTGAAAAATGAAATAGTTTTTCGGAGTTTTAATCCAAGTAGTGCTCGCGGAAGAAAAAGAGTGTGTTATTTAAAGAAAAAAAAAAAAAAAAAAGGGAAAAAAAAAAAGAGAACTGAAGAAAAAGGACTTAACGATTTATCAAGGTCAGCAGCTTGGAAAGTAGTGCTGCTAGTGAAAGAGAAAAAAAAAAAAAAAGAGAAACGAAAATCGAGAAAAGACGTTGACAAAAAGTGTTCCCTTTTCTCGTTTTTTGCATGGAAGTGAACTGAGTTGGTGGCAAACCCAAGCGAGTGACATTCGTATGCGGGGAAAAGGTGCTGTGTTTTGCTGCTGAAGACGACTTGTAAAGTGCGATCGTTTTTTTTCATGTAAGTGTCAGTTTCGACGTTGGCAGATATTCGATATAGTGAATTGTCGTATTAAGAAGGTGCCGAAGTTACGTAGTGGAAATTGAAGTCAACAACGATGACCGGCCCTGTGTCAAGGATACTCGGGTGAGTGAGTCATTTCCTCTTTTATTATGCGGCATATCGCAATAGCAGAATAGGTGTTAGACGGTTATGACCATAAATGTCAAGATTAAAAGAGCTTAAGGATTATGTCTACCAGGAGTACCATAATCTGAGCAATAACATAAACAGGCCGAGAACGCGGGCGGCAGTCGCTAATAGAAGAAAATTATTAAGCGACGCTTTAAACGACTTTTCGGAAATTTTAAAAGAGTATGAAAATTCGAATTTAACGCCAGAACATTGGAATAGATTAACAGATCAGTACACACTTGTTCAATCGAAAGTGTGTCTGGCATTGAAAATCTTAAATAACTCGGCGATTGTTCCTGAGCCAAACAGAAATAGAAGATTATCAGAAAATTGTCTTGAGTTTGAGACATCAGATCTTGCAGAAGATCAGTTGGCGAACTTAGAGCGATCGGTGATTTTTGAAGATCCCCGCTTTCATCGACCCTTGTAGAAACTCAGGAATCAAGGGGTGAGAAGCACACAGTGAATTAACATCTATTGAATCTTTTTTTTAAAACTGATAGAACAAAAAATTACCAAATATGAAACCATTTAGGAGCTATTGACGATAGAAGAGAACGACGGAGAGATACACATTAAGAGATACAAATGACCTTGGAGACTACATTAGGCGAACTACAATCGTAACAATTCTTCAGTGGTTCGTAATAATAACGATTTACAGGTTATCACATCTACTTGGGTCGAGAGGCCAATTTGTGTAAACAATCAATTCGCGCCGCTGCTGCGCGGTTGATTTTATTTCTGAAACGGCTAGCAATAAAACTCTCGGCACGACAAGTGCACGCAAGCGATTTTCGTTCATTTGCCCAACAAAATAATTAAAGTGGCAGAGCGGGAAGCAAACGGGCGCTAGCAAATCGAATTTAAGAACGCAAACAGATACTCGCAGAAGTTGCGCACATGGGACTCACCTTAATTATTCTAAGAGAGAGTTTTAGCACACGGGTGGCTACGTCATCGTTAGCAAATATAAAGGGGCAAAGTCGCATTTCATTAATGTCCAATAAAGAGCGTGAGAGCGGCAACTACGAATCGCGCGCTCACACGTTGCATACATAAGTTAGTCAGTTGTACTAATTGTCGGGTACGCAGTCTCTGTTTATGAATTTTGCAGTGTTATTGCGATCAGCTGTGCCAGCCACGGCCAAGGTCGTATTTTGTAAGCATCAATTTTAATGGCCAATGGTAAGAACGTTTTGCTACCATACATGGCTTACCAGTAGCGGTGAATTGCTAAGAGGGTAAAAAAATGGATACATCTATAAGCGCAACGCGCGCAGCGATGGTGACATATCCACCGGTAGAGTAAATAGTAACCGACGGCAGAGATATATAATGTTGGAAGTTTACGTTAAAATATTATTTCATGAATAAGGAATGGCACCTTACGCCATCTAATGAAAACATTTACAATCTTTGATTAATTTAATTACACTAAATAGAAATGATTTTTTTTTTAAATAATCATTTAATTATTATGACCTAAAGTTATTTATTTAATTAATAAAGATAAACGTTGAACCGTTGACACTAAATGGTTCGAAACTTGGTGTTCAGATTTTTTGATGGCGCGACGAAGAAATTAGAGTCGGTCACGCTACGTTATCACATCTGGTCAACAGAATCGTTAGTGATACCTAGAAAAAAAAGAAGAAGGCTACATAAGCCTTATATAGTCTTATAGTATTTAGTCCGCAGTACCTTTTATTGTTTTTATGAAATATATATAAAATTTTATATTTATAATGGAGTACACGTTCCCGAAAGCAGATGCCATGCAGTGCATCCCAGAATTTGATGGATCGCTAGACGAACTAGAAGCGTTCGTTTATCATATTGAGCATTTTGCTCGGGAGATACCAGAAGGAGTATCACACGCTCCACTGGTTTACATTGTTCTATTAAAACTAAAAGGCAGAGCTGCTGCCGCAATACATCGAATTAACGCAAACGCTTGGCCACAGGTTAAGCAGAATTTATTAAAGGAATTTGGGGATATTATACGCATCGAGGCAGTTATAAATCAAGTAGAAACATTGAAACAGGAAGCGAATGAGACCTTTCCTGATTATAAAAAGAGGACATTGAAAATTAAGGAGCAAATCGACTCCTACGAAACTAATTGTACGAAGTCATGCATGATAGTTAGTCTTCGATTACACTTTATGGTGGGTTTGTGTGACACTGCATTGAAAGAAGCTGCTCAAGGTAAACGAACATTGAAGTTAGAAGAGCTGCTGGATGACTTAGAGGATTACTACCATGAGCGTAATCACATTCTGGAAATAGAACATAGAATACAGGGCCTAGAATTGGTCGAAAGACAGCGCGATGCGCTTAGACAATTTAATAGTAGCAGAAATATTTTTACAATAAATCACAAAGACGCTGATTATAGCAACAGCCGTCTTGGAAGAAATGAATATTATAATTACAAAAATAGAGATAGAATAATTTACAAGCAAAACAATTATAACAATATATGTGGATCTAGCGACGGTAATCGATCCAAATACAATTATCGCACAGCGCGATCATACCGACGGAGCCAAGGGAACTACGCCCATGGTTGGAAATATAATTATTATGGTCAAAATGGACCAACTGATAGGAGGTACAGGAATTCGTATACCCGGATGCCTCAGAAAATGCTTATGGTAGCCAACATTAATGAAAGAAGTAATAATTCGCAAAAAGAAGGTATTTTGGATCCTGTTGCACAGGAATATTTTAACGAGGATTTAGCAGAAATTTGCGAAGATGTTGACTGGCGGAGATGTACCGATGAGCCCAGCAATATAGAAATAGCCGATTGGAGGACCGCATGCAATCACATAAGAGACAACAGTGCTTGTGTGGCTAAGCGAGTATATTACGATGTCAGAGGGCACTTAATGTTAACCCTACTGGCTAAGCAGAATGTCAAATTTACGTTGAACCTGATCTTAGATACAGGTGCATGTGCGAATATAATTAATGCACGCATTGTGAATCTTTTGAATGTACCGGTAAATACACAGGATGTAACCACTTTTGGAGGTATCGGCCAAGACATTGTGCGAACCTCAGGTACAATTACGTTGGATTTAATAGTCGGAGACTTTTTGATCCCGACGCAATTTCATATATTAGAAAATTTGCCAAGCGACGGATTAATCGGAGCAGAATTCTTAAAGAAGCATACGCTTCAAATAGGAAATAATTTTGATTACATAGTGTTCAAAAAACACGGAAACAGAAGTCCGGACGACTTGAGTCCGTGGAGTATGCCCAAAGACGAAGTCCTCAGTCGACATGTTTATGTGGCAGCCAGAAATAGAGTTATGGTGCAGAACGAGTTGCGAGATACTAGCAACACAGCCCGCAATGAGGCTGACGTAGACAAAAACGAAATAAATAGAGAGCACCAAACATATCGAAATGAAGAGCCGAAGAACAATTTTCTTGACTCGAAGAAAACTATAATGCCCGAGTTAGATCTTAACTCTAGGCTAGATTATGACCTATTAGAACATAAACTAACACCAGAGTCAAAAGGAAATGCAAGAATTGAAAAACTACGGCAAGTGCTGAATTTGGCGCACTTGCCTGATAGAGAATTCAGGACAGTGAAGAATATAGTTGAAAGCTATGCAGATATTTTCTTTTTCGAAGGCGACAGGTTAACCACTACTGACGCCGCCGTACACACGATAGAAACTTCATCGGAGGTGCCTATCAATAAGCGGCAATATAGATTTCCGGAGGCCACGAAACGGCACATTAATAAGGAAATCGATGAAATGAGGGCGCAGGGTATTATTAGACCCAGCACTAGTCCCTGGAATGCACCGGTGTTATGTGTACCAAAGAAACCGGATGCTGACGGTAATAAAAGATACAGAATTGTGGTAGACTTTAGATCATTGAACGAAGTTACCAAGCCGTTTGTATACCCAATACCTCTTATAAATGAGATATTGGATAATGTTGGAGGAGCAAAATATTTCTCCTCAATTGATTTAAAATCGGGGTTCTATCAAGTCCCGATAGACCGCCGAGATGCGGCTAAGACGGCGTTTTCCACTCCCAAAGGCCACTTCGAATTTACACGGATGCCGATGGGGTTAAAGAACAGCCCCTCAACATTCCAAAAACTTATGAATACTGTTCTCTTTGAAATAGGGGACGTGAAAGCTTTTGTCTACCTCGATGACATTATAGTTTTCGGTGACACTATCACCGACCATAATGATAACTTGCGAAAAGTATTACAAGCTTTGCGCAAACATAACTTAAAAATAGAACCATCAAAGTGTCAGTTTTTGAAAAAGGAACTGGAATATTTGGGTCATGTCGTTAATGAAGAAGGCATAAAACCCACCAATGCAAATATTAAGGCCATTCAAAGCCTTAAGCCACCCACAAACGTGAAAGGTATACGGTCATTTCTGGGAACAGTAAATTTTTACGGGAAGTTTATCCCCAACATCGCGGAAAAGCGCAAGCCGCTGAATGATTTGTTGAAGAAAGACGCTAAATTTGTGTGGGGAAAAGAATGTCAGGAAGCGTTCGAATTCCTTAGAAACGCGCTGATTACAGAGCCAGTTTTAGTCCGGCCAGATTATCAAGACACTTTCGTTATTACGACAGACGCTAGCAATTATGCTATTGGAGCCGTCCTGTCGAATGAAAAATCCATGCACCGGCCGATCGCGTTCGCGAGTCGTGCACTTGTAGGTGCAGAGACCAGATATCATATCATAGAAAAGGAACTATTGGCTATTGTATGGGCCATAGAATACTTCAAACATTACATTTTTGGTCAAAGGTTTATCGTTTACACAGACCACAGACCACTTATAGCGATTTGGAGGCTCAAAGAGACATCTCCAACGCTGACAAGATTGAGACTAAAGTTGCAGGGTTTGGAATGCAGCATCAGGTATAAACAGGGTAGCGAAAATATAGTCGCCGATTTTTTGTCACGTTTATCAGATGGGACGTGTCAGGGGCAGGAAAGTTCACCCCACAGGCAGATAGCCATGATTACGCGCCAGCAGAAACGCCTGCTAGAGCAGCAGAAGAACGCTTCGGATGATTTGAACGGCACAATACAAGATTTGAGTGCCATAGACATTGCGGACATCGCTGAGGACGAGGATGAGCAACAACTCGTCAACATTTCATATGATGACTTTTCACAGGCATTATCAAATGACCTGATACCAAGTGAGACGGTGGAAGTCTCGAAGAGAATATTGGACGAGAGGAATATCGAAGCTCGTCTTGTCATTTTGAACAGTCGGACGGCGTACAGAGAACTTCAGACACTGTATCAGCTGTCACAAGGATTGAAAGACTACGTAGAGGATGGTGTACTCAAATTTAAAGACAAGAAGGTGGGCGGTTTCATAGTAGACGGCAGCGAAAGTTCATTAATCGATTGCCGGAAATTTTTTTCACAATTTTTAGATAGCTTCAATAAGAGCCCCACGGCAGTAAAGGGAGCCGGGGTCATTCACCTAATATCATTCAGAAAAATCAAGCAACAGGAAGTTCTGCAAATGATTCAGTTCCTAGCGGGTAAGCTAGAAAAACAAATAGTATTATATAATGCTAATAGCGAGCGTACAGTAATTGCGCCAGATCAAGTGGAAACAATTTTAAAGGAGTTTCACGATGCACCCTTAGGAGGGCACGTAGGAGCGCGGCGAATGCGCCAGAGAATTGGCACACTTTTTACGTGGGCTACGATGAAACGGGATATCGAGAACTACGTTCGGCAGTGTGATTCCTGCCAAAAGAACAAAATTGGAAGATCAAACAAGATACCGATGCAGATCACCACAACCGCATCGGAGCCATTTGAAAAGTTATACATGGATATAGTAGTGTTACCCGAATCCGACTTAGGAAATCGTTATGGTCTGGTCATGCAGGACGACCTAACTAGATATTTAACTGTCGCACCTATGGAAAACCAAGAAATCCAGACGGTAGCGAGGACTTTTGTAGAGAATTATATTTGCAAATTTGGCGTACCGTTGGAGTTAGTTACAGATAACGGTGCGAATTTTGTAAGCACACTCATGAAAGATGTGTGCAAAATTTTGAAAATTAAAAAAATAACGACGAGTCCGTACCACCCACAAGCAAATTTGGTGGAAAGATCTAATCGGGAGTTAAAAACTTACCTAAGGCAATTTATTGGCGGAAAACCGCACACGTGGGATAACTTACTCCCATTTTTTACGTTTCAGTATAATACTTCAGTAAACTCATCAACGGGGTACACCCCTTTCGAATTGTTGTATGGACGTACAGCACGCATTCCCACCTCCATTTACAAGCGGAATGGAGTGGACAATTTGACATATGAAACATATACACAAGAGATGGAAAAAATATTTTTTGACCTCCACGCGAACGCGAAGGCCAACCTAAAGGATTCAAAAGAAAAACGCAAGCAAGTTTATGACAGAAAGGCAAATGAATGGCAGCCCATGTATGGCGATTTAGTTTTAGTGAAATCAGTCCCGACAGGATCAGGTCAAAAGCTCCAGAATATGTGGAGAGGACCTTATGAAGTAGTGGAATTCCCAAGTGAAATGACCACGGTAATCAAAAACGGAAACCGTTTAGAAAAAGTTCATAATAACCGGCTTAAGCGTTATTATGACTGAATATATGAACTAAAACTATGCTTTCAAGGTTAACGGACAGAATATATTTAATGAAATACGATATTGGATGGCATGAGTTATAATAGCAAGCACCTAAAACTGTATGAAAAAGTAAGGTAAAAGTAAAATATAGGCGTGAAGAAATACGAAAAGTCGCCGAAAAATATGAATGATTTTATTGACGGGAGTCCATGAACAGAACCAAACGGGAAAAAGTATACTGAAGTAAAGGCGTGAAGAAATACGAAAAGTCGCCGAAAAAGATGAATGATTTCATTGACGGGAATTAATAGGCAGAACCAAACGGAAGAAAGCATACTAAAGTAAAGGCGTGAAGAAATGGAATAAGTCGCCGAAAAAGATATACAGCCTTTGATGATATTAGTGGCACGGCATGACACAGTTAAAAAAATTCAAATACGAATGGAGGCGTGAGGGACGAGTAACCCAGCCGATAACAGTTAAATAAATAGAAAACTTGGGGAATTTGAATGACTAGAATGACCTGGAATGTGGTGATGGAAAATTAAAGAGTTAATAGAAATTGAAACAGCATTTGTTTGTTTTTTGTAAAATGCAAATGTAAACATGGGAAAATTATATAGTGAACAAAGACCTCATGAAAACGAGGTTTGATTAATTTAAAATAGCTAATGGCCCAATAAGAAATAGAAGAAGAAAATCGATTGATGATGTATTGGGAAATTTTGTGTGATGGAGATAACTTAAATGACGGAAAACAATAGAACTAGGAGAGACTTTGGACAAGAAGGCAAAACCTACCGAACAAGGAGACTGCTGACTTTAGGAGATTCAGACTATTCTAATTTTAGTTAAGGACGAGCGAATGTAGACAACGGGGTGGTTACCCAGAATGATTGGCGGGAGTGCAAATTGGGTGAAAGAAAAACAAGGGAATAACCGGCCCAGGATGATTGAGTGTGCGAGTTTTCGTTTATTTCCTAACCTTCTTATCTTTCAGGAATCTCTAAAGCGGGCGGTCGCACCTTCGGACGGAAGGGGGAGAGGTATTATGCGGGCAACTGCATACTAAGGTGAAGTGTAAGTAGTGTAAGTATGACAGTATGACAGTAGCAAGAGACAAATCGAAATTTAAATAATAACAGATTCAAAAAGAGATGCAAAAGATTAAAGAATAAAGCAGATGAGAAAGTGACGGGACATTTTAAGTGCACATAGAAGATGATATGAGGTGTTAAGAACACGCCAGTTATTAGACGAACATTGTAAATCAAGACAGAAGAAAACGATAAATATTTAATCAACGCGGTTTGTACAATGAAAAGATTTATTTATGAATCAGACAGGAAATACTTGACAAAGGACAAGAAAAGATTGAACCAATGCGGTTTGTTCGATGAAAACATGATGAAACAAAAACAGAGAGATGAAAAAATAATACATTGTGCGGAAATAGATTCATTTTATTGAAAACTGTTATTAGAAGAAGGAGGAAAATATTTGGAAAGAACGCAAAATGAAGAAAATATGTAACCAAAGCAAAGCTACTTGATAAATTGAAGAAAGTTATTTGAAGAACATAAGCGCATTTGATGAGAAAAAAACTAATAATGAGCCACAAGACAAGTTAAACTGATATTTTAACGCGGAATAAAGAATAAGAAAGCCTAATACAGATAAATGGAATTGATACGTGACGCAATGATTGTAATGTCAAACAAACAAAAAAAAAAAAAAAACATCGAATACCAAAGTTAGAGAATGTATGATAAAAAAAAAAGTAAACAATGCACATTTGAAATGTTATGAACAACTTAGTAGGGGAAGAGAAACCAGATTATGTCATCCGAAAAGAAGAATAATACGGGCCTAGATTGTAAGCAGAAGCGTAGGGTAGAAAATAGAATGTAAGAAGCCCGTACGCGAGTGAACAGTAGTTTTAAACAGCAAGTGGAAAAAGTAACGAAACCAAAAAAGAATTGATAAAATAATGGCAAAAAAATAATGCACCACTTGCTAAGTAGGGCAACTAGCATCTAAGAATTGACAACGAGACGAGTTCCTGATCATCGAAGACGACCGAGGTGATTACAACGGATGTCGAGATGGGGCATTCCCTGATGCCCAGTACAGCGCGAAAAGGAATGCAGACGGTTGCGAGGGGAGTTGAACGGCGGGTGTCTATGGTCGAGATGGAGGTAAAGCCAAACGATATTACCAAGAGGAGACGAGCAGTACCCAGTTTTTGACCCCTGAAGAGGCCAGATGTGCAACAGAACTCAATCAAAACGGCTCATGGTCGAGCCTGAATCGAGACTTCAGCGCAAAGACGAATACATCAAACTATACAAAGAAGGGAGTAATAATTTGCTCCAAATATATATTACTCATAGAGAGTTATTGACTTCTACAAATAAGGATTCGAGGTCAAAGCCAAACAAGCAAAATGACGCTATAAAATTTTGCTCGTGTTTAATCAACTATGTTCTTCCGCACTACGATTTGAAAGTGTGCGCACATATGTTGGCGGAAAATTGGACACCCCGCGCAGACAGTTAAAGATGATAAACCAAATGACTGCATTATGCAACAGAGCCGGTGGCAATCGCTAATCATTTCGCCACACGGCGCGTAACAATACTATAAGCCAAATAAAAATACAGCCGATCTATGTCAAAGGGACACGGCTAACCCAACATTGAGGTTCAACAACAAACTCTGAACAGTCGTAAAACAGCCAGATGTACTGCAGCCTTAATTAAAGTGCAATGGTAACCTTGGAACTATTGTAAATAACTCGATGAAGCCTTAAGGATGAGTTCGCGAGGATGACATCACAAACAACCGATGAGAACCTCTACTGCCAGACGCACCTTTCCGTTTCAAACCCCCTGTAACCCGTCGCTTGAATCCGACAGCCAAGCAGCGGATATCTACAAGGCGCAGCGCACCAGGCGAGCGAACACTTGTCAATTTGTTATGAAGAAAATCCATGTCTGAAAACGTTAATTTATGTAGAAATGATATGTATCACTATTGTAATTAATTGAATTTTACGTGCAAAGGGAAGAAGGAATATCATGAAAACGAATATGTATATAGTAGCATAAAAACGCGAAAAATAATTGTTATGAAAAACACACCTATCGGCCGTCAGAACGGACCATGTGACCATCATCTCTTCTAGATAATGGCCAACTAGGCGGGGTGGCAGATGTGACGTCACACCCTGCGAAGAACCCAATGCTCCGTCACGAGCCTTATAATTAAAGTTAAATGTTGTTCCTAGGAGGGCATAGCCTTCTGCTATGCTTTAGTCAGGCGAAACATTTAATTCCCTTGACAGAGGACCACGAACGGCTCTGTCAACACTCTATGTATCAACAGATTATGCCATAGGTGGCAAAGAACTTCGCGCAGCCTTCTGCTGTGCCACCGGCAAACAAACTGAACCAAAATAAACAAGTTTTGTGTTATAAACAAAACAGAAGTCGCCGGTTCAACGGTGTTGATGCTCTCGCATGCGTTCTATCGTACATGCGGTACTAGATTATAGGTTAAGAGATTAGTAAGGTAAACAGAGAGTGGAGAAAGTCTCTCTCTCTGAGTTACCGGTAGGGTATATTTAAGTAGTGATGTTCGAAAATAAAGTCAGTTAGTCCACCGTTATCTTGTGTATTAATTCCGCGCCAAAGGCGCGTACAGGGATATTTAGTAGAAGAATTCCCTGGTAGGTTATACCCAGGATACGGGTATACCTACACATCTATATTATGGTAATATGTGAAAAAATGAAATTTGAAAATTTTGCGCTTACGTAAAAATGCAAGCCCACGGCATATATATATATATATATATATATATATATATATATATATATATATATATATATATATATATATATATATATATATATATATATATATATATATATATATATATATATATATATATATATATATATATATATATATATATATATATATATATATATATGACTATGTCCGGCGGGTTGCTTCTGATTGAATAAGTAGTATGTTCACGGCCTTAGTCATTTGCTTTGATCCGTAGCTTATCTAGTTGGCTCTTGTTAGGCCAGGACGCGGAAACAGTCTCCAAGAAGGGTATCAAATTGTTCCGTTTAAATAAATAGAAAAGATTTTTACTTTTGAGAAAGGGTTTCTTCTTTTGATTTTTTTTTTTGAGATGTTTTCAAGCGACACAAAGAAACAATCATTTGCATTTATTTAAACGTAACTTAAGAGTTAAGAAAAAAATATCGACAAAAGAAACATACTAAATGGCGGACATATTCACAATTTCGTAATCAAGCAATTCATAATCATTGTGAAAATCTGTCTGTCTACTATGCTATTGCTACTATGTAGCAATAGAAGTATTGAACGTTGAAATAATTTTTTCTCAACTATTTTAACATATTTTGATACAATTTTGTATTTTTCCATATAATTTTGATTACAAAATTGAATCTGAATATATATAATAACAAAACGTGTAATGAAGTAGTTCTGAAACAAGTCTAACTAACTTTTCGTTTTTATCAAAACCTGTTGTGTCTAACAATGTTTGTTATTATATTGTATTATATACTATCTTATTTTGTTAGGAAGCTAATATGTTAGTAACAAATTTTAATATGTGTTTGATACTGGTAGAATCATTTCTGTTATAATATCTGTTATTTTAACACCTAACGGGACTAAATTGAAAACACAGCCTGGAAGGTTTTTCCCGTACCAAACTAACAACTTCTGTTACATTTTTGATTTTTCTTTCTGATCGGGTTTGCAACAAATGTAAATTTGTATAAATAACTTAAGTAATTTTTCTATACACTAAAGTCGCTTTTTACGCGAGGGATACGTGTTGCGTAAAAAACCGCGTAAATTCCGGAATTCGCGTAAAAAACCCACGTTAAAAAAATCGCCTATGAGCAGCAACCTTAGTTTATTTATGCACGCCAATCCAGCACACAAGATTGTTAAAATATGCCATTTTGCGTTTTTCTTAATCAACATTTATTTTCCTATGCCCAAACCTATCTTTGAGCGTATGTAAAAGATTATTTCGCTGTATCGCATTTTTCACCCCGAAAATAAAACTAAGAAAAACCACCTCCGAGCAATGAGAACACTTTGAAGAAAGCGCTATACCTTTTAAATAAAATCTGTTGGTTGCAAATTCGTTTTTTCATCTCCAAGATAAATAAATTGACCCTCTAGTACCCAGTGCCGCCTTTAGACGGTCCTCAGTTGAACCTCTAAAAAGCTTCAATCAATACTTAAAAAATGTTTATAAAGTTTCAAAGTGATTTTTTCGAAGTCAGTCTGAAAATTAATTTGGTCACTAGAGGGTTAAAGCTACAATTCAATTATTTACCGTATATTGCAAACATCTATTGAAAAATATTTTTTAAATATTTATGTAACCATATTTACCGAGTACAAGAATTATTAGTAAGCACACTAACTGTTCGGTTATTTCAAACATTTGGTTATTCGGATTGGAATATTTTTTAAAATTCTAGATAAATGAGACAGACCTCGCAAATTAAGCAAATGATTAGTTGTATTAATTTACAACACAACTAACACGGCGCTGCCATGCATCTTCAAAAACCGAGAAAAATATGAACAATATGTTCCCCGTCGTCAATCATAATAAATTCAACTAAATTTTGTATGATTTCCAACATTATTTGTTTTCTTAAGAAACTATGCTCGCTGTTTTATTGAATCTTCACGACATAGATACAAAAATAAAAGCTTTTTTGATCCCGGCCGTATGAACAAAAATGTTTGTCCTGCTTGTCTCGTAGTATTTGCAGCGGCGAATAAAGCCAACGCTTTAAGGCCGTTAACATACTAGCGCCGTAGGCTAATGTACAGCCCTAAGTGAAGCCCTGCCGCAGGTTAATGTACAGTTAACCCACGGCAAGGCGAACCGTCTCCGCAGTGCAAGACGTGCCAGTATATTTTCGGCCTAACTCATACGGCCTATTGTCTCATAGCACCAGCAAATGTACGAACAAGCTCAGAAATTCTGGTAAGCTTCAGTGAACGATTCGATGCGAGTGCTATTTTGTCTTCGTCCCGACTTTATTTGCCATGATGAATCTATCAATGCCACGGTGAACCGATACAAATATTTACTGAGTTGCATCGATGTGATTTTGAACCGTATCCAATCGGCAAATAATGAGAAACAGCAGGAAATGGGAAAGACACGAATCGATCGTTTCAGTTCATCCGAACACATGTACGCGCCCGATGAAGTATGCGTTCGTGTTACATTGACATTAGTCCACAGCGAACGGTTCACGAAGTGAATGAAGATTCAATGCAGGAATCAGGAGCCCTGGTCCCAAAATATTAACCCTTCTTGGAATATTCCAAATCGTGTCGACTTATCAAATACTTCTGATTCTACTGTGTTTTTCGATACATCCATGATAGAAGAAACTCGTGGAATCCCGGATCATTTACGCGTGCAGCAGATCCCCAAAATTTTTTCCAATAAATATTGAAACATCAACTGCAACAATATGTTCTACACTGACGGATCACTTCTTGATGGGTC
The DNA here is from genome assembly GCF_029784165.1 of Wyeomyia smithii. Taxonomy (NCBI): domain Eukaryota; kingdom Metazoa; phylum Arthropoda; class Insecta; order Diptera; family Culicidae; genus Wyeomyia; species Wyeomyia smithii. The sequence continues at coordinate 125,745,094 of NC_073694.1, forward strand.
CACTGGCTTCGGTATTTTCAATAACAATTTAACCGTCTCCCATAAGCTCGATAATCCTGCTTCTGTTTACGTCGCAGAATTGGCTGCAATTCAGTACACCCTAGGGATTATCGAAAAAATGCTCACGGACCATTATTTCATCTTTACGGACAGTCTCAGTTCCATTGAGGCTCTCCGATCGATGAAAGATGTTAAGCACTCTCCGTATTTCCTGGGGAAAATACGGGAACATCTGAGTGCTTTATCCGAAAAATCCACTCAGATTACCTTAGCGTGGGTCCCTTCTCACTGCTCGATACCGGCGGACGGGCGGCGAAAGCGGACTCTTTGGCTAAGGTGGGCGCAACAAACGGTGGAATTTATGAAAGACCAATTGCTTTTAATGAACTTTTCGCACTTGTACGTCAGAATACGATCATCAGTTGGCAAAATGCTTGGACCAGAGGGGAATGGGGAAGGTGGGTACATTCCATAATCCCCAAAGTATCGACGAACCCGTGGTTCAAGGGGTTGGATGTAGGTCGGGATTTCACTTGCGTGATGTCCCGGCTTATGTCCAATCACTATAGATTTGACGCGCATCTCCGTCGTGTTGGGCTCGGGGAAAGTGGTATCTGTGCCTGTGGTGAGGGTTATCACGACATAGAGCATGTGGTTTGGTATTGCCCTGTACACCGTGACGCCAGGTCTAAATTAATAGCTTCCCTGCAGGCCGAAAGTAGGCAGCCGGCTGTTCCTGTTCGTGATGTCTTGGCGAGCCGTGACCTATCCTACATGTCCCTTATATACGTTTTCCTGAAATCCATCCACGCCCCAGTTTAATCCTATTCTCTTCCGCCTACATTCAACCAAACGACAATAACACGTTAAGACCCCGGATCCGGAAACAGCAACTAGACCCGCACGATAATCTCAGGTCCCGAGGGAGACAACCCAATATGCCAGTCCGTGATATCTTGGCCCAGCAGCGGAACATATTCAATATGCTGCTTACCTATGGCGATGGAAAACCATCAAACAACAAATCAGTGCTTTTAATGCAAAACATTCTAGCTTTAAGTTAGATTTAGTTTCAGCTCGTAGTCGGCAGCGAGGATAAAAAATTTGCTTTTAGTTATTAAGATACTTTAGAAAGTAAGCTACCAGATATAATTGGCGCCGTTAAACATTAAATTGTATTTGTGCCGTGTCAAATAAATTATAGATGAAGAAAATAAAAAGGAGGCAGGGGGGTGAATTGATTATCTTACGTAAGGAAAACATTGTTAATGCAGCTGTTCAAACAACCATGTTCATGAAAGCGTGGACGGTACAATTCATGAAAAGGAAATTACGGAATTACTCGAATAAAGGTCAGAAGAGGAAACGAAGTACTGTGCTCGCTTCATAATGATAAAACTAAAATAAAAATCTATATATACTGGCAGTTAGATCTTACTAGGGGGGAGGGGGGTATCAAAAAATCTTACGATGTATTACAAGGGAGGGAGAGGGGTTTGGTCCCCGTGGTTCTGTGGTTAGCGATGTCGGTAGGCTAGCTCTCCCACACGGTTGTGATATCGGGTTCGATTCCCGATCGAGTCGAGGATCTTTTCGAGCTGGAAATTTTCTCGACTCAGCACTGGGGCACGGTGTATCGTTGTACTTATCCTACACATGCAAAATGTGCCAAAAACAATATCGATAACGAATTCTCCCAACTAATCAGCCTTTACCATTCGATTGAAACATTGGCGTTAAAATAATATGCATTTTAACCCTCTAGTGCTCAGTGCCGTCTCTAGACACGCTTCGATTGAACCTCTAAAAGCTTCAATAAATACTTCAAAAGTGTTAATAAAGATCCATAGTGATTTCACCGACGTCCGTCTGAAAAATAACTTGGGCCTTGGGCACTAGAGGGTTAAGAGGGCACATTTCCGTTGCATTTTCCACAGCATGTTACCCTGCTAAAAAAAGACGTGTCCCACGTAAAAATGCGAATAAATCCACTTAAAGACCTAGACTTTCTCATTCGCACTTATTGTTTATTAAAATGGATTTAAACGAACACTTCAATTTTTAGAAAAAATTATGCCTCGATAATTTCTGCAGGTGTTCATATTTCTCTCTAAATAACAAGTTTTTGGTAGCCAACAACATACGAATATACACTAAGGGAACATCCATAAATGACGTAGCTTTTTTAGGTTTTTTTGACCCCCTCCTTCCCCATCGTAGCATTTCGTCACAAAGTCAGGACCCCCCTCTAGATAATTACGTAGCTTTATAACAACCCCCCCCCCCCCCCACATAATTTTTTTGCAAATTTTATTATTCAAAACATACCTTGAGTCATTAATGAACAAGAAAAGACAAGGAAGGGATAAAAATGACCCTAAGCAGACAAAACAGTGATAAAAAAGAACAATTAGAAAAAATCCAAATTTTTTTCTTAGTTTCAGGTTTGCTACGTAGCTTGGCTCGAACCCCCACCCTCCCCCTTGTCACATTTCGTCACAAAACTGCAAACCCTCCCCTCCCCCCTCAAATGCTACGTCATTTATGAATGTTCCCTAACACATACACTACACATGCAAATAACATTCAAATGTGGATTGTATGTGGTATAATCGAAACGTCACTGTATATACTGCGTAAATATATTTAAATTGTTTATGTCAGCCTCAGTCAGCACCTTCAAATAATGTACAATTGAATTTTGTTGCTTAGAAAATCATTTTGTTGAACCTCTGAAATTCCTTAACGCAGTTTGTACTAGAGATATTATTCTTCTCGTTTCTGAGGTGTATAGATAGTATCTTCCGGTTTCCGCACGTAATTGCAAAATTTGTAGAGTTGCGTCAAATGTCATTTGCTTAAGTTGGCCGTGTTGTCAACTGCTGCCAATCAGGTTTTAATTGGTTTCCGAACATGATATTTGTGATATCATGAAGCCGATGGGATATTTGGTGCAATTGCCTCCATAGCACGAATCGCCTGCTATCAGGTAAAATGCGCTGTAGTGTGAACGGGGTATAAGCAGTCTTCGGAATATGTTTCTTTTTTTAGCTTGATTTCACATTTTTTTTAAACATTACAATCAAAGTAATAGTCCGATTGCGAGAAAAATGAATTGGGTCTTATGGGGTAACTATACCTTCCATATGACACTGATTTTATGAAAATCGGTCCAGCCCTATCTGAGACCATAAGTGAGAATAAATAGTCTCCAGAACACGTTTCTTTTCATAGCTTTTGAATAAAATATTCAACTACGATTTTCTAGAGAGATTAATGAAGTTTCGAGATTTTTACATGTTGATACATTACAAACAAAGTTACAGTCCATTTGCAATAAAATTGAATATAAAACCTTATTTAGGCAACTAGACCTTTCATTTGCAATCAATTTCATGAAAATCGGTCCAGCGATCTTTCAGAAAATCGAGTGAGATTCGGAGAACGTTACATATATATACATATACATATACATATACATAAACATATACATATACATATACATATACATATACATATATATATATATATATATATATATATATATATATATATATATATATATATATATATATATATATATATATATATATATATATATATATATATATATATATATATATATATATATATATATATATATATATATATATATATATATATATATATATATATATATATATATATATATATATATATATATATATACATATACATATACATATACAAATACATATACATATACATATACATAAACATATACATATACATATACATATACATATACATATACATATACATATACATATACATATACATATACATATACATATACATATACATATACATATACATATACATATACATATACATATACATATACATATACATATACATAAACATATACATATACATATACATATACATATAAATATACATATACATATACATATACATATACATATACATATACATATACATATACATATACATATACATATACATATACATATACATATACATATACATATACATATACATATACATATACATATACATATACATATACATATACATATACATATACATATACATATACATATACATATACATATACATATACATATACATATATATATACATATACATATACATAAACATATACATATACATATACATAAACATATACATATACATATACATATACATATACATATACATATACACGTTACACCACGACCGACCGGCCTAGGCGCACCCGGAGCCGAGACGTCAGCAAAAACCCAGCTGAGGCCCGTAGCAACAAGCGGAGGAACCAAAACAACAACGAAACCATAAATTGACAATCGATGACGACTGCAGGATTCGATCGAACCACGCGGACAAAGGCTGCATCAGAATTGAACCACCGGAGGAACGACGAGTCAGCGGATTTAGTTTATTTAAGCTTTCTAGATTTAATTTTCAATTCAGTCTTGTGTGTAATTCAGTAGTGATCGGACATTAAAGTGTTAATCGTAGTAATAAAGTTTTTTTTTAGTTCCCGCGATAAATCACGGCATAATTGGCGCAGTCTCAAGGCCAAGTGGTTAGACAAAGTGAACAGTGTTAACAGAGTGAATATCTAGTATCACAGTCACCGAGTTCTACAAAGAGGAACAGCCCACGTCTATGGCAGACAACTGATACACCCAGCAAGAACAACCCCTGAGTGAACATCAAGGACTTGCGGATATCAGAGGACCGATCCCGCCATTTGGAAACCTACCCCATCCATCCGTCACTTCACACCAAGACTCCAGGAGATGAAAGCAGTAATCTTCCTGTAAGTAACCACAATCATTTTTCTAAGATTAACACAAACAAAACCATACTAATTCAGAGGTGCGAGCCCCCACCAGCGGTAAGCGGACACCTGAAATATCACAAAGTGAAAAAACAAAACTAACAACTAACCGTGAAAGTGCAGTGTAAGTGAATACTGACAACAAATCTATACGCAATACAAAGCAAACGAAGTTAATTTATTATAATGGCCGAGCGCGACTTAATGATCTCACCAGATCTCGCAGCCCCAGAACTTTATGAAGAAGAGCCACAACCAGCTCCTCAACCAGCCCCACAACCGGCAATCACAATTGAGGGTTTACTTCAGCACATAAGAAGTTTAACCCAGAACCAAAATGAGTTGATTGAACAACTCTGAAATTTAAAAGAGAAGGCGGATGATCCTTTTATGCAATTCAGGACTCCAGACCCAATCAAAAATCTAACAACATTTAGTGGAAATAAAAAAGAGACCCATGCATGGCTGGAAGACGCGGAAAATACTCTCGAACTTTTTAGAAGATACCGAGATGAACCAGTGTATAGCCAATTAGTCAGGGCAGTGAAAAATAAAATTACGGGCGAAGCCAAAGAGATTTTGATCGCTGCTGGCAACCCGAACAGCTGGCTAGAAATTAAAGAGGTGATTTTGAATTCCTACGGGGATAGACGTGACCTTACGTCACACATCCAATCATTATTCTACATAACACAAGGGAAAAAGACAATTCCTGAGTATTATAATAAAATCAAAACCATCGACACCGCTATCAAATCGACAGCAGCGACGATGGAAGATTATCAGAATGCAACTAAGGCAATAAACAATTTAGTAAGCTTGATGACGCTTACTAGATTCATAGATGGCCTCACAGACGAATTGTCTATGCATGTGAGGAGCTATCGACCAAAAACATTGGAAGAAGCCTACGCTATAACAACGCAATACGCGAATGCCGCGTACAGGCAAAAATTTAACAAACATTCCAGTTCAACCTCTAACAATTCATTCAATTCAAAACCGTTTTCAAATTCCAACAACGGTAATCAGACGAATACAAAACCCAACTACACGAAAAACAACAACAACAGCAACAACAAGCACGGTAACACGTTCAACGCGAAACCGAACGGATCAGGGAAATTTAAAACCCCTAGAGGTCCACCGGTGGACGACGACGTTTCAATGAAAACCGCAAAGTCCCGTACGGAGGTGAACAACCACGAAACCAAACCAAAACAAGAAAGCGAATTCAGCAAAAACTACGAGGATGAGTACGACACCTCTAATCAGCTGGAGGAATCAGCTCTGAACTCGGAAGACGACAATTACTTCATCGGCGAGGAGTTAAATTTTCACGTGGTAGAAGAGCCACGTCGAAAAATATAAAAAGCGATAACAATTTTGTACCTTATATAATAATTCAAACCTCGAAAGGTGAGATGAAATTTTTGATCGACACGGGAGCGAACAAAAATTATATTTCACCCGAGCACGTAAACATTGAAAATTGCAGAACTGAGAATGGAATCAGGGTAACGAATATAAGTAGAACACACATAATAAACAAATCAGCTTCTTTTGATCCATTTCAGATCAAGAAGAAATTGAAATTTTATATTTTTAAATTCCACAAGTTTTTCGATGGATTAATAGGTTACGAGTCATTAAGAGACTTAAATGCTCAAATCGACATTCGTAATAATTCCTTGAAAATCGGACGAAAAACAATAAAAATGCAAAAAAAATTCCCTGAAGAGCAAGCAATTAACATAAATGAACAAGAATTTCAGTACATCGCACTGAAAACCAAAAAGAACGGTGATTTCATAATAGCGAATGAAAAGAAATACAATTCATTCACTATTTTACCTGGTATCTACAGAAGCAGCAATAATAAAGCTTTTGTAGCGATTCAAAATTTCTCAAAATCTTCACAAGAAATAAATTCGAGTGAAATCGAAATGGATGAGGATCCGTTCGATTTAACCGAATTGCCAAAGCAAATAAACATGACAAACTATACCTTTCGTGACGACCACATGAATAGGGAAGAAAAACAAGCCCTCGAAACGGTGATCGATCAGTACAGAGATGTTTTATACGTGGAGTCCGACAAACTGTCATTCACACACAAAATAAGACATAAAATTCGAACGGTAGATAGTATCCCAGTCCATACGAAATCATATAAATATCCCTACGTTTATGAAAGCGAAGTACAAAAGCAAGTTAAAAAGATGCTAAACGATGGAATTATAAGAGAATCAATCTCACCATACACCTCACCCGTATGGATAGTCCCGAAAAAGGCAGATGCATCTGGTCACAAGAAATTTCGTTTAGTGATCGACTACAGAAAGCTAAATGAAAAAACTATCAACGACAAGTACCCCATACCCGAGATTACCGACATCTTGGATAAACTGGGAAGGGCTACATATTTCTCAACTATTGATTTAGTTTCTGGCTTCCACCAGATCCAGCTGGCAGAAGAAGACACAGAGAAAACAGCATTTTCTGTGAACGGAGGAAAGTACGAGTTTACTCGCATGCCATTTGGGTTGAAAAACGCCCCGGCAACTTTTCAAAGGGTAATGGACTGTATACTAAGGGATTTAATTGGAGTATGTTGTTTCGTCTAAATGGACGATATAATCATATTTTCCAGTTCACTTCAGGAACACAAGAAAAATTTAGCACAAGTTCTAAAAAGACTTAAAGAAGCTAGACTAAAAATTCAGCTAGACAAGTGCGAATTTTTTAAAAAAGAAACGCAGTTTCTAGGTCTTACTGTCTCTGAAGATGGAGTAAGACCAAACAGTGACAAAATAGAAATCATAAAAAAATGGCCAATCCCTAAAACAGAAAAAGAAGTTCGTCAATTCTTAGGAACGCTAGGCTATTATAGGAGATTCATAAAAGACTTCGCTAAAATAGTGAAACCGTTGACAGCACTTCTTAGAAAAGACGCGGAGTTTGAGATAACACCCGAAATAAACGCATGCTTCGAAAAGTGTAAACAAATTCTAACGCTAGATCCTGTGTTAATTTACCCCGATTTTAGCAAGGAATTTATTCTTACTACCGATGCAAGCGATTATGCAATAGGGGCAGTACTGTCGCAAGGGCCCGCAGGCAATGACAGACCCATAGCATACGCATCGCGAACTTTAAGTAAAACAGAGGAACGATACTCAACAACGGAAAAGGAATTTTTGGCAATCGTTTGGGCGGTCAAACATTTCAGACCGTATCTATACGGACGGAAATTCAAAATGTTTACAGATCACCAACCACTTACCTTCTCTATGACTAATGCAAATCACCGAATCATAAGAGGTAAACTGGCTTTAGAAGAATTTGACTACGAATTAATCTATAAACCAGGGAAACAAAACGTCGTCGCAGACGCGTTGTCTCGGATAAACCTAAAAAAACATAATCAATTAAACGCACATTCACAATCATCGATGTCTTTAAACGTGGAACCCTCCGAACGAGAAGAGGAACTTTCAGATGATGAAAGTGACGACATGACAGTACACTCAGCGGATACAAGCGATGATTACTTTATTCCGTGCACTGAGAGACCAATCAACACATTCAGGACCCAAATTATTTTTAAAATCGGAAAAATAGAGATTACGGCATATGAACAGATCTTTCCCAAATTTCACAGGCACATAATAGTCAAACAAAGTTATACGGAAGAATAGTAGAAATATTAAAGCGGACTCTTAACCCCAGAGGTTCAAGTTGCCTCAAAATTCCAATCTCTTTAGTTCAATTAGTTCAAGAAACTTACCGGAAACATTTTTCAACTAATAGCCCCTACAAAGTTTTTATTTCAGAAACCCTTCTAGAGGACATACGCCTAGATGAACAACAGGATGAAATTGTGAGGGAAACTCATAATCGTGGCCACAGAGGAATCAAAGAAAATAAGAACCAGATAATGCAAAAATATTTCTTCCCACAACTTGATCGAAAGATTAAAATTTTGATAGATTCCTGTGATATCTGCAAAAAAGCCAAATATGACAGGAAGCCACCGAATTTGATAAGAAAAAGCATTTTCGGCAATAACCCTTTCGATCGAGTCCACATTGACATATTCTTTTGAAAAGGTCAAAAGTGGCTCACCATAGTCGATTCGTTTTCCAAATTTGCAAATGCCATACCTTTGGAAACTAGAACAATAGTGGACGTAAAAAATGCTATTACAGAACACATTAGACAATTTGGCAGACCGAAGACTATTGTGAGTGACCAGGAACCTTCTTTCAGGTCTATTGATTTCATCGGATTCCTTAACGACCTAGGAGTCGAGTTACATTTCGCGAGTAGTTCAAATTCAAACGGTATTGTAGAACGGTTTCATTCTACCCTAATCGAAATTTATCGAACAAACAAAATTAAATTCAACGATTTGTCTACAAGAGATCAAATTAATATCGCCGTCGATATTTATAACAACAGTTTTCACACCGCTATAAAAAATTTACCGCGTAATTTGGTATTCAATCATTCGGACTCGACAAACATGGAAGAAATTTCGGAAAAATTTAAAAGCTTGCAATCAGCGGCTAAAATCGAACTGGATAAAAGGAAAGCTAAATATGAACAACAAAATAAAGATAACGAACAACCTGAACAATACAACCCAGGCGATGCTAAATACATTAAAATTTCCCAACGAATAACTAAAGACGTAAACCCTTACAAAATAACTACCATAAAAGAGAATAACGATCTTACATTTAAAGACATCAATGACGTAAAAATACACAAAAACAGAATAAAAAAATAATCGTTTAAATCAATAACTTAACTCTCGTTACAGATTAACTTACATCATCCTAATACACGGCACAAAATTTAAAGAAATATCATATAATAATGGCATAATTGCCATAAAACTAAAACAAGTTAGGATAAGAATAGGGTTTGAGAGAGTTATACACAAAATCAATATTAAATCCATTGCAAACAACATTGACTACATAGAAAAAACGACAGAAAACCTGAAAATAATAGATCATCTCAGAAGGACCCTTGATTACAAAATCCAATACGCAAGAGGAAAATTGTTGAGTTTATATCCCCGCAGAAATAGAAGAGCATTAGTTAACGCTTTAGGATCAGTAATTAAACTTATTGCAGGCAATCCAGATAACGATGATATGGAAATTATAAATCATAATTTAGAAACGTTAGAAAAGCAGGGAAACTTACTCTCTCAATCTTTATCAAGGCAAATAATTATAAACGAAAGAATTCAGAATAAACTGAATAATATTACAGATATTCTCAAGAAAATAAACAAACAAATTGTAGACCAAAATAATAACTCACTTACGACCAATACGGACTTGGAATACATTAATCTTATTATGAACCTTGACATGTTAATTCAAATTCTCACTAGCGTAGAAGAACAAATCGAATTTGCAAAGCTAAACATTTTGAATAGAAACTTATTTTCATTAGATGATAAATTGTACATTTATAACAGACTTAAAGCACAAAAATTGAATCTGGATTACTTAGATCAAATATTCCAATACAGCTCAGGAAGCGTAATTGTAAAAAGCGACGAAATCCTAATTTTGGCGAAAATACCCATCCTAGAAGACAACGAGTTCGACCTGATCAACATCCAGACGCTCAACTTAAACAACACACGAATCAGTACAGACATCAAGCTGGTGGCAAAGCACAGAGACATTATCTATAAACAAGAGCACATTTGTGATATCTGCGAAGCAACAACTCTTATCGAAGACGACTGTATCAACAACCTTTTGAATCATTTGACACCAAAATGTGTCCTAAAACCCGTCAGGCAACATATCAGAATACAAGAAATCAAAAAAGGAATCATACTATTGGATACGAATCAACAAGTATTGATTTCCGACTCATGTAATAACTCGAGATTAGTCAACACCCCGACTATTGTCGAAACAGACAATTGTACGATTAAGGTGATGAATCTCACATTTAATGGTCAAAAGCATCTAACAGACCACGAAGAATACCTCATACCAATCTATGGAAGGAAATTCATTCAACTCAACTACTCGGAAGAGCGGAATGAGATCACCCACATCAAACTGGAACACTTAAACAGTCTTCAAGAGATAAAGTTGGACCTGCATCGCTCGAAGAGGACAACAACCATCGGAGGAGGAATTCTCCTCACACTAACCTTTTTCTGCTCTTTTGCAATTTATATCATCAACAGAAGAACCAAATCTAAGAAAGATACCATCCTGAAAATCCATAAGCATGCTGAAACCACCACGGAACCTAAAGGAACCATTAGAAAAAGGAGAACCCGCAACCTTACCGAGGCTCGTCCTTTTCGAAAAATCGTCCGAGGACGGACGACAATCTAAGGGGGGAGACGTTACACCACGACCGACCGGCCTAGGCGCACCCGGAGCCGAGACGTCAGCAAAAACCCAGCTGAGGCCCGTAGCAACAAGCGGAGGAACCAAACCAGCAACGAAACCATAAATTGACAATCGATGACGACTGCAGGATTCGATCGAACCACGCGGACAAAGGCTGCATCAGAATTGAACCACCGGAGGAACGACGAGTCAGCGGATTTAGTTTATTTAAGCTTTCTAGATTTAATTTTCAATTCAGTCTTGTGTGTAATTCAGTAGTGATCGGACATTAAAGTGTTAATCGTAGTAATAAAGTTTTTTTTTAGTTCCCGCGATAAATCACGGCATAATTTACATATACATATACATAAACATATACATATACATATACATATACATATACATATACATATACATATACATATACATATACATATACATATACATATACATATACATATACATATACATATACATATACATATACATATACATATACATATACATATACATATACATATACATATACATATACATATACATATACATATACATATACATATACATATACATATACATATACATATACATATACATATACATATACATATACATATACATATACATATACATATACATATACATATACATATACATATACATATTCATATACATATACATATACATATACATATACATATACATATACATATACATATACATATACATATACATATACATATACATATACATATACATATACATATACATATACATATACATATACATATACATATACATATACATATACATATACATATACATATACATATACATATACATATACATATACACATACACACACATATATGTGTGTTGATGTTGCTGCTGGTAGAGATGGCAACTCGCTGGCATGTTTCTATCTCTCACACTGAAGTCATTCCAACTTCCACTGAGGGTTTATAGCCAGCTATAAACAAAGTTGCATATTCAATTTCAAACTCTTAAGCGTAAAGTGTGAGAGCCCATATTCAGTGGGCTATTTAGCCAATATTCGCGGTGAATATCATAATATTCACCGCGAATATTGGCTGAACGTTGCGCTGAATATGGGCTATCAAACTTCAGGTAAAAGAGTTAGACCATTGCATTATTTGACAAACTTATAGTACTACTTAACTCGATTCTAGAACTATTTACGTCTCCAACGTTCTGCGGTGATGTAACGGAAACACATCTGACCGGAGATTGGAAGTTGTGGGTTTGAGTCCCACCTACTGAACTATATATTTCGTAGTTTCTACTATCATATTTTCAGTTAATTTAATTTTCTATCTTCATTACTACATTTACTCCTTGAACCAAAATTATGTGTATGTATGTAACGCTCCGATGTACCTTAGAAACGTAGGTAATAAGATCATATGCGTTACGGAATATCATATTCAAATGTAAAATCATTCAAATAAAGTTATAAGGATCAAAATTTAATTATACACAGAGTAGCGAACGGCTTCGGTAGGTTTTCTGCAACAATCTTATGCAGAAACCTGCCGAGGCCGTTCCCTACCCTATATGAAAGGTACTGACTAAGGCTGATATGAACAATTGAAACAGTGACGTTTCGATTACATAACAATCTATAAAAATTTTGCGTGATATATTTGAACGTATAGGGTAGGGAGCCCATTTCAAGCAACTAACGGAGTCTCCTGGATATTGAGACGAAATACTCGAAATGTGTAAGGCGAAATACAAACATAAGCTTATCAATTTGATTACTACCTTTCGCTCTGTCAGCACTTGTTTTCAGAACGTAAAACTGATTTGGCAAACTTTAACAGTAATCAATAAAAGTTTCCAATCGAGGGACACTATTTCAATCATTTCAATTTTTTCTCAGCATCCGAATGGCCCATTCAGGCTGCAATTGTAATTGATTTTTTTCAATTGATGTTTAAAGATTCTTTTGTGTTGAACGGTATTTTAGATATTCGTGAGACAGCTAGTTAATCTAGATTTTCGTTCCCGTCATTGAAACTGCCTGTTTTCTTCAACTGTTTAAAATAGGCGCCACTGCATAACCCTGGAAGATATTCTGCGTCAATTTGAATCCTCGCTTTAAGCAATATTGCGCTCTTTTCTTCTAACAATGCGTCAGTTTTTTTTCGTTTTTCTTAATCAAGAAAGAAATATTTAAACCTAAAATCTGTTTTTCTGTTATTCATCGATGTGTTAACACCATAATGACCATTCATCGATAATTCATGAAGAAAAAGTTGCATTTTCAATTATTTGAAAGTCGGGAGTCAATTTGACGCATAATTATCCTTTTACGCACAGGGTTAGCCGTTCTTTATATTCAAATGTTATTTGCATGTATGTGTAGATGTTTGCATTGTGAATGTGTGCTCATATGTGTGTGAATATATACGTAGTTTCATATGTTCGGTCAAGTTGTGCTGTTGGCTGCCAAAAAATATTACTTAAAGTGAAAAATAAATCAGAAATTATAGGGATGAATTTTTTTCTGAATGTTAGTTTAAATGAAATAGATTTGCACAAATTTAGATGTTTGTGCAAATCTATTTCATTTCAACACACCACCGTAGCTACTCCGTTTTGCGTGTGAGGGGGAGGGGGGTCAAAGAATTTTATTAAAGAAAATGTTATATTTTGTAGAGTAAGTATTTTAAAACCGTTATGTGCTCGACAAAAAAAGTACCTTTACGGAGTACTCGGGTACTCACAAATTAAAATTCTTATAACTTTTGCAGTTTTCCTCCTATTTCGATAGTTTTGGCACCAAAAGATTCAGAAGCTGATTTTTTTAAGAAGCGTTAGTGGTGTCCCGGAAGAATTTTTATAATTCCCGAAAATCCGGTTTTCCGGAATCATATTCCAAAAAAAAAAAAAAACAAACTGCGAATGTGCGTATAGTTGAAAGAAAGCATGGATATAAACTTTATAATTTGTGTCTTACAGTGACAAGCCAACTTGTTGCCAAAAACCTTCTTAACCTATATGAGAAAAAATTGACCTCGGAATTTCGTTTAGCAGTAGAGCTGATGATTTTTCTGAGAAGACGACTATTTTTATTGGCACCCTAATACACAAGTTACGGTTGGGTATTTGTATTCGAGCTCGACGTGAAGACCGCTATTGATTAGCGAAACTGTGTATCCTTCACTTAATTTCTCCAAATGTTCAAATGTCCTGAGGGTGCGACCATGTGCAATCGACAAACTAAGGACAGAAGAGAGTTTTTAAAAGTTCTACTCAGAAGAAACGAATGCATTGAAGGAATTGCAGCGTTAGAAATCCAGCTTGTTCTGATGTAATCAAACATATGAAACTGTGATTGGTTCTTTCTTAAAAATGACACTTAAAAAAACTGACATTTTCACTCCCAGACACTGGACCGGACATTCGAAAGGGAAGTATGCGGATCGTCAGTTTCAACTTTGACGCGAATCAGGCTGGCTCACCAAAAGATTGAATAATTTATTTTTTTTGGCATATGAGCTAGACCAAAAAATTGACTGATATCGTTAACATTGAAAAAACTGGAGACTATTCAACAATGCTTATTGCTTATATTTAAGATTTTTCTTTTGGATTTTTTCACCTAGTATCAATCATATACATGAGAAAATTGCGTGGTGGGGCAATGCAAACGCGTGGGGGGCTAAGCCCTCACTAGCCCCCCCGGTAGCTACGGGCCTGGTTCAACAAAGAATAAAATTTAAATGAGAAAGGCTAGATCTCAACGCTAAATGCATTAATTGGTGTTTTTTATTTACTAACATATTAACTTCTCCGGTGATTTATTTGGTTTCCAAATGTAAACGAAAATTAAACGACAGTTTTTATATAATAAAAGCGTATAATATGTATACAAAATAAGGGTTTGAATACTTACTTCTAGGAATTGACATAGTGTCCAATTTAGGTTCTGGCGTTTCGGGGCCATATCGAAACTGTTTATTTGATGCAGAATTGCTCAGAACAATTCCACCGGTGGCAGAGCGCCCGTTTGCTCCGAATGGCATTGGTGGTTTACGCAGTCGACCGATTGGAATTGCGTTTCCGATTATTTCTCGAGCATTCTTCAGTTTTCTTTCCCGTTCAGTATCATCCGAAACGGATACATTTTCTGTTTTCGAACAAAGCTCATTAACAGAACTAGCATCTGTACGAACCTTATTCAGTAGAGCGATAGAGTTTTCCATGGATCGCCTTGCTTCTTCCAGAGAGAAACTATTGACAGAACTCTTTGAATCGCTCTCTTTAACCTCATATTGATCTGCTTTGGTAATAAATGTATCATCATTTGCGGATAGTGAAGATTGTAAATCAGTGCTACTACTTTGACGACTGTGTGTTGGCGAGCTAAAATCCAGCTCCTGCTTTTTTTGCATTTCAAATGACGACAGTCTGTTAGGAGCAACTGATGAAATAGAGTTCTGCATTGAAGCTTTACGCTCAAATTCTTTTTTATAATTCCCTACAGTAGGAACACCTGGCAATGAAAACTTTTTGAATTTGTCATTGTTTTGATTGTTCATATTTTGAAACCGTTCGGCGGTTTCAAGAATTCTAGATCTTCGTCGCTCTGCGGGCTTAGTAAGACTTTCTTCGGGAAGACTGTTTTTACGCTCTAAGTTTGAAGCTGATTTTATTTGGGAAAATTCTTGATCCTGTTTTGATACTTGATTTACAGCAGCGGTAAGATCTACAGTTTTGTTTTTATTGTAGAACTTTTTATAAGGAACCTTTTCGGTAGGTTTATCAGCCTTTTCAAGTTTCTCTAATCTAGCTTTTACGTTGGATACTGTTTTAGTTGGTGACTCGATTTTTGGAGTGGAGGTAGCTGGGAGGGCTTGTGCATCAATGGTGGCAACTGACTCGTCTGCTGTTTTATCCTTGGTTGAAGGAATAGTTGTTTCTTGAAGTAATTCATCACACATGTTTTCTAAACTTTGTAAATCTTCTAGAACATCCTTAGCAGCAACTGGAGGATTTTCTATAGAATACGGCTCTTCAACTGCTTCGGTTGCAGTCATAGTAGACGCAATATCCGAAACTGAACTAGGATGCGATGGAGGCAAACTTTCAACATCCATCGCCTCCGGGATCACAGGTTGAGATTTACCTAATTTTAGTCGATCATTTGCTTTCTCTTTTTTCTTTACAGTTCCAGGTGCGTTTTCAGTCGATACAGTTGGTTCCAGTTTACGTTTTGGTTGAGCTGGGCTTATTTCAGATGGTGTTATAGTTCGCGTTGGTGAGGGCATAAGTGCTGCTTCACCTCCAGCTGCCACCATGTCTAATATGCGTCTTTCTGCCTCTGTTCCAGCCATATCGATAATAGAACCAACTGAATGACTACGTTGGATTCGTTCGTTCGTCTTGCTTTCTTCTTTAGCACTTCCCACAACCACTTGATCCGCAGTCACAGACGGCGGTGCTAAGGATAATAACACATCCAGTCGCACAGGTGTCTGGTTAGCTAATTCTTCGGCAAGATCCAAACAACATTCGTCATATCCTTCGTTTACCCACCAATGGTTACAGATTTGCTCTATATTGGCTCTTCGTTGGGGGCATACCGTAAGCATTTCTCGTATAAGCGGAGATGCCCTTGACGGTTTTTTGGGTTCGAAATAATCACCTTGACTAATTTGCTTTACAAGTCGTTTGAAATTGGCACCATCAAATGGCATTGCACCATAGACTAGAGTATATAATAAAACACCCAGCGACCAGCAATCCACTTCTGGACCTAGATAGGGTGTACCTTTTACAATTTCAGGCGATGCATAAAGTGGAGAACCGCAAAATGTCGCCAGCAGTCTTTGTTCATCAAACACATTTGACAATCCGAAATCGGCAATCTTAGCATTACCATTTTCATCTAGTAGTATATTTTCTAATTTAAGATCACGGTGACAGATTTTATGTTTATGACAATAATATATGGCTGTAGCAACCTGTCGGAAGATACGTCGGGCCTCCTCTTCAGAAAGTACTTTGCGCTCGGATAGGTAGTCGTACAATTCGCCGCCAGCCGCAAACTCCATGACTAGAACCATTTTTTCACGATTTTCAAACACTGAAAATAGAACCAAACGTATGAAGATTTAATATCGAAAATTCAACATCATCAGTATGTGTGCGTGTATGTGTGTGTAGCATTTCCCGGTATTGGTTTTTGCTAACTGTGCAATGGCATCAGGTCTTTCCATTATATTATATTTACACTATTGTCCTGCCTGCATTCTCTTATGATTATTCGAAACACAAATAAATTTGATATTGGATAACTGAATATCATATATGACATATAGTGCACTACCAGCCACAAAGCAGCTTTCTGGAGAGAATTCACAGTATCAGCTGTGAAAAGAATATATTTATGTTATTGAAAAGTTATCAAGAATTTTTTCGTTAGTACTTGTACTATCCACTGTCTAACATCTTGTCCTGATTGACACGTACGTAGACGATGACAGTTTCGTTTTGGCATACTTCACATATATTGTTTTGTAAGTTACCACTCCCGTACTTAAACAATTTTTGCTTGTTGGATATTAAATCAATCATTAACAAAAATACCGTAAAACGGGGTGAATAGAAACAGTGGGGCGAATAGAAACAAAACTTCTAACCTTGAAAATTTATATTACAAGTTTTTGATAACATTCGAAAATCATTTAAAAAAAGTTTCTGTGGTAGTTCATTGGTAAACAAGCCCTCCAAAACCATTTATGTGTAAGAAGCACTACTATCAGTTTGCTAAGAAAGATTCAAAATGGAGGCTCAAGTTCAGAGCGATTCCGAGTGCCGAAAAACTTTGGCTATGGAAGCCATTTTGTGCCACCCCGAGCTTGTTCGTGTGCTGTACTGGGTAGGCAGTAAAGCATTTCAAGTTTTTACAGTGAATTTGAGGATTGCCGCAAGGTATTCATAAACCTTTTACTTATATTTCACCGGAAACTCCTGGTTTGTCAATTTACGGGGCGAATAGAAACAACGCCATAGCGAATATTTTTACTCAAAAACAAGTATTTTTGAGAAATGAAATCATATTTTTATGTAAAAGGATGCCTGAAACTTGTTTTGTACAATTTCAGCCCGTATTGGTCAGGACTGATAAACGAAAAGGTTCAAAATCGTATAAAAAACTGGATCCACTCTGCTTGATGCAAGGTACAAGACGGTTACCGTAAACTGGGGTGACTTTGATCACCGGGGTGACTTTGATCACTGTACCTCTTTTTTGAAAATGTGGTAAAAAAGCGTTCATAGTGCTTGGGATTTGTCGTAATCTTCACTGATTGTGTCGATATATGTCTGCATTGCTACTATTCATGCATTTCCTACTATTTAAAGAATGTTTTTCATGCTAAAATATTAATTGAAAATAAAGTGTATTTTTGGCGATTTTTGTTGCATACAAACAATCGGTTCAAGCAGCTTCAAAACTACAAGTTGCAAGACGTAAAGTTTTTTTATTTTGTTCCCAGATTAGTTCTTAAGATGAACAATTATTATAACAATACATTTTATTGTTATTTTTGCAAGTTTTTCCTCGAAGGTAATGTTGAGTCCCAATATTCTCTACAGCGAGAAGTAACATGTAAATTTGGACAATTTCATAAGTCATATTCCTCGTGGACTAGTTTTTGATGATTTTAGGCTACCTTCCCTCTCAGTGGATAATCATTCATATATATTCTAAAAATTTTGTATGAATCTTGGACATTCGCCATTATAAACTGTTTACGTAGAATGTGAATGGCCCCCAAATTGCTTTCCATATTTATAAACTCGTTTAAGTCCTTTAATTGCTGTTCAATTTAGTGGAAGTAGCAAAGTGTTACTTCAAATTCATTAAAACAATGAAGTGATCAATGTCACCCCGGAATGATGATTGGTGTAAAATTTTTAGAGCATATTTAAAAACAGCAAAATTGTTACTAAACTTTTGAAGTAGTGACTGAATCTTTCTCAATGCATGCCAGTACTTGTTTTGAAAATATCACAGATAAATGTTTTCAGTATATTCTGAAAATATTTGAGATACAAACAAAAAAGTGATCAAAGTCACCCCAGTTTACGGTACGTAAAAATAACTGTCTCTTCGTTAAGCGGTCGCGAAATATGGAATCAACTTCTTCAGCTCCCATCAGAACCCAATATAGCAGATAACCAACCTATTGGCCTAAAACTTGACGAAAGTCTGATTTATTTGCTGCGTGATGCTTGACATGAATTGACAAAGACATCAGCAACCCAAAAAAATGGACCAAGATTCCAGTTCTACATTTCCGCTATTTAAATACTTTTTAACGTTTATTTGCATCCCATATCAATAAAGTTAATGTAATTGTTCTGTTGTCTCCAAAATAAAATGCGAATATTTCAACAGAACAAGAAAAACGCTGTCGACTGATGAGTGTTTCTATTCGTCCCATTGCGGGGTGAATAGAAACATGCAACATTTCTTTCAATGAAAAAGTGAATTATTTATTTAATAAAATAGTATTTACACCCGTGATAGAGACCCATGTTTCAAAGCTTTTATATTCGTTCTAGACATGACAGTATTTTTTGTACACTGCAAGATATAGCGTAACTGTTACTATTCACCCCGTTCCACGGTACATTAGATCTCTCAGAAGATGGCAAGAAAGAGGAACATAGAAACTTCCATGCTGTCTGCCGATTCACACTTGCGTAAGCATCCTCACCTTGGGGAATGAACTTTTACTGTCCTATAAACAATCGATAGATTTCTTTAAAGAATCAGTTGCATTTTTTTTCACATTTATCTGACACGGTGCAATACAAAATAATGTTTTCCGGAGCCAGTTATATTCAGTGTCTTACTTTTTAAAGTATCTTACAAACTGAGAGCAAATAAAATCTTATCTTAATCATAAAATCTTGCTGCCGACTACGAGCTGAAATTAAATCTAAAATTAACCAATATATACTTTTAAAACAGTGATTTGTTGTTGGGGCGTTTTTTTTTTTGTATGCCTGAAGGGTATTGTGACTAAAAAAGACCACCGCGACCATCATATTGATTATCTTTTGTGGCAGGCCCGGATTGCTGTACACAGATTACGAGGTACCCGTACTCATTGATATACAGAGTGACAAAAAAGTCCGGTCACACAGGAAAATCTCAATATTTCAAAGAATAAGAAGAAAATCTGAATCTGGCTTTCATAGCTTTATTCAGTAACTCATAAAGATACTTCACAGACGATATCTCGGAATTACACCACCTTTCTCTGTTCGAACCAGCTTCAGACGTCTCGGAAAGTCGTCGCAAGTGGCGCGCACGTGTTCCATCGGCATCTCATCCCAGATTTTCGTGATAACTCGCTTGAATTGCTCCAAATTTGTTATTTTATAGTCGTTCAGCTTCGACTTCATGTATCCCCACACCAAATAATCCAGTGGATTCAGATCCGGAGACGACGGAGGCCATTCATTCTTCGAAATAAAATCGGTCGAGTATTCCTCACACTACGCCTGAACAACCTTTGCGGTGTGGGATGGGGCGCCATCTTGCTGGAAGCAGTAGTAATCGTCTACAAACAATAGTTCAGCTTAAAGCAGAATATTTTTATTCAAAACCGGGTCCAGGTAGTACGCTGCGTTGATTTTGACCCCTTTATCGATAAAAATAAGAGGCAGTTTACCTCTCTTGCAAATGGCTCCCCTAACCATCAATGACGTCTTATTTTGGAACCGGGAAACGTTCAACTTGTCCGCAGGAGCTTGCTGGAGGCTCACACTCCAAACTCGATCATTTTGGCGATTGACTAATCTCGTCATCTGCGCGCCAACTGAGCAACTCCCGCGACCGTTGGTACCTCTTGTCCTTTGTAGCTTTGGTAACCCCATGAACCACCTGTTTTTTGTACGGTGTAAGTTTTACATCCTTGCGCAGAAGCAGGCGAATTGATTCTCGGTTCATTTTAAGGTTCCTGGCCAGCTTCCGTGCAGATTGGGCGGGATTCCGGCGAATCCGATCTCGTATAATCTTTTTCAGCCTTGGAGTTCTCACAGACCTTGGTCGTCCAGATCGTGCCTTGTCCTCGGTACCTCCGGTCTCTAGGTACCGATTTATGGTCCGGTACACGAATTTCCGGTTAATTCCGAGCGGTTTTAGGTGTTTGAATATGTGTCCGGGTTTGTACCCTTTCACATATTCAGCGATAACAGCTGCCATGGCTCACAACTCAATGTAAACAAACTGCACAGAAACGAAACTCTACCACTTTGGGCAGCAAAGTTAACCCTTTCATTTGACTTATAGATGGCACCAGAGAGATGCAACATGTAGGCTACAGGCGACCCCAAAAAAGTGTGACCGGACTTTTTTGTCACCGTGTAGTAGGGTTGGTTGGTAGTAATGCTGTGCCCCAATTTGGTATCACATAGTCAAATAGACTAACGACTTTTTGGGATAAGAGTTCCATACCTGATATGGTGTTAAAAGGTAATGTCCGAAAAAGGGGGCGATCGGATGTTTTTCAAACAGCCATACATGAGGAGCAGCGTATGTTCAGGGTTCTTCGGGCCCTGAGGGTATCTTGCGGGGTCTATTTACTGGTTATCCGCGATTCAATCGTGTTCTTGCCGTTATGTTGAATGTAGGCGGAAGGGAGTGGGGATTTCAGGAAAACGCATATAAGGGACATGTATGGAAGGTTAAGGTTCGTCAAAACATCACGTACAAGAACAACCGGCTGTCTACCTCCGGCCTGAAGAGAAGCTATTAATTTGGACCTGGTGTCACGGTGACATGACCAGACAACGTACTCTATATTGTGATAACCTTTATCACAGGCCCAGGTACCACTTATGTTGAGCCCAATACGCCGGAGATACGCGTCAAACCTATTAGGGACACAGGCCGAGAAATAACGCAAATGAAATCCCGACCTACATCCAACCTCTTGATACACGGGTTCGTCGATACCTCGGGGATAATGAAATGTAATCACCTTCCCAGTTCCCCTTTGGTCCACCAATTTTGCCAACTAATGATGGTACTCTGACGTACAAATACGAAAAATCCATTGAAAGTCTCCATTAAAAGTGGTCTTTCGTAAATTTTACCGTTTGTTGCTTCCACCTTAGCCAAAGAGTCCGTTTTTTATTGCCCGGTATCGAGCAGTGAGAAGGGACCCACCAAAGGTAAGATTGAAACGAATTTTCGGATTAAGCACTTAGATGTTCCCGTATTTTCCCAAGGAAATACGGAGAGTGCTTAACATCTTTCATCGATCGGAGAGCCTCAAATGAATTGAGACTGTCCGTAAAGATGGAATAATGTTCCGTGGATTTTTTCAATAACCCCCAGGGGATAATGAATTGCAGCAAATTCTGCAAGGTGAACAGAAGCATTGCTTGAAAAGCGATCTAAATTTGATTGTGACTACGATGAATACACATGCTTCTTTCGTTTGATTTAAACCTTTGAACGGCAGAAACGATCTGTCGAACGAAAAAAAGTTCTTCTCTTTCTCTCGTGTGACGATTTTTGCCTTTCTCCTAGAAAGGTATAGCAATCACTGAAGAAACCAAAGGTATAAAAATGCTCCAAAGGGTCGAATCTCGTATCAATCGACTTAGTTCGACGAGCTGAGCATTTCCTGTATGTGTGTGTATGTGTATGTGTGTGTATGTGTGTATGTGTGTGTATGTGTGTGTATGTGTGTACATGTGTGTGTGTGTGTGTATGTGTGTATGTATGTAACGCTCTCCAAATCTCACACGATTTTCTCAGAGATGGCTGGACCGATTTCCATGGAATTAATTGCAAATGAAAGGTCTAGTTGTCCCATAAGACCCTATTGAATTTTATTGTAATCGGATTTTTAGTTTTGAGGTTATGTATCAAAATGTGAAAATCACAAAACTTCATTATCTCAGAAACTACACAACCGATTTGAACAATATTGGTATCAATAGAACGGGCTTGTTTTTTGAACCATTTGTGAAAAAAATTTATAATGATTGGACATGTCGTTCAAAAGTTATGCAAAGAAACGTGTTTCAAAGACTGTTTAAACTCACTCACTTTTCTCAGAGATGGCTGGACCGCTTTTCACCAAATTAGTGTCATATAAAAGTTTTGTTGCCCCATGAGACCCTATTGAATTTTATTGTTATTGGACTTTAACTTTTCCCGTTATGTATAATTAATGGGAAATCAGGCAATTGACATCATGATTCCACTTGCCCCTTTTTAACCCGTAAAGACCCGGGACGGAACTTGTTTTTTGAAAATGCTCGTTCTCAGCACTGGAACGGCCGATTTGAGGAAACTTGGAATTTTATTCAAGGGGAATAGTTGCTCTAAGTATTGATAAAGGTGCCACCCCTCTGGACCCCTCCCCGTTTTCGTGAGACGCAAAAATGTCTGTGTTTTTTTCGAATTTTTCAAACAGATTGAGCAAACACTGGGAATTTTCATACCTATCAATTGCTCCATGTATCAAATCATGTCAGGTAGATGAAATATGGTATGTAAGAGTGAATTTTGGAGTTTCTAAATTATTTCAGTACAATATCACAAAACTACGTATTTTCATAAAAATTCAAACAACAAAACCGTTTTTCAAATTTTAAGCTTTGAATTCACTAAAGTACGAGTTCTTATGAAAACTTGATTTTATCCAAATCAGTGCACGCTAGAAAAAATCTTTCACCATCTATGAATTCGGAAGACGTTACTCTAAAAATATAGAGCTTAAAAATTTAAGAACTAGGTTGAAACCTACCGTAGGAGACTGAAAAAATCAGGTTTCCATGAAAATACGTGCTTTGGTGAATTTAAACTGGTTTTTTTTTAAATGTTTGCATCCTAAAATGAATATTTCATCGCGTATGGATTCAGGAGACCTTGCCGCAAAAATGTAGAGCTTAAAATTTGAAAAACGGTTTTGTTGTTTGAATTTTTATGAAAATACGTAGTTTTGTGATATTGTACTGAAATAATTTAGAAACTCCAAAATTCACTCTTACATACCATATTTCATCTACCTGACATGATTTGATACATGGAGCAATTGATAGGTATGAAAATTCCCAGTGTTTGCTCAATCTGTTTGAAAAATTCGAAAAAAACACAGACATTTTTGCGTCTTACGAAAACGGGAAGGAGTCCAGAGGGGTGGCACCTTTACCAATACTTAGAACAACTGTTCCCCTTGAATAAAATTCCAAGTTTTCCCAAATCGGCCGTTCCAGTGCTGAGAACGAGCATTTTCAAAAAATAAGTTCCGTC
Organism: Wyeomyia smithii; assembly: GCF_029784165.1. Taxonomy (NCBI): domain Eukaryota; kingdom Metazoa; phylum Arthropoda; class Insecta; order Diptera; family Culicidae; genus Wyeomyia; species Wyeomyia smithii. The sequence continues at coordinate 125,769,641 of NC_073694.1, forward strand.
CCGGGTCTTTACGGGTTAAACTGTAGGTTCTTGAAGTAATGGGAAAATAAGCTAGAATATGATATAACTTTGTAAGGAAAAGTCATGAAGATATAAGGCCTTTGGCAAAAATGTGTGTTTTGTGTGCTCTAACAATTCCTCCCTTTCGTGTAAAATGCAACTAAGAAAAGTTAAGTACAAAAAACAAACTTTTAAGTGAGTTCCATGTAATATAATTTATAACTTTGTACCGAAAGAAGATAGAGTTTTCATTTGTTCAACAAAGTTTCATATTTTTGAATCTTCTATAACTTTGCTTAATAAACTATTCATCTATCTCTTAACATAAAAAAGTTAATTATTTTTTTTAGTATAGTAAACTTTTCGTACTTTTTGACAATTTGTGAATATGCGGGTCATTCATACAAACAATTGTTCCGAAGACACTTTTAAGCTAGGATGAAGGTGAAAGGTGCTATGAAATTAAGTTTCACTTTTTGCCTTATTTGACAACTGTGCAGTGTAATCGGACTTTTATTTTAACCATTATGTGTTAAATTGTAAAAATATTGAAAGTCAATTTTTTCAAAGATTACACGACTTATTTGAAGAAAACAGGTATCAAACGAACAGGTTGTTCCTCAAACTTACAACGAATCTAAGCCCAAAGGCTGTTTAAAACTAGCTGCTTTGATCAAAGTTCGAAATTAAGAGTCATTATGATAGAAAAACTATTTATTTAGTACAAATATTACGTCAAATTTCAAATACTATGCTCCAATTATTCCTTCAAATACAACATCAATATTCTAAAATTCAAAGAGTGGATATACCTTTATTGGATTATATTTGGCAATTAAAGGATATTTTCCAGAAACCGGATGTCGCAAATTCGGATTTTAAAATGCAGTATGGAGTTGATTCCTGGCCTCTGAGCACCATCCCAGGTACTGAAAAACTCACATAGCGTAATGTTTGTCCCAGAAACCGGAAGCTCCTGTCTAGTAATTTAAAATGGCGTCTGAAGCTGATTTCTGGCCTCCGGGTATCATACCGCTACCCCAAATCGTATTGGATGATATTTGTCACTTTAGGCTGTTGATCGGGAACTGTCGCCATCGAAATATCCAGATCAGGCAGTTCGGCAATTTTATGATAGATTTTATGATTTTATGATTATCAGGCAACCAGAAGTGGGATTAAAAATAGGGTTTGAGTATACTGGGTATAATCCAGGTTTCAAGAACCAATATTAATTGGTATTTGCCCATTCATTGGATGCCACTCAGAAACGATCAGTAATATCAACTGCGGTAAAGAATTTCATTTTCACTGATAAGATCATTCAAATTAATGTATGAGGAACAACATTTAATTATGAATTATTCGAAATCTACTGACTAAAGTTGACATAAGCAATCTAAATATTAATACGCAGTATATGAGTACAAATCGATTATACCGGTCTCACCGCTAGGTAGATTAATTTAGGTTTTTCTAATGATAGCGACCGCAGTTTCGGAGAAACCGATCTTAAATCTCTCTCGCTCGATCATTTACCATGTGTATTGAAGGAGCTTTTGTTCTTGACTTGACTTGGTATGACTGGCTATTTGTACGGTCAGAAAGCGATCGATGACTGTTTTTCTTTTGCTGTATCGATTGGGATTGGGGCACTGTTCACAGATACACGATATTTTTTGGTGGAGAACTTTGTTGTTGTTGTTGATGTTTAGCGATTATGGCTTGAAGGCAAATGAGGTGGTGATATAGTTTGATCATTTCTTTATACGAAATGCTCAAATCCGTCGTAGTTATAGCGTCGCAAAGCGCCGACAGGCGCGTCAAAGCATAGTATTATCCGTTTAGTTGAAAATTGTAGTTGTCGACTGGCGACAATTGATTTCACTCTCATGCCGCACATTATACTTTACGTTGCAAATAGTGCGCTGTATAGCGCATCTGATGTGCTATACATTACTACCCACGTAAAGATATTTAAAGTCGCGCGCAACGAAAGTCGCGATTTCGATTTAGTGCTGCGACGTTAATATTTGGGCACGAGTAGTGTTTTTACATCTGCCAACGCGGCTAGCATAATACCTTATGTTGCGGTGCGCGCGGCTGTGATGACAAATGACAAATCACACTCTGCAATTGAGTTGATGATTCATTCTGTGCCGAACACGCATCAGTACTGGACGTGTTTGGTGATCGGTCCGATAGAGTATAAAACAAAAGACGTGTGAACAAGTGTTGGCATTGTTTGCCTGGTCGAGTGAAATAAATCCGGGTTCAAGGTCGTTCCTTTGTGCAACTGTTTCGCATCGTGACTGCCAGCTGGTGCGTAAGCCGATTTGGCTGCTGGCTGGATTGTGCTACAGCAGTGGACGAGACACAAACGAGGAAAAAGAAGAAGCCATCAGTGTCAGCGAGTCGTATCGCTGTGTGGAGTGATCTCACACCTGGCTCGCTGCTGGTGGCTGTTTAGTGCTGCTGTATTGGTGCTGCTGGCTGTAACGGCTGCTACTTCGAACGATCGGACAACCAACCTTACTGGAAGGGAGAAATAAAAAGGTACGTGTTCTTGTCGGCGCTAGTGCGCTAGACTTAAGATGGATGTAGATCCCTCGCCTCCCGCGCCACTATCCCCGAACCCCTCTGACCCTGACCCTTCTGTTACCCCCTCCCCTGTTCATTCTTCAGTCCCCCCTCGCCCCAGGCTTTACCCAGACGGAGCCCAGGGCAGCTATACTGTTTATTTTCGGCCAAAGGCAGGACCGAAATCGAAAAAGTTGAACCTCTTGCAGATTTCTAAAGACCTGACGAAGGAGTACAAGGGCGTGACCGAAATTTCCAAGGTCCGGCCTAACAAGCTCCGTGTCGTGGTCGGTAACCTGAAAGAGGCCAACGATATAGCTTGCTCTGAGCTCTTCACACGCGAGTATCGCGTTTACATACCCGCACGAGACGTGGAGATCGACGGTGTCATAACCGATTCGAGTCTGTCCGTCGAGTGTATACTACAAAGTGCCAAAGGGTGCTTTAAGAACAAAACGTGTCCCGAAGTAAAGGTGCTCGACTGCAAGCAATTGCGGTCAGCATCGATCATCGGTGGCAAAACAGTATACACTCCGTCAGACTCGTTTCGAGTTACGTTCGCCGGGTCTGCACTACCAAGCCACGTCTCGATCCACCGGGTTCGTCTCCCTGTGAGGCTCTACGTGCCCCGCGTCATGAACTGCCTGAATTGCAAGCAGTTAGGCCATACAGCCGCCTACTGCTGCAATAAGGCACGTTGTGGCAAGTGTGGGGAGTCTCATGCGGAAGATTCTTGCAGTGTTAACGCTGAAAAGTGTATTCACTGCGGAGAAAATCTGCATGAGCTCTCGACATGTGCGGTGTACATGCAGCGCAGGGATAAAATAAAACGGTCTCTCAAAGAGCGTTCAAAGCGTTCCTACGCTGACATGCTGAAGAAGACCGTTACCACTTCTCCCGTTACTTCGAACCCCTTCGATCTGTTGCCCTCTGAGGAAACCGATTCTGACGATTCACCAGCGGGAGCATCTTACGCCAATCCTGGGGAGTCTAGAAAGAGGAAAAGTGTTTCCTCTCCTAAACTTCCCAGAAAAGGTCCTAAGATTTCTCAAAGTGAAATGAAGGTTACAAACAAACCAAACAGTGCTGCGGAAAAACCGAAGCAAACTCCTCCTGGGCTGGCAAATTTAAAGTCCCAGAAGGAGTTCCCAGCACTGCCAGGAACATCTAAAACCCCAGTTGCTCCTTTTACACTCCCAGTTGATGAAACAAACTCTGGATTAGTGAAATTTTCTGACATTGTGGACTGGATTTTTGAAACTTTCAATGTACCCGATCCAATTAAAATTTTTCTTACAGCATTCCTCCCAACAGTTAGATCATTTTTGAAGCAGTTGACTGCCCAATGGCCTCTCCTTGCAGCGATTGTATCCTTCGATGCCTAATTCAACTGCGTATATGAAGGATTCTATCTCTGTCTTACAGTGGAATTGTAGAAGTATTTTACCAAAAATTGATTCGTTTAAAGTTTTGATAAATAAAAACAAATGCGATGCATTTTCCCTTTGTGAAACTTGGCTTACTTCAAATATTGATCTCAACTTCCATGATTTTAATATTATTCGCCTTGATCGAGACACCCCATATGGAGGAGTACTTTTAGGGATTAAAAAGTGCTAGTCTTTCTATCGTATTAACCTCCCCTCGATTCCAGGCATCGAAGTTGTCGCATGTCAAATGACAATACAAGGTAAAGAGCTTTGTATTGCCTCAATATATATTCCCCCCAGAGCACAGGTTGGGCAACGGCTGCTCTTTGATTTAATAGAACTTCTTCCCTCGCCACGTTTGATTTTGGGAGACTTCAACTCTCATGGCGTGGCTTGGGGTTCCCCATACAATGATAACCGCTCCTCTTTAATCTATAACCTTTGCGATGACTTCGACATGACTATTTTAAACAACGGTGAAATGACACGTATCCCGAAACCTCCAGCGCGCCCAAGCGCTTTGGATCTATCCTTATGTTCGACGTCGCTACGGTTGGATTGCACATGGAAGGTAATCCTCGATCCTCACGGTAGCGACCATCTGCCTATTCTTATTTCAATTACTAACGGGTCAACTCGCATGCGACCAATTGACATTCCGTATGACCTCACACGAAATGTCGATTGGAAGTTATACGAGGAAATGATTTCAAAAGCGGTCGAGTCGATTCAACATCATTCACCACTTGAAGAATACAACCTCCTCGCGGGCTTGATTCTCGACGCCGCGTTGCAAGCCCAAACGAAGAAATATCCCGGCGTAACGATCAAAGAACGGCCTCCCACTCCGTGGTGGGACCAAGAGTGCTCCGATGTCTACACGCAAAGATCCGACGCGTTTAAGGCCTACCAGACGGGAGGTATACCTGGCGACTATTTACGGTATTCGGAGCTTGATACCAAGCTTAAAAGCTTGGCTAAAGCAAAGAAACGTGGATATTGGCGTCGGTTCGTGAACGAGACGTCGAGGGAGACATCGATGAGCACTCTTTGGAACACAGCCCGAAGAATGCGGAATCGCGTAACGGTCAACGAAAGCGAGGAGTCTTCAAGTAGGTGGATATTTGATTTTGCCAGGAAAGTATGTCCGGACTCTGTTCCTGAGCAAAATATTGTTCGCGATGCGTCTCCGGGCCACGACGCGATAGAATCACCTTTTACGATGGCAGAACTTTCAGTTGCCCTCCTGTCCTGTAACAATAACGCGCCTGGATTAGATAGAATCAAATTCAACTTGTTGAAGAATCTACCCGGCAATGCCAAGAGGCGCTTGTTGAACTTGTTCAATAAGTTCCTGGAGCAAAACATTGTACCGCAGGATTGGAGGCAAGTGAAGGTGATCGCCATCCAAAAACCAGGGAAACCAGCTTCTAATCACAACTCTTATAGGCCGATTGCAATGCTATCCTGTATCCGGAAATTGATGGAAAAAATGATACTCCGTCGTTTAGACCACTGGGTCGAATCAAATGGTCTACTATCAGAAACTCAATTTGGCTTCCGCCGTGCCAAAGGGACGAATGATTGTCTTGCGTTGCTTTCAACAGATATTCAGCTGGCGTATGCTCGTAAAGAACAAATGGCGTCTGCGTTCTTGGACATTAAGGGGGCTTTTGATTCCGTTTCTATTGACATTCTTTCGGGTAAACTTCACCGACAAGGATTTTCTCCAATTTTGAACAATTTTTTGCACAACTTGTTGTCCGAAAAGCACATGCATTTTACGCATGGCGATTTGGCAACTTTTCGCATTAGCTACATGGGTCTTCCCCAGGGCTCATGTTTAAGCCCCCTTCTTTACAACTTTTATGTAAATGACATCGACGAATGTCTGGCAAATTCATGCACGATAAGACAACTTGCAGACGACAGTGTAATCTCTGTTACAGGAGCCAAAGCTGCCGATTTGCAAAGACCATTGCAAGATACCTTGGACAATTTGTCTGCTTGGGCTTTACAGCTAGGTATCGAATTCTCTCCGGAGAAGACTGAGATAGTAGTTTTTTCTAGGAAGCATGAACCTGCTCAGCTTCAAACACAATTAATGGGTAAAACGATTTCTCAGGTTTTGGTACACAAATATCTTGGTGTCTGGTTCGACTCTAAAGGCACCTGGGGTTGTCACGTGAGGTATCTGATGAAAAAATGTCAACAAAGAGTGAATTTTCTTCGTACAATAACCGGACAATGGTGGGGAGCCCATCCAGGAGACCTTATAAGGCTTTACCAAACAACGATATTGTCTGTTATTGAATACGGGTGTTTCTGCTTCCGCTCCGCAGCAAACACACATTTGATCAAACTGGAGCGAATACAATATCGTTGTTTGCGTATCGCCTTAGGTTGCATGCAGTCGACCCATACGATGAGTTTGGAGGTTTTAGCTGGAGTACTACCATTGAAAAACCGCTTCTGGAGCCTGTCTTCTCGTATTCTAATCAAATGTGAGGTCTTGAACCGTCCCGTGATTGAAAATTTTGAAAGGTTAATCGAACTTAATTCTCAAACCCGTTTTATGACATTGTATTTCAATCACATGTCCCAAAATATTAACCCTTCTTCGAATATTCCAAATCGTGTCGACTTATCAAATACTTCTGATTCTACTGTGTTTTTCGATACATCCATGATAGAAGAAACTCGTGGAATCCCGGATCATTTACGCGTGCAGCAGATCCCTAAAATTTTTTCCAATAAATATCGAAACATCAACTGCGACAATATGTACTACACTGACGGATCACTTCTTGATGGGTCCACTGGCTTCGGTATCTTCAATAACAATTTAACCGTCTCCCATAAGCTCGATAATCCTGCTTCTGTTTACGTCGCAGAATTAGCTGCAATTCAGTACACCCTAGGGATTATCGAAAAAATGCCCACGGACCATTATTTCATCTTTACGGACAGTCTCAGTTCCATTGAGGCTCTCCGATCGATGAAAGATGTTAAGCACTCTCCGTATTTCCTGGGGAAAATACGGGAACATCTGAGTGCTTTATCCGAAAAATCTACTCAGATTACCTTAGCGTGGGTCCCTTCTCACTGCTCGATACCGGGTAATGAGAAAGCGGACTCTTTGGCTAAGGTGGGCGCAACAAACGGTGATATTTATGAAAGACCAATTGCCTTTAATGAATTTTTCGCACTTGTACGTCAGAATACGATCATCAGTTGGCAAAATGCTTGGACCAGAGGGGAATTGGGAAGGTGGTTACATTCCATAATCCCCAAAGTATCGACGAACCCGTGGTTCAAGGGGTTGGATGTAGGTCGGGATTTCATTTGCGTGATGTCCCGGCTTATGTCCAATCACTATAGATTTGACGCGCTCCTCCGTCGTGTTGGGCTCGGGGAAAGTGGTATCTGTGCCTGTGGTGAAGGTTATCACGACATAGAGCATGTGGTTTGGTCATGCCCTGTACACCGTGACGCCAGGTCTAAATTAATAGCTTCCCTGCAGGCCGAGGGTAGACAGCCGGCTGTTCCTGTTCGTGATGTCTTGGCGAGCCGTGACCTATCCTACATGTCCCTTATATACGTTTTCCTGAAATCCATCCACGCCCCAGTCTAGTCCCGTTCCCCTCCGTCTACACCCAACAAAACGACAAGAACACGTTTGAACCTTAAGCACAAAACCAGCAACCAGACCCCGCACAACAGAACCAGGACCCAAGGACTACGAGCCTCTGTCCCAACTCACGACATCGTGGCTCAGCAGAACGAATCCATACATGCCATTCGACGATTATCAGACGACCATTGAACAACAAAACACTGATTGGAAATCCCATGCTAGTTTTAAGTTAGACTTAATTTCAGCTCGTAGTCGGCAGCGAGGATAAAAAATTTGCTTTAGTTTTTAAGTCATCAGATATAATTGGCGCCGTTAAACATTAAATTGTATTTGTGCCGTGTCAAATAAATGTTATGTGAGGAAAAAAAAAAAAAAATTGAGTTGATAGTTTTGTGATGTATTGATTGATAACCGTCTCACAAACTGTGTTTTTTTGGGTTGATAAAAAGGTAGATTGCTCTTTCTCTCGGTAAATCTGCAGAAGTATTAAAGGCAATCTAAATTGAATCGTTCAAATTGTTTATTACAAACCAGTTCAATTTTATTTGTGAGTTGTTAGTTGTTTCTGCGTTTCTTGCGTTCATCGCGTTTCCATGCGTTTCTTCACAGTTTCAGACACGCTCAGATCTAACTAAACATGATTTCAACTTAGAAAATAATCTAAATTATTTAGATACATGCCATCGTATCAATAGCCTCGGTGTCACGTTCCGATTCATAACTCGAACTTCTGTTTATTATACACAGACTTTGCAGCCAACTGTTAACATGTACATGACAATTGCGAGGATAGCGCTACGATCCTACTGACACTAACAGTCTCTCCCGAGTCGAGACTCGAACGTACGACGACTGGCTTGCTAGCATCGCACCTCGAGACCAACTGGGAGGGTTTTTGTATCAATACGAGCATAAATTTTTACGAGTACATATTGAATTCTCGCTACATAGTTAATGATTTTCATGCAATAAACGAAGCTAAAGAATAATGCAAAATGTTTTGCAATTCAACAAAACCATGTAAAATTCAGCAATAAGTTTTACATTTTCATTTTCATTTTTTGAATCCGATTGCCTCATTCGATAATAGTAAACAAACAAACACAGATCAAAAGATTAAAACGGAAACTATGTCCCACACCCACCCACATCGTTTTCTTTAACCCTTTATTGCTCATAAGGAATCACGCACGGAATCAACCTAACAAAAAAAACTCATCGTAATTTTACAAACCGCCGCGGCGTACGCCGCAAAATGTAAACAAACGAGGTTTTAATGTTATGTTATCATACAACTTGTAATGAAGGAGCTTATTTAATAAAATTTGCGAAAATTACCTTTTCTACACTTTTGAGCAATTTTGACAAACGACAGAATTACCAAGATTACACTTTTTTAATTACACCCTCTTGCTAACAAACCAACGAAATTGCGAAACGAATTGCCATCTCAGATACGCTCTCATAATTTCGACGAAACCCACACAAAAAAAAACAATCCTCGATCATCACTTACACCATTTTGACCTTGTTTATGTTTTACTCAAAGCAAATGAATTTCAAAGACACTAAACGACGCAAACAAAATGACGTATATAACGAACGAGTTTCAATCTGACGAATCTCACACAGCATTTTGACGTAAATAACCTAGCTATTGACATCCCTATACCGAACAACAGTGAATGACAATGAACTCATGTCATGGGCTCAATCTCATTTGTGTCCGCTGGTATATGAGAAGTGGCGGTGATATGCTATCTCGTTTACGCTATGCCATAAGGGTGTAAATAACGTACCAGCTCACAGCATACAGTTACGCGCAGACGTATATCTAACGCTTGTTGACATTATGACTTGTGGAAAGGGCTTATTTACGATTGGCTGAAGCAAAGCGTTCTATACTTTAGTTTTGCTGAAAACTCACTTATTTTCAAACACAATTGGAATCTTTAACGCAGTAATGCAAAACATTAATTAGAAGTACTGTTTAGAAGTATCCTTTGAGATAAATATTGTTTCGTTTTAAATAAGATTTAAAATGCTGAGTGAAAATTTTCAAGGTTAATTTTCTCAGTTCGATGCAAATGTTAGATTGGTCGATTTGAAAAATTATGCGAGATATACTTTTTTTTATTAACAATAAATAGTCGTGAAAAATTTAAAAATGGTTGTAATGTAGTTGCCATTAAAATTGATAATATTGTTGCCACTGCCCAATTTCCAGACAAAAGCATTCATGGCTGCAAAAATCGGTGGCAAAATAGTTGCCACTAATCGATAAGGGTTAACGACACATTTCCTTCCAACGTTTCTTAGGCCGTGAACATACTAGCGCGGCCTGTGCTGCAAAGGCGACTCGCCTTGTCGCAGGTTAATGTACAGCCCATAGTAGAGCTGTACATTAACCTGCGACAGGGCGAGTTGCCTTCGCAGCGCAGAACGCGTCAGTATGTTTACGGACTTACTTTTTGTCCTTAAATGCTGTAACAGAATATACGCATCAAAATCATACAGAGACTGCCGATCAAATGATTTTTTTCGGTCGTTCATTGCCACTAAACATCAATGGATATTATTGAATATGGTTTTATTTTGCAAACGGGAAATGAAACGGATAAGATGATATGGCATGACTGGTATTTTTGTTTTCGGTAGAAAAAAAGGATTTATCAGAGCACTGAACAGAAGCAGGATTATATAGATGAAAAAAAAAAGAAGCAGGATTATCGAGCTTATAGGAGGCGGTTGAATTATTATTGAAGATACCAATTATTGTTGAAGATACCGAGGACCCACCGAGAAGTGATCCGTCAGTGTGGAACATTTTATCGCAATTGATGTTTCGATATTTGGAAAAAATTGAGGATCTGCTGCACACGTGAAAGATCCAGAATTCTACGAGTTTCTTCTATTTCACCAAGTGGCTGAAATCATACCTCGTTGACCGCACACTCTGCATAAAGCTAGGCAACACCGAGTCAGATAATTTTGTTAACTTGTCGGGTGTGCCTCAACCACTGCTTTTTTCATTTTTTTTCAATGATGTTTGCAACGTCATTCTACCAGGCAGTAAACTTATCTATGCTGACGACCTAAAACTTTTTTGCGTATTTCGTACTATAGCAGACTGTACAGAAATGCAACAACATCTGGATAATTTTTCTGACTGTGTAATCGTAAGTTACTCATAATCAGTGTTTCAAAATGTCTTGCAATTTCTTTCACGCGGAAAAAAATCCGTTTCGTGGAACTATAATGTAAACGGAGAAAATCTCGAAAGAGTATCGGTAGTCAAGGATTTGGGTGTACTGCTTGATTCACAACTATCCTTCAGGCCCCACTACTCTCATATCGTTGCGCATGCTAGCATGAACCTAGGTTTCATCATGAGAATAGCTAAAGAGTTTACCGATCAGTTTTGCTTGCAATCGCTTTATGTTTCTCTAGTTCGTTCCATTTTGGAAACATCGGCTATAGTATGGATCAAACGAATTGAACCAGTACAGGCCATGTTTCTTCGTTATGCTTATAGATCACTTCCATGGCGTAATCTTGATCATTTGCCACCATATGCCAATCGATGCCAATTACTTGGTATTGACACACTGGCAAAGAGAAGAGATGTGTCCAGGGCCGTATTTGTAGGATTTGTACTGATTGGCGAAATAGACGCTCCAAATATTTTGTTTGAAATTCACATGAATGTGCCCTTCAGAAATCTGAGATCACGACACTTCCTGCGTCTTCCATTTCAACGCAGGGCAATTCTCGCTGAAACCAGGGCACTAGTGACACGAGGTCTTTGAAAATTGATTTTTTTATTTTAGTTCGATTAAACGCAGTGAAAAATTAATAACTGCACATAAATTTGTTCCATTTGGTGGACCACTTGTTCGCCAAGGGGTGAACAAATTTTTAGAAAAGTGAAAATCGAATATTTTTATCGAGCTGTATTTCAAATATTTGTCCCAAAACCCTCTACAAACAGTATTTCATTATACAAAAAACATCTAGGACTTTCATGTGGAGTATTCAAAAGTTTGACCGCCATCTTGGATTCGCCGCCATTATGAATTTTATCATTAAAACGCGTGTTTGAACAGGTTGGCAACCACCGATTTTAATTCTGAGACAACCATTGGAAAGCTGAGAAAAAATCCTACAAGATACATTTGAAAAATCAGGTGTGTCGCGAAAGAAACATGGCCGTCGATCCAATTTTCTATACCGAGTTTTAACATTTCCAACGCGCGCCGCGCGATCGATATAGCAGCAAGCGCTGCTTGCCACGCAGCGCACACTGAACGCACATCGTTTAGTATGCGCGAAGTACATGTTTTGAATAGGTCTTTAGGAGCCGTTCCTAAATCACGTGGTCATAAAGAGGGGGACGGGGGGGTTTGTCAAAAGACCACGAAAGACCACGCACGGGGGTGGGGGGGTTAACGAAATGACCACGTGGTCTTTTTTCCTGACTTATAATTTATTGTTGCCACCAAGTCAAGAGCAAAAGCTTTTGCATTTTAGAAATATGGAATGTATTGAAAGTTTAATAATCCAAATGTAAAAAATTTAAGCAAATTTTTGGCACTTGCATGAAAAGACCACGTGGTCAAAGTCGCAAGGGGGGGGGGGGGGGGTTGGCCACAAGACCACGAAAGACCACGGGGGGGTACGGGGGGTATAAAAAGTGATCAAAATATGACCACGTGGTTTAGGAATGGCCCCTTATAAACAACTTATTTGGATAGGGTAGAACTGCCATTGATGGACTACTTTCTTAAGTGGACAAGATACAAGTGAAATAATGAAAACACGAAGAAAATACTCAATTGTTACCAATACATTTATCAACGTCTTAAGCTTTGCATTTGAGGTTTTTGACTTCACTCTCAGAACTATTGGAATATTGTTTAGCAAACAAATTATATTGTTCTTGAGGTAAAATATAGTGATAATTCTGCGTTCCTTTGAAAGTTTTGACATTTTCCATCCGATGTTGAAGTTTAGTTTGAGCCGCTTCGTAATCCGCTTGCTCGACGTAAGCGAATGCCATAGTTCTGCTTTGGTTTTCCACAGCCCATTCGTAACGATACCGCATCTGTAATCAGCCTGTCTCTGTTGGGAGATAAGCTTTATAACAGGCAGCTCGCTGGATGGTTCCACCAACTCCGTCACATGGGCATTTCCCGTGCGAGCTTGCGTGAAAATTCCACTCCGCGTCCATTTGGAAATCATCTTTCATAAACGTAATGTTTGTAAAATTATACTTATTTTTGTATTGACTTTCAGCGCCGTCAAAGAAAATATGCGTTTTTGATACGTGTGGCAGATTTCTCTTCATGTAAACAACTCATTGAAGCAACAGTGAACATGCACATAGTTGTGGTCGAGAACAAGTGTAATTATGATTAAACTTTTTTGCTCTAACCTCCCATTTTTCAAATAGTAAATTACAAATGGGTGAACGGTCACCATTTGTCTGGCGAAGTATCTTGTCCACTAAAGAAAATAGTTTATCTATGGCAGTTCTACCCTATCCAAATAAGTTGGATATAAAGACCTATTCAAAACATGTACTTCGTGCATACTAAACGATGTGCGTTCAGTGTGCGCTGCGTGGCAAGCAGTGCTTGCTGCTATATCGATCGCGCGGCGCGCATTGGAAATGTTAAAACTCGGTATAGAAATGGCTCGACGGCCACGTTTCTTTCGCGACACACCTGAAATTTTTAATGTATCTTGTAGGATTTTTTCTCAGCTTTCCAATGGTTGTCTCAGAATTAAAATCGGTGGTTGCCTGTTCAAAAACGCGTTTTCATGATAAAATTCAAAATGGCGGCGAATCCAAGATGGCGTTCAAACTTTGGAATACTCCACATGAAAGCCCTAGATGTTTTCTGTATAATGAAATGCTGTTTGTAAAGGGTTTTGGGACAAATATTTGAAATATAGCTCGATAAAAATATTCGATTTTCACTTTTCTAAAAATTGGCGAACAAGGTGGACCCCAAATGGAACAAATTTATGTGCAGTTATTAATTTTTTACTGCGTTTAATCGAACTAAAATAAAAAAATTAATTTTCAAAGACCTCGTGTCACTAGTGGCCTGGTTTCAGCGAGAATTGCCCCGCACTGAATATGGTCAAAAAGAACCCATAAGGGGGATGTGTAGCGTCTTTAATACTGTGTTTGAATTTTTTGACTTCAATGAATCAAGTGTTACTTAGAAAAAACTTAAACGAATGTTACAATATGTTAGCCTTAAGTTCGAGATTTACTAAAGTTAGGCTTAGTCAGTGTCGGCTTTGTAGTATTATTGTGCCATTGTTAGACTTAATTCATGATTCGTGAATGTTTAAATCAAAAGATGCGGGGTTTTTACGCGCACTTGAGGGTTTCGCAAGGGATGCCTCAAGTGGGCTTTTCCCCGCCACACTTCTTTAAGACCTGAAAAGTCAGATGATGAATAAATAAATAAAATAAAAATAAATAAATAAAATCTTGGATGTTTCGAAAAAAACAGTAGAATTAGAACATGTGATTGACGTACAATGTCATGAAACGGGTTTGAGAATTAAGTTCGACTCTCCTTTCAAAATTTCCAATCATCGGACGGTTCAACACCTCACACTTGATAATAATACGAGAAGACAGGCGGTCTTTTAACGGGTTAAACCATGCAAAAACCTCCAAACTCATTGCATGGGTTGACTGCATGCGATACGTAAACAACGATATTGTATTCGCTCCAGTTTGATCAAATGTGTGTTTGCCGCGGAGCGGAAGCAAAAATACGCGTATTCAGTCACAGACAATATGGTTGTTTGGTAAAGCGTAAAGGTTATTGCGCGAAGAAAATTTACTCTTTGCTGGCATTTTGAAATCAGATACATAATATGGCAACCCCAGGTGCCTTCCGAGCCGAACCAGACACCAAGATACTTGTGTATCAAAACCTGAGAAATCGTTTCACCCAATAATTGTTGTTGGAGCTAAGCAGGTTCATGTTTCCTAGAAAAAGCTACTATCTCAGTCTTCTCCGGAGAGAATTCGACACCTAGCTATAAAGCCCAGGCAGACAAATTGTCTAAGGTATTTTGCAATGGTCCGTGCAAATCGGCATCTTTGGCTCCTGTAACAGAGACCACGCTGTTAGCCGCAAGTTGTCTTATCGTGCATGAATTTGCCAGACATTCGTCGATGTCATTAACATAAAAATCGTAGAGAAGAGGGCCTCAACTTGAGCCCTGAGGAAGACCCATGTAGCTGATGCGAAAAGCTGCAAATTCGCCATATGTGCTTTTAGGACAACAAATTGTGTAAAAAATGATTTAAAATTGCGGGAAATTCTTGTTGATGAAGTTTACCCGAAATAATGTCAATGAAGACGGAATCAAAAGCCCCTTTAGTGCCCAAGAACACAGACGCCATTTGTTCTTTACGAGTTGACGCCAGCTGAATATCTGTTGAAAGCAACGCAAGACAATCGTTCGTCCATTTGGCCCGGCGGAATCCAAATTGAGTATCTGACAGTAGACGATTTGATTTAATCCAATGGTCTAAATGACGGAGTATCAATTTTCGGGTATAGGATATACTTGCAATCGGCCTATAAGAGTTGTGATAAGAAGCCGGTTTTCCCGGTTTTTTGGATGGCGATCACCTTCACTTGCTTTCATTTCTGCGGTACAATGTTTTGCTCCAGGAACTCATTGAACAAGTTCAATAAGCGCCTCTTGGCAGTGCCAGGTAGTTTCTTCAACAAGTTGAATTTGATTCTATAAAACCCAGGAGCGTTATTGTTACAGACAGTTTCGCCATCGTAAAAGGTGATTCTATCGCGTCGTAGCTCGGAGACGCGTTTCTTTGCTTTAGTCAAGCTTTTAAACTTGGTGTCAAGCTATGAATATCGTATAAAGTCGTTACGTATACCTGATTCCGGATAGGCTATAAACACTTCGGATCTTCTCGTATAGACATCGGAGCACTCTTTGTCCCAACAAGGAATTGGAGGCTGTTCGGTGATCGTCGCTCCGTGATGTTTTTTTTCGTTTGGGCTTGCAACGCAGTGTCGAAAATCCGCTAGAGGTTGTATTCTTCAAGTGGTGGAAGATGTTGAATGGACTCAACCGTTTTTGACATCTTTTCCCCGTATAACCTTAAATCGATATTCTGTGTGAGGTCATACGGAATATAAACTGGTCGCGTGCGAGTTGATCCATTGGCGATTGAAATTAGAATAGGCAAATGGTCGCTACCGTGAGGATCAAGGATTACCTTATATTGTCATTTGATCCACCACTTTGTCGAAAATGTCATACCGATCAAACAAACCGTATTAGTTATCATCAATATGATCCCAAAATAGCATTTTTAAATAGCTTCTCAAAAATGAGTCCTGTCTTCAAAATTTAAATCAATAGTACAAAATGGCATCTTTCGTCCATAGAAACATCGCAAAGTTTCAGCCAAATCAAAAATGATAATATTCTTTTTAAATCAATGAAATGGAATGTATAACAATAATGTCTAGTTTCCAAAGTAATTTTCAATAAAAGATAATTACAAAAATCTCGTGCTATATGTAATCAATATGGAGCACTGAATTATCCTTAGATAATATTCTACAAATTCTAGAAGAAAAACAAGAAGTTCCCTAAAAAAATCAGAAACAAAAGAAAATACGTAGCTCGAAAAATATTTCTTAAAAATGGCATATGATTCAACCAATTGTTAGGCTTCTTAGAAAAAATATACAATCCAATTGATAGTTATGGGGATATTGAATTAACTCTAAAAATAAGTGAAATCAAAAGTGCCTTTCTTGTGATCGGCAAAATTGAGAAAAAAAATACAATGCAGGCCAGGGTTAAATGACTGTATATCCATGACAGCAAGTTTTCAACTAATTCGACTCTCATTGTAGGAGCACTCCCTGCTCCCCGTTCGTACGGTACATAACCTGACAGCCACTGACGACAGCACACACATGCAGTGCCAAACGGGCTGTTATTTTTCATCTCCTTAGGGAACATCTATAAAAAACATAGCTTTTTAAAGGTTTTTTGACCACCCCCCCTCCACCCCCATCGTAGCATTTCGTCACAAAGTCAGGACCCTCCCCCCCCTCTAGATAATTACGTAGCTTTATAACAATGAATTTTTTTCTGCAAATTTCATTATCAGAAACACATAAATTAACAAGAAAATACAAGAAAGTCATAAAAATAACTCTAAACAGACAAAACAGTAATAAAAAAGAACAATTAGACAAATTTCTATTTTTTTTTTCTTAATTTTATGTTTGCTACGTAGCTTGCCTTGATCTCCCCTCCCCCTTGTCACATTTCGTCACAAAACTGCTTATTCAGGAGTCTGTTAGAGTAAAAAGTGAGGGCTGTTGTCAGTATAGTGTCGCACCATAGTCTTTTTACGAAGCCTGATGCAGGCTAAACCTTTTGAAAAAAATATTCATATTACTAGGCGAAAACTGCAAAGCCTCGTTTTGTTAGGTTCCAAATATAACTGATGAACTCATTATTCGGCAAAAGCCTTGTTTTGTTGGGTGCCAAATGTAATTGGTCGACCGAATCACTTCCGGATGATAACTTGAGCGCGCCACTCTCCTAAGAGAGACTACCGAGATTTCATCACCCAGCCTGGCACCTTTCAAGGGCAGATTCTTTCTTATTATCCCGTTTCGGGAAGGGAAGTTGCTCTCTGACCTTAAAATGTCTTGCAATTCTCCGAAAGATAAGTTGGATAACTTGCCTATGCATTAAAGAGGTGCTTTTTAGCCAAGTGAGGACAAAAAAAAATAGAATTAATGATCATCACTGGCCCAATCCAGTTTTACAAACCTCCCCAGACAAATGTTAATTCGGAAGCCATTCGATGTGATTTCGGAGCCAGCCTCCCCAGAAAAAAAGGTAATAATAATAATATAAGATATAAGAGCAATCGTTTTTGCTATTCATAACTAGCTGACCCGGCAAACTTCGTCCCGCCCATCTCCCATATGGTCTGGAGGTACGATGCTGGCCTAACAAGCCAGTCGTCGTAGGTTCGAGTCTGGGCTCGGGAAAGACTGTTAGTGTCAGTAGGATCGTAGCGCTAGCCCCACAATTGTCCTGTACACTAAACAGTTGGCTGCGAAGTCTGTGTATAAATAAACAGAAGGTCGAGTTCCGAATCGTAATGTAGCACCTCTTTGTATCATATTGATGGTTAATATCCCTTCCAAAATATCCCTTCCAAGATATCCCTTCCAAAAGAGGGAGGAGTGCACAACCATTATACCCTTATTTGTTGCCCCTAAAAACGAAATTTGTGTTTCGTTTGTATGGTACCTCTCCCTTACGGATGAGGGAAGGGTGTCGAAACACTATGGACATATTTGATACCCCTCAAATATATTCACCTGCCAAATTTGGCTCCACTTATTTGGTTAGTTTTCGAGATGTGCAGGAAATTGTGTTTCATTTGTGTGGGGCCCTTCCCTTACAGAGGAGGGTAGGGTATAAAAACACTATGGACATATTTTTCACCCCTTAAACATTCACCTG
Source organism: Wyeomyia smithii (assembly GCF_029784165.1). Taxonomy (NCBI): domain Eukaryota; kingdom Metazoa; phylum Arthropoda; class Insecta; order Diptera; family Culicidae; genus Wyeomyia; species Wyeomyia smithii. The sequence continues at coordinate 125,787,860 of NC_073694.1, forward strand.
CTAAATTTGGTTCCATTTATTTGGTTAGTTTTAGAGATGTGCTGAAATTTGTGTTTCATTTGTATGGGACCCCTCCCTTCCAGGAAAGGGAGGAGCCTCGAACTATCTTAGTCACCTTTCTCGGCCCCTAAAACTTCTATATACAAAATTTCACTTTGATCGGTTTAGTAGTTTCCAAGCCTATATGGATCAGACAGACACAAAGACAGACAGAAAGGACACAACGTTATAAATGTGTACTTATGTTATACTTTCGGCTGAGCAGTCACAGAAATCAGAACGACTTATTTCCTACTATCCGACGTTTCGTCACTGGTCTGGAATGACATCTATTCAGGGAAAAATATTGTTTGTTCGTTCCTTGTCAAAATGCTTTTTTAAGCTTAAGCTTTAAGGAACAAACAAATAATATTTTCCCGCTGAAGATGTTACTGACCAGTGACGAAAAGTCGGATCGTATAAAATAAGTCGTTCTAATTTCTGTGACTGCTCAGCCGAAAGTATAACATAAGTACACAACATCCCAACAGTCGAGAACTCAGTAAAATTTATGGCGTCAACGTTATAAATATTTTTCAGTCTTTTATGAAGACACTTCCGCGGTTTGAAACTATTCCGTTCAATTTCGATTGGCACTGATATTCAAATTTATGCAAAGTTTTTGGGTTTAGAGGAAATGAGGCGTTGTAAGAATTTTTTATGAATGCTTATGATTGAAAAGGACGGCTTGTGCTGTTGGATTCAAAGACAAAACCCTTCGTGAATGTCCCCTATGGTATATGACCATATATATATATATATATATATATATATATATATATATATATATATATATATATATATATATATATATATATATATATATATATATATATATATATATATATATATATATATATATATAAATATATATATATATATATATATATATATATATATATATATATATATATATATATATATATTAATATATATATATATATATATATATATATATATATATATATATATATATATATATATATATATATATATATATATATATATATATATATATATATATATATATATATATATAAATATATATATATATATAAATATATATATATATATATATATATATATATATAAATATATATATATATATATATATATATATATATATATATATATATATATATATATATATATATATATATATTGCTTTGCCGCAAAAACATGCAATTAATGAATAAATCTCTACATAATTTTAGACTGCTGTTAGCTTCAACTCACCTTCATAAATATGTATTATATTAGGATGTTGAACGGAGCTCATAATTTGCACCTCTCGTCGAATCCTAATCAAGTCAGCTTCTGTTTCGATTTTGCTTTTTTTAATTGTTTTGATTGCTACCTCCTGACCGCTTTCTTTGTTAATTCCTAATTGCACTTTGCCGTAGGTACCTTGACCAAGTTTTTTGATAATATCAAATCTACGAGCGAACAAAGATCGAATGTGGAAAAGTTAATCAAGTGTTGATGTATTTTTGAATAATTTAATTATAACATAAGTACTAGACAATTACCTTTGTCGCAATTTTTTCCTATGATTGTTCATTTTCACAGTACCGGTGTTTTCAATTCCGCTCATTATGTTTTCAATTGTGGCCTTTTGTGGTGCAAATTGCTGAGGAGGAGACACAGTCTCATCGTTTTTCGTTGCATCTCCTATCACCATTTTGGAGCGTTTTTTGGCTACTATCGTTCGATGCAGAGTATGAGTCTAACTTTTCCTTTCGGTTTTCCAAATTATGTAAGCTAATTATTATTTCCTGGATAACAACACCAGTTCTGAAAAAAAATATATAAAGTATAAAAGATTTTAAATATAACTTTAATATAAAAAAAATCAAAATTTCAAAGGGGTAAACGTTATATTCGATTCAACTATAAAAATTGCCAGATGTACAGTTCTAGTGTTTTTTTTTTTTGTGGAATTAGACTACTGCGTCCATTATTTAGAACTTTTGTAGTACATTCCTCTTACTATCCAGCTTAGCAACTTCGACAAACAATGGGCGTTTTGTTTTTCGAATTTCGTCATGCGCATGCGCGGATCAAAATAAACAAAACTGTTCTTTAAAGATGCTATGCTACGTTGCAAAATTTTCATGTTGTTCACTCCGATTGAAAATTCTCTGACCTACAGAAAACGTTTGCATGGGCTGCGTGCACTGTCCGCCATTACCGCTCGTGGAAACCTGGATACGTGCTATATATTGAGTTGGGGAAACAGAAATGTCGTATTTCTGATCGAAATTTGACACTTTATTCAACATACCTAAAATTATCCGATTTAAGTCAAATATGCGCCATTTTGATCGCAAACTTGTTGCCAATTGGAAGGCAATTTCATTATTCTCTCTTTATAAAACCCCCTTCCTTATTTGCAAAAAACTCAGACAGCCAGTTTTCGTAAGCCTCTTTTGAGGCCAACTTAGTATCACCAAAAGCGTTTTGCATGGACCGGAGTGATTACCATAATCATTCGGTGCCAGGTCCGGACTATACGGTGAGTGCGATAGGATATCTCATCCGAGCTCTTGTAGCTTCTGGCGGGTCATAAAAGATGTGTAAGGCCGAGCGTTGTCCTGGTGGAAAACAACACCATTCCTATTGACCAATTCTGGCCGCTTATGGTCAATCGCCTGCTTCAAACGACCGAGTGGCCATAGTTGAGCAGCTCATAGTGGATGATTCCCTTTCAATCCCACCAGACACACAGCAAAACCTTCCTGACCGTCAATCCTTGGCGATGGTTTGGGCCGATTCACCGCCCTTCGAACCCGATTTTTTTCGCTTGAGGTTGTCGTACGTGATCCACTTTTCATCACCAGTCACCATCCGCTTCAAAGTTCGTTCCGTTTCAGCAGTGCATCGCAGGCGTTGATTCGGTCTAAGAGATTTTTTTTGCGTCAACTCGTGTGACACCCAAATATACAGCTTTTTGGAATCCAATCTTCTGCAAATTGTTTCAAACAGTTTTATGGTCTGTACCCAGTTCCTGGCCAATTGAGCGAATGCTCTTATGTTTCATGTTGGGTATTTTATCACTGCGACCAATTTTTTTATCTTTTGTGACATATGTCCTTTTTTTATAGGGGGGGGGGGGGAATGTTTGTAATAATTTATTTATGTATTAATATCTATTCAGAATTATTATTGTGTGTTCTGCCACAAATGGTGACATTTCAACACTATTATATATATTTGTACGCTTTTTTATATTATTGAATGTTATTAGCTTTCGCAGTGAAGTTAATGTAATTGTAGGAAAATTATTAAACCTACTTGTCAAGGAAAAAAAAGGAATAAAACAAAACTTAAAATCAACTTAAAACTATCTTACTGACTATAAAATGAGCTAATCGTTGCAATTGAGGATTGCAACGATTTTTGTCGGAATTTGTTGATAATTTGGCTTGACATATTTTCTAATGTTTCTACATTAGTGAGCCTATGTAGCTCGTTCGTGCTAAACCAGGGAGGACGCTTCAAAATCATTTTCAAAAGTTTATTCTGAATTCTTTGAAGTGTTTTCTTCTTGGTTGTACAACAACTTGTCCAGATGGGAACTGCATATAACATTGCTGGCCTAAAAATTTGTTTGTAAATTAACATTTACATTCTTGAGACAAAGTCTAGAATTCCTGTTGATAAGAGGATATAAACATTTGATATACTTATTGCACTTTGACTGGATATTTTCAATGAGCTCGTTTATTCTTGAGACAAAGTCTAGAATTCCTGTTGATAAGAGGATATAAACATTTGATATACTTATTGCACTTTGACTGGATATTTTCAATGAGCTCCTTGAAAGTAAGATTCTTATCATAAATTAGCCCTAAGTATTTAACTTGATCAGACCAATTTAAGACCACACCGTTCATCTTAATAACGTACCCATAACGGGTGGGTTTGAGAAATGAAACTCTTGGCTTATGAGGAAAAATAATTAACTGTGTTTTAGAAGCATTAGGGGAAATCTTCCATTTCTGCAAGTATGAAGAAAATATATCTAAACTTTTTTGTAGCCGACTGCATATAACACGAAGGCTTTTTCCTTTTGCCGAAATGCTTGTATCGTCACAAAACAGAGATTTCTCACAACCTGGTGGTAAATCAGGAAGATCAGAAGTGAAAATGTTATATAAGATTGGGCCCAAGATACTCCCCTGAGGCACACCAGCTCTAACAGGCAATCTATTAGATTTACCATTTAGATAGTTAACCTGAAGAGTGCGGTCAGTTAAATAACTTTGTATCATTTTTGTAAGGTAAAGCGGAAAACTGAAATTTGACATTTTAAACCTTTATGCCAAACACTGTCGAATGCCTTTTCTATATCTAGTAGAGCTGCTCCAGTTGAATAGCCTTCAGATTTATTAGTTCGAATCATATTTGTTACTCTAAGTAACTGATGAGTAGTGGAATGCCCATGGCGAAAACCAAACTGCTAATTTGCAAAAATTGAGTTCTCATTAATATGTGTTATCATTCTATTGAGAATTATTCTTTCAAAAAGTTTGCTAATAGAGGAAAGTAAACTAATTGGTCGATAACTTGATGCCTCAGCTGGATTCTTCTCGGGTTTTAAAATTGGAGTGACTTTGGCATTTTTCCATTTCGTAGGAAAATGTGCTAGTGCAAAGCATCTGTTAAAAATTTTAATCAAGAAATTTCAAGAGTTTTCGGGAAGTCTTTTGATGAGGATATAGAAAATCCCATCATCTCCTGTTGCTTTCATGTTTTTGAATTTTTTGAGAATAGTTCGCACCTCATTCAAGTTTGTTTCCAATACCTCTTCAGAAAGAAATTCTTGGGTGGTGATCTGATCATACTTTTGGTTTACTCCATTTTCAATAGGACTTACTACGTTCAAATTGGAGTTATGAACGCTCTTAAACTGCTGAGCAAGTTTTTAAGATTTTTGTTCATTCGTTAGAAAAATGCAATCACCATCTTTAAGGACTGGAATGGGCTTTGAAGGTCTCTTAAGAACCTTCGAAAGCTTCCAGAAAGGTTTTGAATAAGGTTTTAGTTGTTCAACTTCTCTCATGAAATTCTCATTTCGCAAGAGAGTGAATCTATGTTTAATTTCCTTTTGTAATTCTTGAAAAATAATTTTCAAAGCAGGCTCCCGAGATCTTTGGTATTGACGTCTCCGTATGTTGAAGTTCACTGTCAATAATTGGTGCATTAAATTTCACTCGAGCCTTAGGAACTGATAAATTCCGGGTATTGAGTATTAAGCTGCTAAAATTATCTAATGCTCTGTCAATGTCAGCACTATTTTGTAAAATAATATCATTATTCAAATTTTCTTCGTTCGTAGAACGATATCTATCCCAATTAGTCTTGTGATAATTTAACACAGATCTAGTGGGATTTAAAATAGTTTCATGGGAAATAGAAAATGTTATGGGAAGATGATCAGAATCAAAGTCAGCATGAGTTAATAAATCACTGCATGAATGACTTTGATTTGTTAGTACCAAATCAATTGTAGATGGATTCCTAATAGAAGAATAGCATGTAGGACCATTTGGAAATAAAACTGAATAAAATCCAGCCGAGCAATCATTAAACAATATTTTTCCATTAGAATTGCTTTGAGCATTATTCCAAGACCGATGTTTCGCATTAAAATCACCGATGATTAAAAATTTAGATTTATTTCTTGTGAGTTTTTGCAAATCTCCCTTGAAATAATTTTTTCGCTCACCAGTGCATTGAAAAGGCAAATACACTGCGGCTATAAATAAAATGCCAATACTTGTTTCAATTTCAATTCCCAAACTCTCGATAACTTTGGTTTCAAGATGGGGTAAAACACGATGTTTTATTCGACGGTGGATAACTATTGCAACTCCACCACCGGCAACATCAATTCTATCAAACCTATGAACTATATAATTTGGGTTCTTTTTTAGTTTGATATTTGGCTTTAAAAGCGTTTCAGTCACAACTGCAATATGCACATCGTGGACTGTTAAAAAATTGAAAAATTCATCTTCTTTCGCTTTTAAAGAGCGAGCATTCCAATTTAGAAAATTTACAGCATTATTTAAAATCATTGCTGAATTTCAATTTCATAACCGTATTAGTTGTAAATTTTATACCTTCTTGAACAGCCTCGTACATCGAGTTACAGTTCAACAAAACGGACATTAGCTGCAGCATGGTTGTAGGTATTCAATATTTTCTGGAGTTGGACTACCTAAATCAATACTGGCTGACTTTTCAGCACCAAACACGAACGGTTTGTTACTGTTTGAATTTGAAATATTACCTGTAAGGACACTGGCATATGAACAGCCTGGTGTTGCCTGAACAGGATTTTTTGTCTGAAATTTGTTATCTGAATTTAAATTATTACCTACAGACACACCTGCTAATGAAAGTGCTGGTGATGCCTGAACAGTATTGAAAGTCTTTTGTATACCCACATTGACAACAGGTGGCTTAGAATTCCTACGTTGTCTGGAAGCAATAATTTTTGACCTTACAGGACAATTAAAGAAATTAGATTTGTGATTTCCCCCACAATTTACACATTTGAAACTATTAGTGGTCTCTTTCACGGGGCAGATATCTTTCGTGTGACTAGTGTCACCACAAATCATACATTTTGCTACCATATGGCAGTTTCGAGTTCCATGACCATAGGCTTGACAATTCCGACATTGAGTAAGATTATGAATTTCTCCATGTCTCTTGAAATTTTCCCACTTTATTCGCACGTTAAATAAAACACGTGCTTTTTCCAAACATTTCAAATTATTTACTTTGGTACGATCAGAATGTACTAAGTAATTTTCCTGGTGTATTCCAGTTTGATCAATTTTGGCATTTGCCTTTCGTTTCATCAAAATTACTTGGTTGGGAGCAAAACCAAGTGATTCTGACAAAAATTCTTTAATTTCCTCAATAGTTTGGTCATTTGAAAGACCTTTCAAAACAGCCTTAAACGGTCTCTCGTTTTTGGCATCAAAAGAATAAAATTTATACATCTTTTCAGTCAAATACTGTAAAAGATGTTTATGGCCATCAAGAGATTCGGCCAAAATACGAATTTCGCCTTGGCGGCCAATTTGAAAATTAACTTTCACATCCGACAGAAACGATGAAAGCTCTGATCGAAATGCTTTCAAATTTGCTACAAATACCACGATAGGTGGAACTTTAACCTTCTTCATAACGGCTTTATGCTCAGTATGAGAAGTATGAATTTCTTGATCCCCAACGGAAGAAAGAATATCATACCTGTTAGTCGAAATTTCAGTGTCACTTGGAGGAGATGCCTCACGTTTCCTTGAAGCCGCATCAAAGCGAGCTTTTTTATTTTTTCCAGCCATAACTGGAAAACTTCACTACACTTTCATTTCACTATAGAATTTAAGTAGAAATATCTCAAACCAAATTTACTCACTAAACACTCGTTAACGTTAAAAACAAATTTATTACTTTACGTTTCAACAGGTAGTCTGTTGAAAGCGAAAAACAAAATTTCAATATCTCTCGGTAGTCTAAGACTTAGCCTCGAGCTGTTGGTAAAATGCGACCGTACTGTAGGACAGTTCAAGTCGATCTGAATATGTCCTTTTTAATTTTGCTAAGTCAGGATAACGTACCACTATTGGAGGTGGCCGTCATGATATGACCAATAGCATTAGTCCAGTCTGGTATTACACTTCGCATGAAGCGAATAACCGTACTTGGAGTTGTTCTCCAGATTTCAGTGGGTTCTAATAGCCCTCTATCGAAGAACTTATATCTTTTACCTTTTTATTTTTTTTATTGGCTGGACATCTGTATAACAGGTGTTCCGAGTCTTCTTCTTCCATGCCACATAAGCGACATGTATCATCTTGAAGTTTTTTCATAACCTTCAAGTGATAGCGGCTCGGACAATGCCCTGTTATTAGACCAGTATATATGCTTAGATCTTTCTTTGAAAGCTCCAGTATTTTGCGAGTCATAGAACCGTTCGGTGTGATAAACCTCTTTGACTGTCTACCAATGGAAGTGTTTATCCAGTTAGACTCCACCATCAAAATTTTCCATGCCTTCAGCTCCATACTGAGCGAAGAAGCGGATAACCCACAGAAAGGTTCTGGTCCTATGAGCTGATGAGACGATCCAAGTCTTGCAAGTTCATTGGCTTTTTCGTTTCCATCGATTCCACAGTGACCAAGAACCCAATATAAAAATTTTCTTGATTATTGCAACCCAGTGTTTGAAGTGATTGAAAACACTCCCAAACAAGCATGTTGCAGACTTCAGAGCATTTTAAGCTGCCTAACTGTCGGACATGATGCAAATGTTTGAGTGTCTGTATTTCCTGCGTAGGCATATAACAGAACATTCTAGTATAGCTTGGACTTCGGCTTGGAAGACGGTCGGCCATCGACCTATCGGAATTGATAGATTTACGCCTGGGCCTATCACTCCTGCTCCCATTCGATCGTTAATTTTTGAACCATCTGTGTAAAAAAAAATTGATCCCGGACGGAGCTCGGGACCCCCGCGTTCCCAAACATCGCGCTCAGGCTCAAAGAATCGAAATCTTCTTTCCAAGTTGTATTTTTTCTCCATCCAGTCTTCATTGTGCGAATTCATCAGCGAATGCTCACATGCCGGTCTACTTGAATGATTTCTCTGATTTTATCGGTGTCTATGACGATTGGCCTACCAATACGGGGTGACGAATTTCTTGCTTGGTGGACTCTATATTTGGCGTGCTATAACTTGAAACTGAAACGTACGATTATAACACTGTCAAAACGTCACTTGAAGCAAAGATTGTCGTCTCTAGATAGCCGTATAGTATAACCCAACGCGATAAGTATAACACAAGATATGTCCAAGTGTTGCCACCTTTTGACAAAATACGATATTTCTTTTTCCCCAACCCAATAGCATAACCAGTCGCCCACTATTGATCGAGTGATGACCGGTTGCCTCGATACGCTTTCAGCCAATTACCTTCTGAGAATAAGCAGACTAAGTTTCTTTAGGTTGTAAGCAATCCTTGTTGAGAAATTTGTTTCTGCTCATGTATAATGCACCACAGCTGCATAGCAGATGATCCGAGGTTTCGCTGTCCATGCTACAAAAGCGACAAGTAGAGGCGGATTTGGGTGCTGGAGGATTCGGGGCAGATTTTTGCGCAGGGCCCTTTTTACTTTTTACTTGCAGATAAGATAATTGCAAATTGCGAAATGACTTCACACTCCGCTGAAAGGTGACTAGCAAAAAAAGGTCTTCACTTTGTTATGCTGTCGAGTGGTGTTTGACCTAGGACTAGGGAGGCTCTTTGTTTTTGTTTATTAGGCACCTTTTAAATTAGGGGGGCTCTGCAAATCGGAGGTCCCGAGACATTTGCCCCCTTTGCTTCCTCTTTCCCCCGTAAATCCGGGCCTGGCAACATGTATCAGCCTAACCTCGACCGATGTTCTTTAGATGATACTTACTCGGACAGCACCTGGTTATTAATCCTTTGAAGATACAAAGCGCCCACTTTTTGGGCTGTATTAGCTTTTCTGCAATTTTTACTTTTGGCGTTATTACCCCGTTCGACTGATGATGTCCACTGACAATCATCCAGTTGGCTTTAGAGGTTGCATGAGATGTGGCAACAAGGTTTCGAGAGCTAATGCGTGTTATTTTCGAACAGTCGGTTTTAATCACTTCATACCTCATCATACTACACGCAAAAGTCCAAGCCTTGACCGTTATATGCTTGACAAAAAACACCCTTACATGCCTGACGAGGAATTCACGAATTGAAGTTCTTGTAACTTCGCTAATGTTCATCCAATTTTATTAATTAGAAAAAACCAGAATTGGCTGAATACCACGGCATGCATTTCAAAATGGCCTTTGTGGTCGGTTTCCGATTTCTGGATATCGTCCGATTCCGAAACTACTCATATGAGGGATTTTTTGGTCAATTTTAGCTGTTTTCGGACACCGGAAGTAACCATAATAAGTTTCAAAATGGCATTCCCGGTTTCTGGGCATCATCTCGATTTCAAAAATACTCATATTCGAGGGTATTTGGCCAATTCTGGTTCTCTTTCAGATACCGGGAGTCACCATTTTGGAATCCAAAATGGCATCGGGGGTCGTTTTCCGGTCTCTAGATTTTTTTTGCATTTTTAAAGTTAATCTGTTTTGCTTTATGTAAACTACAAATACTCAGGGGAAAGATAAACGGTGAGCCAAACGGACAGTCAAAATCTGAGCCAAACGAATAAGAAAGGTAACACCACATTGACGGGTATTGAATAAGGAATTAAAAATACACCAAATTTGCATTATTCCTGTCTCCTGTATCTTTTTATGGTTTATGAAATAATGATCAATTTTACTGAAAAGTATATCCACCTTTCTACGCGCCATAATGGCGGGCGCTATAATGCAAAGTTCGTAATAAATGATCCACCCCTTTGACAACTCTGCTTACGTCAGTTTCAAGTCTTCATATAGTTTATCAAAAGAGAAACATATCTGGCAACATTTTGTTTGCCAATTCAGCAGGAATCCCAAAACTGCCGTAAACAGAGAGGTTCACATATCACGAATACACATTATAGCGACCGCCATCATGGTGCGTAAAAAGCCGGATAGAATTGAACGAAAAAAAAATATAACACTTCCACGGTTTCCCTGATCACATTTACTATTCTTCCAGACTTTCATCGTTACACCGAGTCGGATAAAAAAGTTAGTCACCATTGAAATTTAAAAAGAGATCTGGCAACTCTGACATATAAACCCCCCTCTGACATATAAATGGGTCGATGAATAAATGTCTACGGCCCATACAAAATTTTCAGATTTTTTATGAGCAGTTGTCCACGGAGAGGGAGGGGGGGTTCTGTGTTAAAAATCTGTCCACGTCAAATATGGATGGCCACTTATGGAAGTACAATAGCGATGAAGGAGATCCGGACCGTTTCGCTAGAACATCCTAAAAATATCAAAATTTCTACGAAGTACTAAAAACATATTTTGGTCCACCAAATTTTTACTTTGGCCCACCTTTATATCTACAGACGTGTATGGAAATAGTTCGGACTAATTATATTTAAGATCATCATCGGTATTTTTATAGCAAAAATAGTGGGTTTGAGGAGAACATCCTTCTGCTGTGAATTTTTGTAAATTTTAGGCATCTAAAAATGAAATGATTTGGCTTATAGCGGTTTGACAGGCTTTCTCATCTAATTTCATATAGTTAAATGTGATAAATTAAGAAGTCATTATCTGTAAATTGTCACAAGCTGCTTTTTGTTCACGTGCAACGGCCCAACGGTAATCAAAGCGATGTCAAAACTTGGCATGGCCAAAATATGTTTGCTTCAGAAAGAGGGAAACATATTTCGGCCATGCGTTTAACCACTTTTTCAACTTTTTCCATCATGTTAGAGTATACAAACTGTTTCTATGACATTTTATTGATGTTACTACAACAACGAATTGTTTCAAAAACATACATATTTGTTACAATAGCTTCCGGACGTTGACTTGTATATTACCACTTCCTCTTGACTTTGGGTTGACTCAGCCATGACTTTGAATATGAATGAACTCATTCTAAAATAACACTACCTAGAGCCAGTCTTTCGCCGAAAATTATAGTGTAGTATGATTCTTAGGTGTGTTATTCAATGTTGCATGCATAGTTTTCTAATATTCATTGAATTTTTCAGATAAAATGTGTAAAATGTTACCGGGTGGGCCAAAATATGCATGTGGGCCAAATTACCCCCGTTACCCTACACCAACTTTAGAGGAAAACGAGTCAAAGGTAAAGAATTTATAAATGCAATTCGCCAATGAAGTACAAATTGCGACGCAAACTCCGACTCGTCGGCGGTCGACGGAACCATACATCGTTCAAAAACGGTTTTAAGCCGTTATACGCTCGATAGTGAAACGATTGCTGTATTATAAATTTTCAGCGCAGATGAAGCATTTCTTTGAACAAAACACCTAAGAGCAGTTTTTAAATAAAGTTCAAAAAAAGTTCACTCATCACTCGATGCAAATAAAAATCGCTGAAGAACATCACACAAGGTCATTAACGATATTTGTTCATGAAAACACTACACGAGAATCGGTTTTAGCTGGTATCACAGTATATAAAGAGCCTACATAGAGAAGAAGACAAAGGGCTCACCGTTATGGGAACTGTCAATATCAAAACTGGCGAGCTGTATGATTTGCATAGAGCTTTCTACGCCAGATCTCAATAGTACAGGCTTGGTCGTGTAACCGTATAAAATCAATTTGTTTTCCACCAAAAAATCAGCTGATACTTGGGTTCGCACAGTGGTCGGAAAAGCAATTTGACGAACTAAATTCATTTTTACCTTAACGGTTGATGTTAGCTAAAGACAATGTTCAAAAGAATTGGAAATGTTGATAAGAAATTTTTTTGATCATGGCCTACTATCATAAAAATAAAAAATCTAACTTTTGATCCAGCGAAGATATTCACTTATTTGCAAACCATTGAGAAATTCTGTTTCTGTTCTGACACTGAATCAGACAAACGTTTCGCCATTTTGATTTTTGGATATTTTCGCATAGAGAATTCACGCGATACATCATGTTTGACGTTGTCGAGTTCACGTAGATTATACGTGATAAACCATGACATACATGTGATTTTCACGTAGATGTTATGTTTGTCACATCATGCAAAATGACAGAAGATGAACAAGTATAGGAACTTCCACGTAACAATAACGTGAAAAATATTTTGAGTGTACAACTTCAAGCTCAAACGGTTAAAAACTAGTGATGGGAAACTTATCGATACTTATCGATAAATTTCAGACATCGATATTATCGCCAGTTTTCTGACGTTAACGATAATTATCGATACTATAATGACGAGCAAGTCATTGCGGCTGGTTACTGGAGGAGACCTAGAAGGAGGAGACCTCACCTACCCTACCCCAGAAGTGCTAGGTGTTTGTTCTTAATTTCCTAAGAACAGGTGAATTGGGCACCTTAGTACTGGAGAACTTAAGAAAATATCCAAACTTTTTGCCCCATCTCATAAAATGCAAAGATACGGCTTGCTAACTCTTGTAATAAGATGGACTTGCATAGCGGCAGTCTATTGGTAATTCTCTGGTAATCGTTTAGTTTAACTTGGAACTGTTTACTTTTGAAGTATCTGTTACCCAACAAACAATTTTAGTTCCACTAAAATCCTCCAATTGTAGTTTCAACAAATCAATCAACAAAATTGTCATGCCGAAAAAAGTGTCCCGATTTATACAGGGCTTACCCCCACAATGATTGAGATAGGCAAAATTTAGACAATTTTTGAATGACAGGAATTTTACGAAAGATGAATCAATTTTGAAGGCCGGTTTCTTTTTACTGAAAAATTATCCTAGTTTCCTAGTATTACTTGGGACCTTGGCGTGACCAACCTACATACACCCGACATGTTTCGGATTTCAGGAGTGTGTGTCAAAGTGTACATTTTTGCAACGCATAGATCGTTCAAGGCAACTAAATTGTCTACCTAAAATACTTCATTTAAAAAAACCTGAGATCACCAATATTTTTTAGAAATCACTTTTGGTTCTTAACTCTCTAGTTAAGTGCCCAAGTTAATTTTCAGACGAGCTTCGAAAAAATCACCATGAATTTTTAAAATCATTTTTTATGTATTGATTGAAGCTTTTTAGATGTGTAATTGGAGACCGTCTAAGGGCGGCACTGAGCACTAGAGGGTTAAAATTATATTTCTTTCAGTGCATGAAGTTAAACTCAATTTTTTTATATTTTTGAAGGAGAGTTCAGATAATTTTTGAAAAGTTATCCTTTGACAACCATTCTATATCTCTTGTCATTACTTAGATATATTGATTTATAAGAAGATTCAAATACAGTTAGGTTTCCTTAGCGGGGGATATATACCTCGTGAAACAACCGCGTTTCTCAGAAATCCGTTAAATAAACCACTTAAATTCAAAAACTCGCGTAAAAAACCACGTTAATTTGAAAATCAGCGTAAATATTTAACCTCCAAAAGAAAATCCGCGAAAAAATAATCTGACCTTTTCAAATGTTAATCCAGTTAAACTTTCAAATGCAAAGCTGTTTCGGGACTACGAAGCTGCTGATATTTGTTTGGTTTTTCGCATAAGAGAGTCAAGGAAAGAAATGTTCTTGCTTTGAGCATCGTAGTCGCGCATAAGTCCTACAAACCCACAATGTTTATTGAGTTCGACTAGGGTGCTGCTAGCTCAAAGAAAATTTGTACCCAATAGGGAAAAAACCGCCAAAATCTACACCCATACTTAATTAATTCATACCTCGAAGATTCCTAGGCGAATGTTCAATCTTTGGGAACAAATGAACTAGAAATAGATTCTAATTTATTGGCAACATATAAACCTAAGAGAAACAAAATGTCAGAAAAAGTTCTACGTGTTGCAAAAATATACACTTTGACACACACTCCGGAAATCTGAAACATTTCCAGTGTCCATTGGTCACGTCCAGTTCTCAGGTAATACTAGGAAACTAGGATAGTTTTCCAGTAAAATGAAACCTGTTTCGTCAAAATTGATTCAATTTTCGTGATGTTTTGGCCATTTGAATATTGACAAAATTTTGCCTGCTTCAATTATTTTGTTTACCACCCAGATGGTATCCCTAATTATACAACCTTTAAAATGAACTTAGGCTTGAAACTACTCCGTTAAAAGCACTTCCGGCGTAAAACCCGAAGACTTTCCAAAATAAACTATTTTACTTGTCCGGTTGTTTGAATTTTCATTCGCAGTATCGTGAGATTTGTCATTCACTGTCTTTGATTTTCACAGATTTATTTACATAGCAAAATTTTATTTGTCAAATAGCTGTCAAATTATCGATACTTATCAAAAATATCGATAAAAACCCCGGAATTATTGATTGTTATCGATATCTTTTTTGGGCGATATTTCCCATCACTATTAACAATATGAATGAAAAATGACACTGTGTTGTTTTCGTAAGTAATAAACAACCAAGAGCTATCAAACTATATGGTAGATGTTGGTGGAAGGGCTGCCAACTTACCTATATTTTTAGTTTGGTTGAAAATTGCACCATTTGTTTTTTTTAAGCTCTGTCCGAAACTGCTCCCTTTCCCGGGGGGAGGCTGGCATCACGGCTAACTAATAATACGTGCCCCGAAAGCTATCCGTTTAATTTATTAATTTATAAGTGAATTAAGTGGCCAAACTTGTTAAAAAGTGTCAAGTTGTGATCTGTGATGCTTTGTCTAAGTGAGAAAAGTGAAGGTTTTGTGAAAAACACAGTGTTCCTTGCGTGAAAGTGATAATTTTTCCTCGAATTGCAATTGAAAATTGTAAGGCCAGCTAAGTTGCGTGAGTGTGAGTGCCTACTTTGTGCGTCGCGCTAACTAGCGGTTCGTTCTTAACATGCGAAAATGGAATGCATGGCGGTGTGAGCGAAGAGAACGATAATATCTGGAGAGAGAGCGAATAGAGTAGTGTTTTTTTTTCTTCACCTATCGTTTATTTGACACGGCACAAATAGAAGAGAGTAGTGTTGCGCTTTGCTTGTCGGCGTTTGTTTCGCTGGCATAGGCATAACCAAAATAAAACAGATGAGTATAAGTTTTTGTATCAAATATTTTAAGAATGCATAGGCTCTGTGTGTAGTGGTTTTTAGCGGGTTTTGGACTTTTTCAGAAGTGTAAATGTGTCATCTGTTGGGTGCACAAAGTGTGGTAGCTTTTCGGTTGCGGGTAGAGTTTTTTTTTTATTTTTACAAACCAGATTGTGCGATGCACTCTCACAGGTCAAAATTGACAGTTTTACAATATAGTTTCAAAATTTATCATTCGAGCATGACAATGCGGCATGCGATTGATGCATCGTCTACAATTGTGAGTCCTGGCAGGGCGGTGACATTTTATTCAGCTCTATGTTTTTATTTTATGATTTTCCTAGCTTTTGGACAAATGTTGATATACATAAGTAACTTTTATTTAATTATGTTGAAATCGTTTTGGGCGTGAAAATAGTTCACGACAACTGAACTTTGATTGCAATTATTTTGGCATTTAAATAATAAACTTGGAACTCTGTTTTGTTTAATATGCTTATTTGCATTTTTTTGAGTTTTTGGGCTATGAATGCATGGAACTTTGTCAGTTTTTATACTCAGTAGGTCTTTGATGCGAAACGTCGTGTCGCGCATGCGTCGGTAGGAGAAAATGGAGCGGTCGTGCATTATGCCCCGGTGAAATGCATCATCGGCCCGGGTGAGTTTTGTTTATCTAAGGGTTTCCGGAGTGTAGTGGGCACGCTATTGTTTGCTTCGGGGAGGTCAGCTCAGTTTCGCGCACTTTATTTTGACAGCGCTCAGTGTAACTATCTTAATACAGCGGTTTCGGAGTTCAATGACCATTACATCGTATAATGCTCGGGTGTGCCTTGTGGGTTTTTTTTTACTCGCTCTAACGGTTCTTTGAGCTGGTGCCAGTAGTTTGCGTTCGGCGTGCGGTGCGTTTTACGAAATTCATTCGTTTCGAGGTAAATTTTAATAGTTCACGGGATGAAACGCGAAGTTTGGTGTGATACAGACTGTTAACGATTGGTTGCCGGTGATACCTAGAAACTTCGATTCTCCTATATGCCGATACAGCGATCGTGATGCGGTTCTATTTATATCGTCTTCTGATGGCCGGTTGCGCAGAGACCGAGAAATATCCATATCGGGCGCGAATTTGTGTAGAGAAGATCGCACCATCAACCTGGATGGATCCAGATCAATTCCTTTCCACTAACACTAATACCTTCCTTTGATACTTGTGGATGATGCAGAGGATTCCTCGGTCTCTAGTAGCAACAAGTATTAAACTAACACTCCCGATATCCCTTCCTCTATTGATCTGCATTGGGCGTGGCCAGCTACGTTATTGACCAGTGAAAAGAAAAATCACCAGGAATTGTACACTGAAAATGGCTTGCTACTCCTAGCCACCATTTTGACGGTTCTTTGTGCAATTTCAGCTGATTCTGGTCAATCGCGGGCAACACACGGGCGATCAAATATGCTATGCTATGCTATGCTATGCTGTCCGAAACTGCTCCCTTTCCCCTACATCAGGCCTGTCCAACCTTCATGACACGCGGGCCAAATTTCACAATCCACAACAGCTGTCGGGCCAAAACTTTGAAAACTTTTGAATTTCAGCTAGTTTTTAGTGCAAATTTATGGTAAAAAATCATGCTGGTTACCTTTAGTTTGCAGTCCGTTTTAGATTGAAAATCCAAGGGTGATACCAGTTGAAGCTCGCCATAATAAAAATAATCTTACAAGCCACATCCATAACAAAAATGGAAACCAAGCAATGATTTTTTGAAAATTGATTTGTAAGATTTTAAAATTACATGAGCTTGGAGAATTGATGAGGAACTTGAAACGATTGGCTTTTTTTCCAGAACACGTGCCATATTGATATCAAAATCTGATACCGGAATCCGCAAACATGATTCTAAATTCTCGTCTGATTAAGATGAACGACAACCATTTTTTAACTGCCTTCATTCTTTTGAAGGCGTTATTCATTTTTGAAATGTCGAAACGGATTGAAAGTTTGATTGGAAGAAAGAAACAGGATGTCATTACTCGTTAATAAGTTAAAATAAGTTTAAATTATACAATGATGTTTTGTATCTCAACAAATTCCAATCCGCGGCCGTACGTTGGACAGCCCTGCCCTACATAGTGGAGTGCAAAGAGGACTTTTACTAGCTGGCGAGAAACTCTCAATAAAATATATATAACCGTTTTTGGGCCTTTAACGTGTCATTTAGGTTACATTATCAGAGTTTCTGAAATTGCAAAGGTTGCATTCACTTTGTACCTTGACTGAGTATGATAGAAGTCATTCTAAAGGGCATTTTTCCTGATTTCTCTGTGATTCGGACCTTCTTAAGGTAGTATTTTGTAGTTTTTATAAAAATAAACCAAATTTTTAAAAAATAAGCTGTTTTAGATTTTTTTTTGAAATTTTTTAAAATAAATAATTCTTTAGAGTGTATATTTTTTTTCGGAAAGACAAAATTATTATCTACAACTTTGCCGAAGACGTCACAACCGTTCTGGCTCTAAAAATATTTGTAATCATCAATACTTTCCCAGAATAGCAATTTTCAATAGCTTCTCAAAAATGAGTCGTGTTCCAAAAAAATAAAACAATAGCACAAAATGGCATCTTTTGCCTATAAAAACGTCTATGCAAAGTTTCAGCCAAATCAAAAATAACAATTTGAAAAAAAATTAACCCATTCCCAGTGGGTAGGGTAACGGGGGTATTTTGGCCCACATGCGTATATTGGCCCACCCGTTAACATTTTACGCATTTTATCTGATAATTTCAATGAATATTAGAAAACTATGCATGCAACATTGAATAACACACCTAAGAATCATACTACACTATAATTTTCGGCGAAAAACTGGCTCTAGGTAGTGTTATTTTGGAATTAGTTCATACATATTCAGAGTCATGGCTGAGTCAACCCAAAGTCAAGAAGAAGTGGTAATATACAAGTCAACGTCCGGAAGCTATTGTATCAAATATGTATGCTTATGAAACAATTCGTTGTTGTAGTAACATCAATAAAATATCATAGAAACAGTTTGTATACTCTAACATGTTGGAAAAAGTTGAAAAAGTGGTTAAACGCATGGCCGAAATATGTTTCCCTCTTTCTGAAGCGAACATATTTTGGCCATGCCAAGTTTTGACATCTCTTTGTTTACCGTTCGGCCGTTGCACGTGAACAAAGATGCAGCTTGTGACAATTTACAGGTGATTACTTCTCAATTTATCACATTTAACGATATGAAATTGGATGAGAATGCCTGTCAAACCACTATAAGCCAAATCATTTCATTTTTAAATGCCTAAAATTTACAAAAATTCACAGCAGAAGGATGTTCTCCTCAAACCCATTATTTTTGCTCTAAAAATATGATGATGATCTCACATATAATTAGGTCGAACTATTTCCATACACGTCTCTAGATATAAAGGTGGGCCAAAGTAAAAATTTGGTGGACCAAAATATGTTTTAGTACTTCGTAGAAATATTGATATCTCTAGGATATTTTTTAATATATTGCATTGTTGAACGGTGTATATTAAAATAGACACTTAGCTTTTAACAATGGTATATTAGAGTAGGTATTTATGTTGAAAAATTGTGTTTGTTTTTAATGAACTGTGCGAACACTTCCCAAAGCTGGCCAAAATACCCCCGTTACCCTATGCCGTATTGCATCACCTGACATCTAAACTTTGATTGTAGCTTTATAATTTTACTTGCAGCTTTGAACAACTAAACTATTTAATACAATTAGAGAAAAGATCAATCTACAATATGCAATACAGTTTGTGTCAATTGTGCATGTTGCTGCTGAGTAATACGAGTTTGAAGGTCATTTTTCGAGGTATAATCTGATTTCCCTCCGCCGGGAATGGGTTAAGATGGATGGGACCCTACTCTGGAAGGTCGAAAAGTAATAAATTTTTGTAATTATTTTTTGAATGTTTAGAGTAAAGTGATGTCTTCGGGTATTTTGGCTCTTGATTAAGGTATATATAAGGATACATTTTGCATGTCCTGGATACAAATATAGTGAGTATTACGCTGTTGGCAGCGTTTCTCTCGAAACCATGTTTTTCAACTGGTGGTACGTTTTTCTCAGCATCTTCTGAACCGATTTGGCTGAATTTTTTTACAGCGTCTAAAAATGGATTAACTAACTTGTTACATAGCCTGTATTGCTGTGTATACTGTATATAAAAGGCCGCTTATAAAATCTGCTTTGAAGGTGAGAAACACCACTTGAGCGTGCCACTTATGCACACACATGTTTGTGCACATTGTTGCCCATGCCTAACAGCATCCGAAAAGCATAAGACAGTACTTATGATACTGACATCAATGGTAACATAGAAGAATGCCAATCCAGGATATCACCTCGGGTGTTCACACAACAGCAAGCTGATATGATTTGACATTTGCATTGGCAATTGAAAAGAGAAGAAAACAAAAACAGGTCAAAGCAAAAACAAGACAACAAGAGCAATGCAATAAGAGTAGAGATGTCAGCTAGTTGGCTCGCACCAAAGCAATTGTCAAAATGTGCGGGATGACAAGAGCAAAAATATTTCCTTCCTTGTTTTTCGCATGCAACGTGAATATCGAAATTTGTAGGGTTATGTCAAATGTCCTTGGGCCGTGTTGTCAACTGCTACAAATCTGGTTCTTATTGGTTTTCGAACATGATATCCGCGATAGCATGTAGCCGAGGTGATATCCGATGACAGCTCAATTGTACGGGATAGCAGGTGATATGGATGGTGCTATGGCCTCGATAGCACGAATCGCCTGATATCAGGTGATATGCGGTGTAGTGTGAAAGGGGTATAACACTTCAAAAATGCTTAATCTAAGAAAATGGGAACCGTAAGTTGTTTCAGGTTTTACGATTTTTCAAACGAATCAAGGACTATCAAATATGTTTACTAACATAAAATATGGGTATTAAGGTGGGGCGTCATTGTATGTGAAAAAATAACCCATGCTTTGACGTGGGACACGTCTAACTTAAGTAGGGTGGCATGCTGTGGAAAGTGTAACGAAAATGTTGCGAAATACATATTATGTAAACAATCTCCATTCTTGAACAATTTATAAACCTGCTTGCAGAACCTAAAAAAACTGATGTCTTGAAAGAAAACATGCCGGCGAAAGCAACAGTACCAGTGGAGTAAAGAACCGCAGTTCTCTTGTCATCTATGATTGCAGCGGTACTCTTCTATTCGTACATTTCAGCGGTACACTTCTACTGCAGCGGAACTATTCGTATTGCAGAGGTACACTTTTGTTCGTACATTTCTATACGTGTGCAATCGAGGAAAAACTGCAATGCTGCTGTTGATGGTGATTGAAAGTTTATCTCATAAATATGATTATCATAAATTACTCAACAAGGATTGTAAATATTTGCAACGGATATTTATTTAATTTTATCTTCGATATTCACTAAATAATCGTGACCGGATATTATCGAAAGAGTAAATTCCTAAATATATACATTTATAGCAAAGTAAGTGCCTGCGAATGCTTGTGAATTTTTTGTTTTCATTAAGAATTCAGAATTTTTGATTCATTCAGAATCTCTCTCTACATTTCAAAATTGTTAGATGATATATTATTATTCTAAGCTTTACCATAATAAACGTATATTAGCTGTCTTCGTAATACAGCGAATGTAGTTGTAGGCAAATAAAAAAAATTGTCAAGCAAAAAACAAAAATGTAATTGTGGATTGCTACGATTTTTTGCTGGAACTTGTTAATAATGTTGTTTAAATATCTTCTTATGTTTGCTAATTAATGGACCTTTGTAAAGGCTTTCATATTATTTTGAAAGTAAGATCCATATTATAGATTTGATTTGATCAGAGTTAAATGAGACAAAACCATTCATTATGATAACGTAAATATAATTGGGTTTGGTTTTTGAGGATATAGAGTTAATTCTGACTTTGGCGCATTCCGAGAAATTCTTGGTGCTTCTTCAAAAAGCACGATATGCTTTAGCCTTGCCAAATACATGTTGTTTGCACAAAAAAATACTACAGGCATAATATTGTCAGATATAAACGATATTCTTTCGAGTGTTGTTGAATATATTTCAAAAATTGATTTCCAGGGGAGGCTGAAAATAAAAATACACATTGAATCTGTCTGCAGACTCTGTATATTTTGTAACAAAAAATCCCCTAATTACAGTGTTTAGTTCCACGTCACCATTTCATACAACCGTAGGGCTGTATACCTTGTAGTATTGTTTGCCAACAATTACATTTACTATATTCAAGGACAGTTGCATGCGTATATTATTTGTTAAGTTAAAAATTAGAAAGGTTCTGTATAAATCTTAGTGAATTGACAAAAAATTCACCGGCTCTTACTCTGTCATAAATTTGTATTTTTGGGAATTTATGCTTTCGAAATAATGCCGGTCATAATTTAAATAACATCGAAGATAAAATGAAATAAAAATAACTTATAACTTATAACCGTTGCAAAAATTTTTAATTCCCGTTGAATGATTTATGGTTTTTATGGTAACAATATTAATAAGATAAACTGTTAATTGCCATCAACAGCAGTATTACAGTTTTTCCTTGATCGCACATTAAGAAAAATTTTGGAAACCGAAGTAAACCATGAACGCGAACGGACGCGATTTTTTTTTCCTGCGTCACATTTTTTCGTTAAATATTTTTCTTTTATTGTTTTCGGATAAAACAGTGTTACAAAATACCAACGGCATTGGTTGATTGTCTAGTTTGTTGGAGTTGATTTTCACCAAAAGCCTCCAACATTCCATATCTAACTATGAGGAAACAGCCGATGTTAGGCAAAATAAAGGTCGGTGCATGGAGATCGAGCTAAGAAGTGGTGCCTTTGGACACTTGTTAAGCAAACATCTGAACCTGAGGCAGGAACTTCTGAAGCCCTTCTCAAAAGATCTTGAAGTCGACTCAAGGAGAAGGTACCGCAACAGGAACCAAGGATAGTGTGTGTACAACAGGTTTTTTCTACAACTACCTATATCCAGGCTGAGTGATGCTCGACAGACGTATATGATCGATTAGGGTCGCACAGAAAGGGATGAATGAAAAGGACCTGGTTCGCTTTAGAACTGGTGAGAGCGTTCTTTTTTTAGTTTAATTTTTCACTATAATTATGTTTAAAATGAATGCATTGCGGACGCCGGATTCCTGCAGATCTGTATCGCGCTGTATCGCGTAGTTTGTAGAATTTATTAATACCGACACTCAGAAGGCTAAATGACAAATTAAAAAATTTTCCCTAGACTTCCGAGTTCCGCAAATCAAGCTTAGTCGACCATGATTATCAGTTTAGTCTACGGCCTTGCTTGTACATATTGCATGCAACGGATTCAGATTCATAATACAGTTCGAGATTGTACGCGTTACTAAAACAAATTTTTGTTCACATAGTATACAACGACAAATCCTTAAATTATCTTACCTAATCTTACTAAAACAAACATCGGTTTCGATCGCGCAACAGGCTTCCTAATATTCAAATTTTTATTTCGGTTAATATAGTGAGCAGAGCTGAGCCCTTTCCTTTTAATATAATTCCTATCCTGTGATACTCGTATGGCTGCAGTGGTACCCGCGGTCTCTTTCCCTAGTCCTCGAGGGTCTTTCCTTCCCTAGTAGTACCGCCTTTTGGTCGTAGCCGGCGTTGTTATTGGTCAGTGGTAAAAGTATGAGCTAGTAAAATTGCACAATGAGAATGTAATGCTAGTCCCAAGCACCATTCATCTGGTTTATTTTGCGATTTTGTTGGTTCGACCTATCACGGAGTGCAACTACGGGCAGTCTACATATGCTAAGCTAAGTTTTTTTTAATAGTATCAAAGAGAATGCGTTTGCGTTTTCCACGGACATAAATGTGATTACGTCTTTAATCAGTGATTTTCAAAATTTTTAGTAAAACAGTCGCCTTGATTTGTTTTAATCCGAAACAATAAAAATACCGGTTTTCTACCGGTTTTCTATTTCATGAATACCGAAATACCGGTTTCTAGACAAGTCGGTAATACCAACTACCCTAAATTATTCTCAGGCTCCCTCCCTTCTCCCTACTTGACCTTTCTCTCACGCCGAATTCCAGGAAAATAAAACTTTTCCAGGCAGTTCTATTTCCGAAAAGTAGAAGAATTTTTATAAAGGCGTGTAGAAGGAAAGATAAAATTATAAAAATCCGTCACTGACCACGGTGACAAAACACGGTGACGTTACAGTCGTTAGAGAAGCAGCGGTTAATTCGGTATCTGACAACAACGAATGAAGCACTTCCTTCTTACCTTCCCTAACTGACCTCTAACTGAAGCTGGTGCCGTTATAAGTCTGTACAAAACGTAAGCTACTGAATTGTTGTACATTGAAGATGGAAAATAATCTCAAATTAACCAACTTACGGTGCTTCTTTGTGCAACTTCATTGGCTTAGATCCATCACGGAAAAGTTACTACGAAATGTGCGGTCGTTCAAACTCCAGCTCAAGGCTGAAGGGTATACATGGGTATAATAATGCAAGCATATAATTTACTCTCAATAGTGATACTAATAATAGTGTGGAATACAACAGTCACTCGGGCGATATCACAACAGATCAGATTTCTGGTAGCAGTGACTGATCTATAAATGAAGTACATGTCGTAAAACTGATATTGTTCCTTGGGCTAACTTGGTCCTAAAATTCTCTATATCATGTTCGAGCATAGTGAGAATGAGAATAGAGAATGTAAATGGTAAATGGTTGTTGTCTACTCATATCGAAACTTGATGAAACATTTGTCAGTTTCATTTCCAATTTTACAGAATGTACCCTAGTGAGGAAACAAAGACGTCGA
Source organism: Wyeomyia smithii (assembly GCF_029784165.1). Taxonomy (NCBI): domain Eukaryota; kingdom Metazoa; phylum Arthropoda; class Insecta; order Diptera; family Culicidae; genus Wyeomyia; species Wyeomyia smithii. The sequence goes on from NC_073694.1 coordinate 125,812,441, forward strand.
AAGACCTCGTCAAAACAATTGAAGTTCATGCTTAGGACTTTGAATTGCTCCTTAAAAACCTAAATTAATCCACCTAGCGGACAGACTCAGCCTTTCTCATTCAAACTTATTATTTGTAAAAATAGATTTACATGAATGCTTAAATCCAATAAATGTTTATCCACTCTTTGGGTTCTAAAATATTGCTGTTGTAATTAAAGTATAAAATAGGAAATTTGACGTAATGTTAGTACTTAAGAAATAGCGAAATAAAAGCAATGACTCTTAATTTCGAACAATTTAATCACGAGCGATGCCGGGAACGTTCAGATAATACGATACCACATTTAAATCATGTTGAGGCCATATATATTGATCGAAGCAGGTAAAGTGTTGAATAGTCTTTGAATTTCTTTTCTTTCTAAAACTTTTAAACAGCATATCAAATTGTTATGAAGTTTGTTATTTGTAAGTTTGAGAGATGACTCATTCGTATGACACTAGTTATGTTCAAATAAGTCGTGTAATACTTGAGATAATAGACTTTCGTTGTTTTACAAATTAAAACATAACGCTTGCTTAAGTTTGATTACAAGCAAATGAAAAGGTAACGTATGGGGCAGCCAAACTTTGAAACCACGTGTTCAAACATAATTCATCAGTTAACCCTTTACTAGCCCGTTCATCTGATATCAATATTGTTCAAATCGGTTGTGTAGTTTCTAAGATAATGAAGTTTCGTGATTTTCACATTTCGATACATTACAGACGAAGTTACAGTCCGATTACTGCAAAATTCAATAGGGTGTTATGAGGAAGGTAGAACTTTTATTTGATACTAATTCTGTGGAAATCGGGTCAACCATCTCTGAGAAATATGAGTGAGTCCAAGTAAGTTGTCTTGGAATATGTTTCTTTTCATAGCTGGATTTCACATTTTTAAACATAACAGGCAAAGTAATAATCCGTTTGTAAAAAAAATCATTAGGGTCTTATGGGGCAACAAGACTTTCCATATGACACTAATTTTATAAAAATCGGGCCAGCCATCTCTGAGAAACATTAGTGAGATTAAATAGTCTCCAGAACACGTTTCTTTCCATAACTTCTGAACCACATGTTCAATCTTCATAAAATTCAAAAGTTAAGGGTTTTTAAGGTAGCCCGTTCATTTGAAACTAATTTTAATCAAATCAGATGTGTGGTTTCTGAGATATTGATGTTTCGTGATTTTTACACTTTGATACATAACCTCTAAACTAGAAATCAGATTACAATAAAATTCAATAGGGTCTCAAAGGGCAACTAGACCTTTCATTTGCAATTAATTTCATTGAAATCTGTTCGGTCAGACCATCTCTGAGAATAGTGAGTGCGAAAAGAGGTGCACATACACACGTACACACCCACACACAAACATATACACCTATACATGCTTATATGCAGAAAATGCTCGATTCGTCTAACTAAGTCGAGTAGTATATGACATTCGGCCATTTGGATCACTTTTCTACCTTTTAATTAGCCAGTGATCGTTAGGAGGAAGTCAATATGTTTACTTTCATTATGTGATTTCACATTTTCATGAACAACGGACGGAGTTACAATCCGATTGCAATTAAATTTAATAGCATATTATGGGGCAACTAGACCTTTCATTTGACACTAATTTTGTGAAAATCGGTCCAGCCATCTCTGAGAAAAATGAGTGAGTTTAAACAACCTCAGGATAACTTTTCTTCACATAACTTTTGAACCATATGTTCAATCATTACGAAATTTAAAAGTTAAGGGTTCTGGAGACAGCCCAATCATTTGAAACCAATTTTATTTTAAATTTAAAAAAATTTAAATTTTAAATCGGTTGTGTGGTTTCTGAGATATTGATGTTTCGTGATTTTTACATTTTGATACATAACCTTTAAACTAAAAATCCGATTACAATGAAATTCAATAGCAACCTATGGCGCAACTAGACCTTTCATTTGCAATTAATTTTATGAAAATCGGTCCAGCAATCTCTGAGAAAAGTGAGTGAGAAAAAAAAGTTGCACATACATACACACACACACACACACACACACACACACACACACACACACACACACATACACACATACATACATACATACAGAAAATGCTCATTTCGTCGAAAGGGGTCGAGTGGTATATGACATTCGGCCATTGGGACCACTTTTATACCTTTGGTTTTTCCAGTGATTGCTATACCTTTCTAGGAGAAAGGCAAAAAATGTGGCTGTTAGTTTGAACCATAAGCCGTTGGAAATTTCAAATTATTAAAATTCGAAGTGCTGCAATTTTTTGGCAAAAAAAAAACTGAGGAAACCTGTCTCTTTAAAAAATTGCACTCGTTCACCCTCTAAACCGCATTTCCCAAAGTTGCCGCCGTAGCACAGAACAAATATGCAACTTCGAACAAAACACTTCAGCGGATCGGTACCAAAGCTTTCGCATTCATTTTTCGCTGTTCTACCCTACATTGATTTTACAGTGCATTGTTCGAACAGCTCTCTCCCAATAAATGAACGTGCAACAAAAATCTAATTTTTACGCTTCAGTGATCACACAGAATGATGATCTTAAATTTATTAAAATTGGTTTTGACAAGACCACAGACACACTATACTTCAGATACAATGTATAAAAAAGGGATTTTCGTCAAGATATTCGGTTTACAACTAGAGTAACGTTGAAATTCTTGTACGAATTCGGGTGGTTTTTTTCCTGTTGGGTACATTTTCCACTGCGACCAGTTATTTGATCTATTGTGGAATTCGGGTGGTACTGTACGATTATTCTGAAACGTCACTCTCGTTATACCCTAAGACAAGACGCGACAGCTGGCTTCTTACTTTTCTTTTCGTAACGGCCGTCATCCCCGTCGAAATTTTTTTGAACGTTCCATACCGTTGATGCCAGAATGATTATTTTTAACAACTTCTGCAGGTCAATGAAAATAAAACAAATTAAAATTGCAATATATAGGCTAATAATACTCAAATTTTATTTATTATTTTATGTTTAATAAAGCATACTTCTACTATCAATTTTTTTTTCTAAGTTTCTTGGTACCCAAATTTTTCTTCCTAAGCTTCTTGGACTTCAACCGAAATAGTAAAAAACGATTAATCAATGCATTTTTGAAGTTATAACAGTGAAATACATTACTCGGTAATATCATGTACCTTGCATACTTTTGCATCATTATTTATGAACAATTATAATAGCTAAATTATGACTCTCCAGCATCACTGCTTTACAGTGAAAAGTAACCTCGTTGTATTTTCTACGTGACGATTGCGTTATCGGATTCAGTCAATGAGCAGCCGGTTCAAATTGATTGAATGTAACGGTGGCCAGCTGTCGCGTCTTGTCTTAGGTTATACCAGTACCGAAGGAAACAGAATTCTCTCGACGAAAGAGCGGCAAGAGCTCGCACAGTGTTTTGCTTTTTGGTTTGGGTGTGAGCAAGAGAGGCCAAAATAATTCGGTATAAGTGTAGTTAAATTTTGACAGTATTATGTGTTCCTTCCACCGCTAGGTGGCCATAGCAAAGGTTGTTTCTAACATCCTAAACTCATTTGAAGAGTGAGTTTCCAGGTTTCTAGACTTAATACAAATTCGGCCACCCAAGTGAGGACCGTCTTCGAAAAGCGCACGTCCGACTAATAACCTGAAATCGAAAATATCCAACTAAACGAATACTTTTGGACCTACTGTAGTACTAACGCTTCGTAATGAAAATGGACAAAAAAAACCGATTTTTCATGGGTTCACGCGCACTAACGAAACTTCCAATGCAGCATCAACCATAATAACCCATGAGATAGCAGAAAAAAATGATAGCTCTATCAGTCGAACTCAAACCGTGGTGGCGAAAGTAGTAAAGCTTCTAAGTGGACTTAGAAGTGTGCTCGTTAGAAGAACGGTAAACCGACGCGTCGAAATAGACATTGTGCGGAACTTTCTGGACGCCGGATACGTTAGTTTCGGCATCTACAACATCTTGGTGTTAATGACCAACAATCAGAGCATCGAAAGAATTCTGTTAGATTCCGGACGGCCGACGATCCTAAACAACAAGAAGCTCCAAAGGATGCTCAAGAGGAAGATCGAGGGGAAAGTGGCTACATCGCTGCGTGCGCTTGGCCAGAAGGTCAGTGTAATCACACACCAAGTTCCTCAAGATGTTGCTGCTGTGGCTGACAATCAGCGAGAAGAGGATCTTTTCGCTCCGAACTGGCCGTGAACGGGGAAATTCATAGTACGAAGCGCCTGACGGAAGTTGCGTTGTTCAGAGAGAAATACTATAAGGGCGAAGACGCGGTGTTCTGGCCGGATCTGGCGTCGGCCCACTACTCGAAGCGATCGTTGTTGGAGATGAAGCGGCTGAATATCGATGTAGTACCCAAGTCGTCAAACCTAAAGCCCTAGAGTTAAAGTTTGGCCGACTGTCACTGAAAAGTTCCAATCGAACAGTCAACAGTTTTTTCATCATAGTTTTACCATTGCTCATGTTCGATTGAAACAAGTTTTGACAGTTGGATTTGGACTTTTAGTGACGGTCGGCCAAACTTCAACTCTAGGCCTTTAGTCAAACCCACCCTACGTCCCCCAGCTGTGTAACTTAGAGAACTTCTGGGTAAATTTGAACCCTAAGATCTACTCCACTAATTTTGTAGGGAAAACTGAGGAGAAATACTTGAAAAAAACGAAAAAGGAATTTAAAACATGCCTAAACGCATGTTTTCGTCCAACATGGTGGATGTTCCGGTTAACTGCCGGAAGGCCACTCGCAAGGGCGTAACTTTTTTGGAAGTAAGCTAATATAATACCCTTCAATAGTAAATTTATTAAACTCAGTTACCTGGCTTAGATTTTTTATCGTCATTCGAAAAAAGTCCATGGTAAATGCAAACGTTAACTCAAGTTGTAGATTATAGTTAGGTTTGCAATATTCCCGGGAAACGGAAATGAAAAATCTCATTTCCCGGGAACAAGGAAAGGAAAAAAAATTTAGCAGAAATGAGATATCAAATAAAGTTTATTAAAAAAAGGTATCAAACAATCGTTTACATCAATTCACATGAAAAACGAATTAAAAAAACAAAACATAATCAAGTTATTGATCAATTTTGTCGCAAACATTAGCAGAAGGTTTTTATGCCGTCGAACAATCGCTTCAGATCCGCTGACAACTTTTCGTCAAGCCCAACTAATGTAATTTCCTTCTGTAAAACTTTGATTAAGATCGTTGATTCACCACATGTGGCTGATTTCTAAAATACTTCTAAATCACCGATTCCAGCTCTTGCTACATTTCATTAAAAACTGAAGTGTCCAATACTTTTAGTTTGTTTGAAGATAAAGTTGAGTGTTAGGCAAGCAGGCTTTAGAGCTTTTGAATGCCTACGTAATTAATTAATCAATTTACGGGTTTGCGGATCCGGGAATCCCGGGAAAAGATAATTCCCGAGAAATAGTTCCCAGGATTGCAAACCCCAATTATAATGCATTTTCGTATAACTGATCCACAAGCTTAATAGAACAGCTTATTATCTTATACCATGTGTTTAACTAAAAAAAAATATTGGGAGTGATAATAAGCTTCACTGGGTAGAATTTCTTTTCGTTCACTCAAACTTTCCTAGTTTTTTTCGTATAATGGTATTTACACCTGAAGGAAACAAAATAAATAAATTGAAGTAAAATAAAGCACTTACCAAATATTGATTCAATTGCTAGAATCCAATACCAATGTTCTTCGTCACATCAAAGGCGTTTGATGCTTGACATAACAAAATATAAATCCCACTAACAATGTTTTGATCGTGGTAACAGCGGCAGCTTTTCGTGACTATTTTGTTACATAAATTTTGGTCGCAATTTTACAGATCGTCACTTATCCTCTGTCTGGTTTTAAACGCCTTTTCAAATGGTGCGGCTGTACGCGGAGTGTAATGAGACTTTCTCGTGCTTCACACTCTTTCGGTCGTATGGCATTCACATACCATACTTTTGAGCTCTGCGGTATTTTTAATACACGCTGTCGTGAATAAGAGTTGGATACAGCACACATGCGACAGGCACAGAGCAACACACACTATATACACTAACGATTTCCAAAAATAAAATTCTACGCTTTCCCTTTTTCCGTTTAACTTTTCATTTTCCTTTATACAACTTTTCTGCCCCAGAACATATTCACCCACTTATGCATATTCTTTTATTGTGGCACTAAATATTTGTGAACTAATTCCAATTGCTATGCTTTTGTTGTGGTACTTTATACTTGCGGATATTAGACTGCACTTTTGGTATAATCAAAAAACTCCGATCAACTAATATATAATGAATATATAAGATGTGATAAATGACAGAGAAATTTCAAATGCATTCAATCACATTTCTCTCCGCATTGTGTTATACTGAAAATAAAATTTGCAAAATTCACTCTTCTTCTGTAAAGTTTAACCAGCAGCAATCTTCAGGATTAATAAACTAGGGCACAATACAGCAACGCCTTTCTGTGACGATCACACTCGTTGTCTATTTAGGCCATCGAGTAGAACCACTGGGCTGCACGATTGGTTTCCTTAAATGGAAGTATTTCAGTCTTGAAAAACTGTAAATTGTTACTGAGATATTAAGCCGATTTTCGTTACATGCAAGTGAAGCCTCGCAAAACGAATGCATTCACTGACATTCACTGTTGAATATTATGAATCACTCTTTTTAACCCTGTCTGGAATCTATTGTACGGTCACATATTTTATACAGAAAAGAATGATCTCACCAATAATAACAACTCGTGAAAGAAACGGCAACGACGACAGCGGCACTGTGAATGTCGGCACAAGCTGAAAAATCAACACACCCAGTCCCCAACATTGTAATGCACACTCACGGTTAAATCAAACCATCTCTGTCATTCTCTCGCTCGCAGAAGTTAGTACGTTTTCTCTCACTGTCACTTCATCCCGGCAAACGCGGCATTCCGTAAAAAAAGTTTTCGAAAATCGTTACATTTTATGGCTCAATTCCAACCAGATTGCATTATTTCGATTCTCGAATTCAAGTTATTACACAATCTGAAATTTTTTTTTTTTCACACAACATTTATTTGACACGGCACAATACTAGTCTGAAATTAATAAACAATCCAAAGCGTAAACATTTCCGTCGTAAGTTACCTCGAACAGAAAAACCAAAAATCTCAAAACCGAACACAAGAAGTCAGTTCCGGTAGGGTACTTGTGATGAACGATACATGGCCCCACATTTACCATAAACTCATTTTCGGTTGTAGTATATATTTGAGCCGAGCTGAGTATCTTTGAGTTTGAGTATCTTGATCGAAAACAAAAGTAGAGTCAAACAAATTTTCAAAGAAATTTCATTTTACTATGCTCACATTTGGAATGATTTCGAAAATACGCAAAACGTATACCTAACTGTGTTGCCATATTTGGAATATTTTCTCATTGAAAGATTGAAAATAACTTTCATTCGACATTTTCTGCTCTTGAGCATTTCCATAAAAAACGGGCGGCTATTTTAATCGACCATTTTTGATTCGGTTGAAACTTTACGTAGGTGTTTCTATGGGCAAAGGATACCATTTTTTACTGTTGTTATTTTTTTAATTCCGATTTGTTTTTGAGAAGCTATTTTATGCTATGTTAAACCCGAAGTAACATTTTGGAAGCCTTTATAAAAGCAAATATGGAATAAAAGCAGTGTAGAAGCAGCCAGTGCTGAATAAACAATTCGTTGAATTATTTGCTGTACAAACGTTGCAGCATATTTTGTTCACGCATTTATCCAATAGTGGAACTCTAGCTTAACAAAAAAAATACAAACGTTTGCTAGTGATTACCAGCAACACTAATAAATATGTGCTGCGTTAAAGCGCTTTAAAGGTCCCCAGGAGTGGCGTTCTCGCCTAATAAAAGCTATTCGAACGTTTCAAACGGCAACCAAGCAACTACATATTGTTCTGCACGTGTTGTTCAAATGCTGCATACATGCGTTTGAAGTCTTTCAAGGAGCCATTCTTTAGCTCTTATAGGCGCAAACGCTAGATCACTTGTTTTATGAAACATCCTTTTGAGCGCGTCGTATGGTTGGTTTATTACAGTATAAACCTTTTTCAAACCACTAAAAGATTCACCAAGGAACAATTATCCGAAAAATATCCGACACAAAGTTCGATTTTTTTTCATGATAATTATTATTATTAGCTTTATTAGTTTGTAATTGTGGAAATACTATGGGTAATTTTTTAATTTATATCAGAGGGTAACTCATACCTCCGTTTTTAAAGCATCTTTTTGGTTGGGTTCCCTCTGATGAGTTTCGAACTTACGATCCATTGATTGGCAGACATCGATGAATACATATGAGCGAATCTGTAATATAACGTATGCTGTGTTTAACGTGAATATGCTTCTACACGTTCGGGTCTAATAAATGTTGAACAGACATTGTATAACTGAAGGAATATAAGCTTCTTGCACGCACCTCTAAACAAAGCGTAGCGGTTGATTTGCCATTACAATGGTTGCAAGAAGCAACCGTGGCGTGCAAGAAGCTCATATTCCAGCAGTTATACAATGCCTGTTCAACATTCATTAGACCAAAACGTGTAGAAGCATATTCAAACGCATAGTCAAACACAGCACACGTCATAATACAGATTAGCTCACATGCATTCATCGATGACTGCCAAACAATGGATCGTAAGTTCGAAACTCATCAGAGGGAACCCAGCCAAAAAGATGCTTTAAAGAAAAGGGTGGTATGTGCTGCCATCTGACATAAATTAAAAATTTACTGATAGCATTTCCACAAGTAACAAACTAATAACGCTAATAATAATAATTATCGTAAAAAAAATTGAACTTAATTTTTGCATTTCGTTTGTGCAAAAAGAGCTGAATTAATGTCGGTTAAACGTTTTTTCCACACTGGTATTCAATGTGTGCTGCATAATTACCTATGTTCTAATGCGCGAAACAAACGTTAGCAAGCACTATTATTAAACACGCGATAAGCAAGAGCGTTTCAACAGTCGAGTAATGGTTTAACAGATGAATAATAGATATTTTATTCGACAGGTCGTACACATACAGAGCAGTAACAGAATAAATGTTTTTCGGTGCATCTGTTCAACGCTGGTTTAACAAGTGGTGAATGAAATATTCTGCTGTTGTTTAAAACACTCTTCGCCGTTCCTAAACAACTGTGTGTCGGTTATTTTCCCCAAATTCAACTGAACAACCATTGAACAGAAGTTTTTTTTTATTTTCCATTTCGGTTGTTGTTCAACTGTAGCCTAATGAAAATGATCGAGTAAATGTTTAAGCAACAATAATTGTTTCTTGGAGTATTGATAGTTAGATTATAAATATTTTAAGAGTCAAAACAGTTTGTTTGATTGATATGACCTCTTTGGCAAAGTTGTAGCTAATACTTTTGACGATCTAAATAAAATAATAGACTTGAAAAATATTTTTCAGGAAAAAGTTTAAAAAATTAACAAATTACTATCGAAAACAGCTTATATTTTTAAAATTCTTATTTTTTTTTAAAACCACATAAGATTAACCAAACATTGCTGGTAGTCCGATCATGAAGGAATGAGAAACAAAAAAATAAAATTTTCCCGAAAAAAAAGAAAAAATCAATCAAACCCAGAACGTCTGGTTTGATTGGTACAACGTCTTTGGTAAAATTGTAAATAGTAATTTTGTCCTTCCAGGCAAAAAATACACCGTGAAACAAAAAAAAATTGTTTAAAAAAAACGAAAATGTAATGTAAGGAACAGCTTTAGCAGTAGCCTTAATTAGTCGAAGAAGACAGGCCTCAAACTCGTGAATTTTGATTAATATCGACAATTCCAATGTCGAGCACGAAAACTCTGATTCACCAGCTGCAACACAAAAATATCTTTGAAAAAAGTATAATTGGAAAAAAATCAACCAAAATTGCAGCCATTCAGGCATCATTAGGGTGCTGAAAAAATCCTTTGCAAAACAGATGCAAACTGCTTAAAATGGGGTTGGTGTGATTGAAATAGTGTCCTTCGATTGGGAACTTTAATTGATTACTGTTGACGTTTGCTGAATCAGTTTTACAATTTGAAAATAAGTGCTGACAGAGAAAAAGGTAGTGAACAAATTGATATACTCACACATTTCGAGTATTTCGTCCCAATAGATAGGAGGCTCCATAAGTTGCTTTAAATACAGGAAGTAGATAAAGACAAAATTTTGTGAATGGCCAATGGCCAATGCACAGTGGGGCGACTCCATATAAATGCTGGATACATGGTATACAATACAATTTTGGGACGCTGAGTCTGCATTTGATAGTAAATAATAATAATAATAATAATATATATATATATATATATATATATATATATATATATATATATATATATATATATATATATATATATATATATATATATATATATATATATATATATATATATATATATATATATATATCAAATGCAGACTCAGCGTCCCAAAATTGTATTGTATACCATGTATCCAGCATTTATATGGAGTCGCCCCACTGTGCATTGGCGATTGGCCATTGGCCATTGGCCATTGGCCATTCACAAAATTTTGTCTTTATCTACTTCCTGTATTTAAAGCAACTTATGGAGCCTCCTATCTATTGGGACGAAATACTCGAAATGTGTGAGTATATCAATTTGTTCACTACCTTTTTCTCTGTCAGCACTTATTTTCAAATTGTAAAACTGATTCAGCAAACTTCAACAGTAATCAATTAAAGTTCCCAATCGAAGGTCACTATTTCAATCACACCAACCCCATTTTAACCCGTAAAGACCCGGGACGGAATTTGTTTTTTGAAAATGCTCGTTCTCAGCACTGGACCGGCCGATTTGGGAAAACTTGGACTTTTATTCAAGGGGAATAGTTGCTCTAAGTTTTAGTAAAGGTGCCACCCCTCTGGACCCCTCCCTGTTTTTGTGAGACGCAAATATGTCTGTGTTTTTTTCTAAATTTTCAAACAGATTGAGCAAACACTGGGAATTTTCATACGTATCAATTGCTCCTTGTTTCAAATCATGTCAGGTGGATGAAATATGGTATGTAAGAGTGAATTTTGAAGTTTCCAAATTATTTCAGTACAAAATCACAAAACTACGTGTTTTTATAAAAATTCAAACAACAAGACCGTTCTTCAAATTTAAAGCTCTACATTTTTGCGGTAAGGTCTCCTGAATCCATACGTGATGAAATATTTATTTTAGCATGCAAATATTTTGAGAAAATCGAGTTTAAATTCACTAAAGTACGTATTTTCATGGAAACCTGATTTTATCAGTCTCCCACAGTAGGTTTCAACTTGGCTCTTCAATTTTCAAGCTCTTTATTTCTAGAGTAACGTCTTCTGAATCCAAAGATGCTGAAAGATTTATTCTAGCATGCATAGATTTAGAGAAAAACGAGTTTGAATTCACTAAAGTACGAGTTCTTATGAAAACATGATTTTCTCCAAATCTGTGCATGCTAGAAAAAATCTTTCATCATCTTTGGATTCAGAAGACGTTACTTTAAAAATATAGAGCTTGAAAATTAAAGAGCTAAGTTGAAACCTACCGTGGGAGACTGAGAAAATTAGGTTTCCATGAAAATACGTACTTAGGTGAATTTAAACTGGTTTTTCTCAAAATATTTGCTTGCTAAAATAAATATTTCATCAAGTATGGATTCTGGAGACCTTACCGCAAAAATGTAGAGCTTAAAATTTGAAGAACGGTCTTGTTGTTTGAATTTTTATAAAAATACGTAGTTTTGTGATTTTGTACTGAAATAATTTGGAAACTCCAAAATTCACTCTTACATACCATATTTCATCTACCTGACATGATTTGATACATGGAGCAATTGATACGTATGGAATTTCCCAGTGTTTGCTCAATCTGTTTGAAAAATTAGAAAAAAAAAACACAAACATATTTGTATCTCACGGAAACGGGAAGGGGTCCATAGGGGTGAAACCTCTGCCAAAACTTAGAGCAACTATTCCCCTTTAATAAAATTCCAAGTTTTCCCAAATCGACCATTCCAGTGCTAAGAACGAGCATTTTCAAAAAACAAGTTCCGTCCCGGGTCTTTACGGGTTAAGCAGTTTGCATCTGTTTTGCAAAGGATTTTTTCAGCACCCTAATGGTGCCTGAATGGCTGCAATTTTGGTTGATTTTTTTCCAATTATACTTTTTTCAAAGATATTTTTGTGTTGCAGCTGGTGAATCAGAGTTTTCGTGCTCGACATTGGAATTGTCGATATTAATCAAAATTCACGAGTTTGAGGCCTGTCTTCTTCGACTAATTAAGGCTACTGCTAAAGCTGTTCCTTACATTACATTTTCGTTTTTTTTAAACAGTTTTTTTTTTGTTTCACGGTGTATTTTTTGCCTGGAAGGACAAAATTACTATTTTATTTTTCTGGGTTTGATTGATTTTTCTTTTTTTCGGGAAAATTTTATTTTTTTGTTTCTCATTCCTTCATGAATGTTTGGTTAATGTTATGTGGTTTTCAAAAAAAATAAGAATTTTAAAAATATAAGCTGTTTTCGATAGTTATTTCTTAATTTTTTAAACTTTTTCCTGAAAAATATTTTTCAAGTCTATTATTTTATTTAGATCGTCAAAAGTATTAGCTACAACTTTGCCAAAGAGGTCATATCAATCAAACAAACTGTTTTGACTCTAAAAATATTTATAATCTAACCATCAATACTCCAAGAAACAATTATTGTTGCTCAAACATTTACTCGATCATTTTCATTAGGCTACAGTTGAACAACAACCGAAATGGAAAATAAAAAAAACTTATGTTCAATGGTTGTTCAGTTGAATTTGGGGAAAATAACCGACACACAGTTGTTTAGGAACGGCGAAGAGTGTTTTAAACAACAGCAGAATATTTCATTCACCACTTGTTAAACCAGCGTTGAACAGATGCACCGAAAAACATTTATTCTGTTACTGCTCTGTATGTGTACGACCTGTCGAATAAAATATCTATTATTCATCTGTTAAACCATTACTCGACTGTTGAAACGCTCTTGCTTATCGCGTGTTTAATAATAGTGCTTGCTAACGTTTGTTTCGCGCATTAGAACATAGGTAATTATGCAGCACACATTGAATACCAGTGTGGAAAAAACGTTTAACCGACATTAATTCAGCTCTTTTTGCACAAACGAAATGCAAAAATTAAGTTCAATTTTTTTTACGATAATTATTATTATTAGCGTTATTAGTTTGTTACTTGTGGAAATGCTATCAGTAAATTTTTAATTTATGTCAGAGGGCAGCACATACAACCCTTTTCTTTAAAGCATCTTTTTGGCTGGGTTCCCTCTGATGAGTTTCGAACTTACGATCCATTGTTTGGCAGTCATCGATGAATGCATGTGAGCTAATCTGTATTATGACGTGTGCTGTGTTTGACGTGAATATGCTTCTACACGTTTTGGTCTATAGAATGTTGAACAGGCATTGTATAACTGCTGGAATATAAGCTTCTTGCTGATTCCAGACAGGGTTAAAAAGAGTGATTCATAATATTCAACAGTGAATGTCAGTGAATGCATTCGTTTTGCGAGGCTTCACTTGCATGTAACGAAAATCGGCTTAATATCTCAGTAACAATTTACAGTTTTTCAAGACTGAAATACTTCCATTTAAGGAAACCAATCGTGCAGCCCAGTGGTTCTACTCGATGGCCTAAATAGACAACGAGTGTGATCGTCACAGAAAGGCGTTGCTGTATTGTGCCCTAGTTTATTAATCCTGAAGATTGCTGCTGGTTAAACTTTACAGAAGAAGAGTGAATTTTGCAAATTTTATTTTCAGTATAACACAATGCGGAGAGAAATATGATTGAATGCATTTGAAATTTCTCTGTCATTTATCACATCTTATATATTCATTATATATTAGTTGATCGGAGTTTTTTGATTATACCAAAAGTGCAGTCTAATATCCGCAAGTATAAAGTACTACAACAAAAGCATAGCAATTGGAATTAGTTCACAAATATTTAGTGCCACAATAAAAGAATTTGCATAAGTGGGTGAATATGTTCTGGGGCAGAAAAGTTGTATAAAGGAAAATGAAAAGTTAAACGGAAAAAGGGAAAGCGTAGAATTTTATTT